>NW_028232824.1:0-462829 GCF_057557595.1 Rhyacophila brunnea
AATCCAATCGTTTTTTTTAATGATTTAGATATACTCTTCACTTATTAACTATTTAAATTAAAGAATTCTTTTTTTTAGCTACAACATCGAATCATAAAATATGAGCGTACATCGGCTTTTGCAATAAAATGATTTCTATAAAAATAGTTTCACAAAAATCTTAACTAAATTTAAGTATATATAGATCTATACATTTATATTTTAAAATGAGTTCCTATAAATAACTTTCTCTGGCAGAAATTAAGTGTCACAAGTGGTTTTTTCTTTTGAAACCTTCATAATATACATTTATAAAAAAATTTGCTCATATATATTTAACAACGAAAACATAAGTATGTGAAACTAATATTTTGTATAAAATAAGCTGTAGCGAACTCTCTTGAATTTTTAATACAATAAAATGCCACACTATCTTGTTACAATTTTTTTATAAAACTTTACCATTTATTATCATCTAAATCTAACAAATTTTGCATTTTAAGCATCTTTAAAGATTATTTTATCCATAGACATCCTCCACCTATCTTCAATCTGCTAAATCCTGTCTAGTAAACTTTCAATAATATGTTAATATTGAATCTTGGCATTAATAAATCTGCATGCTCATATCTTTTTTTACTTAAATAGGAATACAAGTAAAAGTTTTCCAATATGATGTAGTAACACTTGCTTAATTAGATTTGAATAGTATTAAAATGGTTTAAAATATCCGTAAATGCTTGTATTTTGCCATCAAAACCCTTCCGATCATGATTTAGAACGGCAAACGTATTTTAATGATAATATAAGAATTAGACTAAGCAATGTATAGTATTCCTGCTTTTTACATCTGCAATATTATAAGTTTAAAAGAAAAATAGTAAAAAAAACAAGTTTATGGGTCAAACTAGATATAAATATTCTTGTTTCGTTAGCATATGTAAAGATTCATTCTTATTCTAATAAATTAAATTATTTGTAAATTATTCATTACAAGATCGATTTCAAAATAATATCATAATTTAATGTATAAAGTAGAAATTTTTGACTTAAATCTGTTATTCGGGATTTAAAAAGTGATGTCTTTTTTTTGTTTTCTTGTAATTTATTCCATGATTGAAAAGCGCAAATAAAATCCCATAAACTTTTTTTTAAAAAATATATTCGAAAATTTTTTTATCGTAATAAATCCCTTTTTTAAATATGAAAAAACAACAGAGAATTATACATATTATAAAATAATGGTGAAATGCAAATTTCAGCCCTAAGTAAAAAAATACGTCTGAATTCTATGCATTAATTTACTTTTTAAAAAATAGACCAAGTTAAATTTAAATAATCATTAAATAAAAACCAAATGGTATTTATTTATATATAAGATCATTTGAAAAGATTTATTGTAAATATTTATGAATTCTATTTCAAGTGAGTATATTTTCTGGATGGGGGCTATAATATTACTAGCCATACTTATTTACAAAAAGTATTGCAGTCAATACTACACACAGCTGATTTTAGTTTTTTTGCGAAAATTGTAGATAACGAAGACAAATATCCGTCGTTTTTGAAAAATGATTATTAAGCGTGGCTTTCTATAAAACACTAAATTTTAATGTGTTTAGATAAGACAAAAGCGAAATTTTCCATTAAATATCCGTTATTTATAATTATAAAACTAAAATAAAATCCAATTTGAATTTCTTCAATTAGACATCATGAAATACGTCGCAATCCCGAATTTTGGAGCTAGAGAGAAATTTTTTACATAATTTTTGCCAATCGAACCATAAGTTGATATATAAAAATCAATTTCTATTTTATAAACTTTAGTGCATGAAATTTCGATTTTTTATTTTATTTTTACATGGTAAAGCAGAAAAATAACTATATTCTAGTGATGATTTTAATAAATTAAAGGTAGAAACTTTATCATTTAAAATACCTTTAATAATAATATTCAGGCAATTTCTTTGTCAATTGATATATATCACATTTTTTCTCTAAATATTTTCGACTAAAAATTTAATTCAATATTAAAATTGTAATCCTTTTTAAAGTTAAAAGAGAATTTTCATTAACAATTTGTTGTAATATTATACATTTAAATTTTATATTATCGGTTTAAATAGATATTTTAATTTTTACTTTATAAATATTTTATGAACAATAGTAAATTAATATTTACACTAATAGTATTGATTCGGATTTATCACATTAATATATAATAAAGTAATGCACAATTCGTTTTTATATATGGGGTTGCATTAAAACTGTATTTTTAAAAAAAAATGCTAATAGTTTTTTTTAAGTTGTTTGTTATGAAACACCTTATAATTGCTATGAAATACAATTTTCATACGCTTTATTTCACGCGAATTATTTTATATCAAACTTCTATACATCATAATACTTTTTGATTTAAATTAGCTCTTTTGCTGCCCTTTTAGAGCCAGATTGCAAATAGAAGAAGTGTCGATTGGGGTTTTATGCATAAAGCATTCCTCTTTCTTAACAATTAAAATATTTATGATCACAATATTATGCAAAAAAAATTATAATAGAATTACTTTAATTTTCGCCATAAATTTTCTAATTAAACATGTTTATTGATAAAAGTTTTTTAGTTTTCTTTGATTCCGAGCCACAAAGCAAATGCCAGACCATTAAAACTTATATATTATATTGTTTATAAAGCTATAATATACTTCAAAAATATACTATTATCGCTACGACAAATTTTTATATTATTTGATTCTAGTTTTAAAATATTTATAAAAGGTTTCTTGTGATTATAAATTATTATTATAAGGTACTAAGATACACTTAAAATCTTTGGTTCGGTACCTTTGCATTGTCCAAATATTGGTCTTATATTTTTTTTATGCTTATCTATAAAAAATGACAATAAAAGCACAGAATTTTAACATACAAATATATTTTTTAAATTTTTTAGAATCTTGAAATTGCATTTATAATACACGAAATAATGTAAATAAATAAATGTAATATTTCTGATGTTTTTAAAAAAACAATATTATAATTTTATTCAAAAAAAAAGCACATAATTATTTTTAGATAAAAGTAATATATAACCTAAAAAAGTGAGATTTTTTTATAAAACCAGCGCAGCAACCTTTAAACTAAAGTTACTTTTGTTTAACCTAAATTCTTAGTTTAAAAACAAAATATGGTGATTTTTGGTTATTTAATTTAATATATATTTTTAGTATAATTAGTAGACATTTTTACTAAGTCCACTGTATTATGAATCTAAATATAATTAGCTAAAATATTTATAGATCTTAATTTGCAAGAAATATTTTAGTTATGTTTAATTATCACCTAAATTACTCGTATTTTCATCATTTTCTAAATCCAGAACAAATTCATACACACTGTTTCCTTTAACAATAAACCGATCTTGTATTTTTTTTAAAAATACCTGCTTTATTTTATAAGTAATTCCATCATCAAAAGTGCAATGTTTTATTAAATATTCTAAGCAAATTTTCAATTCACCTTTTATTTCGTCTTTTTTGCTTTTTAAATCACTTATTCTATCAAATATTGCCCTGTTAACAATTTCATCGTGATTGTTATGCAAAGTATTTTTTTCATTAAGATGTGTACTGTCATGGTTAGAATAACTATATAAAAGATTTTCATTTTCTATGTTTTGACTCTCTTTAATCTGCAAAGAGCCTTTTGTATGAATAATTTCTGCTTTGTTGTCTTTTGACCACTTATAGTTGTTGTATATCTTGTTTTTTCTGTTTCTTTCGTTTTTCCCCATACGACATCCCTCGCATCGATAATTCCATGTAAATTCCATATTTTCAAATTTTTTTTTTAGATCAGTAAAAATATAATTATCATTCACATCAGATCGGGGAGTTATGATTTTCAAGTCTGATTTTTTTGGACTTTGCGCTTGAAAGGATTTGTTTTCAAGCAGAACACTTCGTATGCCTTCATTGTAATCTTGTGAATTCTTTTCAGACCACTGAATACGTTCGGATGCATTGGCATGAGTCATAATAGAAATTCCGATTTTTGATTTTTGGAGCAAGTATAAAATTACTTTAATTTTAGAAAATCTAAATTTGTAGTGGCAAAACATCAATTTTTCACATATTACAGAAAATAGAATTGAGAAATTCATTACATAATCGTATTTTATCAACCTGATATCTTTAGACCGGTTTTTTGTGCTTTCATAAACAATAGAGTTGCGAGATGTAGCTTTCAGATTACATTTGTAATCTCCAAAATAAAACTTAAACTCTTTTCTGCCCGCTAGAAATCTGCAAGGCACATCAAAGCAATTTGAATACTTTAAATAAAAGTCTATGATGGTTCTGTTATCTATTATAATTTTATCTTCTTCTAAAGGCTCTTCTTTATCAATAGATTCAACATTATTAATTTCACGGGTTTCCAATTTGGTTTTCACTTTCGTGGTTTGATTTTTGCTATCTTGATGGTAATGAATTTGAGTATAATTGGTACTTAAGCCTTGATCATCAGAATGTTTCAAAGCATGCATGTACATTATATTGTCTATACCAATGATGTATGGAATACTTTTGGGCACATTTAAATCTGTAGAATCTATGTGATTTCTATTAAATTTTGATTTTACGGCAGATACAGATATCTCGCCTGTTTTATTGGATGCAACTTTAGTATTTGTTGCCTTTCTTTTAGTAAACCTAGATAACCAGGAAAGTAATCTTGATACTAGTGTTCTCGATACCTCATCATTCGAAAAACCTAATTTATACTCATAATCTGATGAAATTGTTCTCTTTTCTACTGTATCAGTGGCTGCTATGTGTTGAATTTCCGGATAATTAAGAGACTTATTTGTTTTTTCTTTATCAATACAAGAGTTATCATGTATTTCAACGGCTGAAAATTCAGAAGATGTGTTTATTTCAACATGAGTATGCGGCATGCATGGTATTTTGGAAGAATACAACTTGACCTGAAATTTTTTTATGTATCTTATGCAACATTCTTCAAAAAAATTATAATTAAAGTGCATTTCATGCATGAGTGAACGATATTTACGATCAACTGCTCTTACATCTTCCCGATCAGCAATTTTAAAGGTGTTTAAACATTCATAACAAGCAGTTTCCATCAAAAATTTCTCTTGATTATCGTATACTTTAAGAATTACATTCATTTCTTTTTGAAGATCTATTTTCAATTTTAAATTTTTTTCGTTAAAATGTGTGATTTCTGCTATGAATTCGCTCTCAACAACGTTTAAAACAGATTTGAATTCTTTGAAAAATACTCTTTGTTGAGTATCTAAACCCTCACGGCTGAAGCGTAACTCAGCAATGTGTAAACGACAGCTTATTTCTCTAGCATTTGAAATGAAAAATATTTCAAGCATTTTCAACTTTATTTGATTCTCGAAGAGGTCCGAAACCAAACGATTCTTATAAATATTCAATCTAATACGGCTTTCATTTATGTATGCAGATAAACGCTTCCGTTTGATCTTCTGTTCTAAAATATTTGATAGCATACACATATCTATGCAAGGAAATTCATCCGAAAGATCTTTTAGCGTTATGATTTCAGAAAACCTTTCCCTAAAATGCTTTTCACATAGTTTTAGGTCTAAATATACAATGAAAATATGTGTTTTGAAATCTTCGTCTGGAAGTTTTTTCTTATATCTTTTTTCGGTAACATATGGACAGGAAAAGGTTTTACGAATATGTAATTCTAAGTGCTTCTCTTCTCTTATCGACCACATACGATTTTCTTCAAGTTTCTTTGCATCAGTATTTTCTAGTAAACTCCCCTCGATACGATTTTTTTTGATATTTAGTACATTTACATGCTTGAAATTCTTGTAGTAATTACGAATATTTGCGATTTTTACCCAAAAGCTTCTTTTATCACTATCTGGGTCATTTTTACTAATATTATTCATGGTATTAGGATTTAGTAATGTAGTATCAACCGAAATATTGCTTATTTTTTGAAGTGTTTCTATCTTTTCAATAGCAATCAAATGTTTCATTTCTGTGAAAGTACTACTAGTGTTATGATGATTATTTTCGCTTGAAATAGGATATCTATTGGTTGTCTGATTTCTTTAAAAAAGTTGATCATTAAAGCATGGATCGCTCGTTTATACATATTATCGCTTATTTAGAAAATACTTAATTAATTTTATACTTTATAGATTAAAAATATAGATTTTTTATGTTCATAAAATGCAATTCAGCAATTTCATCCAATAAAAATCAGGTATCTTTTTTTTGATAAAATTCATGCTCAGAGTACATAACGGTGTCTACAGTTTAGATATTGTATATGGATAAATGTTTTAAACGATAGATAAGTACCGATTGATTGTCATCATACATAATTTTGTCATGCACAACTTTACATGGAGTTATGAGATCGAAGCTTTAAAAATCACATTCTAATCGAAGGTTATTCTCAGTTTTATACCTTTTCTGGAAAGAATATTCCACCATCTAGCTGGGATACCGACGGATTTGAGCAATGGATACGTTCAAAAATCAGCAACTTTGTGTGTATATATTACTTCTATAACATCAATAAAGTTTATGTGTTCAAAAATTTTCGGATACATTGAAATATCGATTTTTGCTTGAATTATCTGTCTTATCTGTTAAATTTTTTAATTTGTATCTCCCATACATTTTTTATAAGAAATATAACAATGCTGTCCAATAAAATGTATTTGCTCAATTTTCTCACAATTGTATATAAATCATTGGTTGATCATTATATTTTATAAAAGTCTGATGATTGGGTAAAATTATGAGTCACTGATTTTTGTAGAATTTTTTATTCATTTAAATAAAACCAATTATCTTATTTTCTTTGTGGGTAATTAGCTTTTGATATTAAATTGTTGTAGAGGAGAATTTCAATATGTAACCTTATATGTGCCAATTAGAGCTCAATATATTGATTTAGTTCGTATCCAGGCGCTTGAAGATAATGAAATTAATTTTATGAACTAAGTGTATTGGACAATCAAAATTAAAAAACCTATGCTGTTATTGAAATTTTATTTCAAAAAATATGCAATATAACGTTCTGATTTGTGAAAAAAATAGTTTTTCTTTTGGTCATATATATTTCCAAAGCTTTATTCAAAATTAAATTAATGCTTCTAATTACTTTTAAATTATTACACTTTAATTGTTTTATGAACTTAAATTACAACTTAATTGATTCTTACAGACTAATTTTGCAAAAAAAAATGTATGTAAAATCTATTTCTTAAAGTTTTGTTTTTTTAAATTTATCTCCTCAAAACTTCTGGAGGCAAGAGTCAATTTTATAATCATCTTCGATTGGAATTCAAATTACAAAAATACCACAATTTAAAATTTATCCGTAAAAATAATTGATTTAAAAACATCATGTATGAATTATTTTTACTTTTTAGGATCGATTCGCCGGATTTATATTAAAAAAACAAGTATTTATTTATCTTACTTAAATTTATAATAATGCTGTCAACTGTAATAACCATAATAAAATTTTAACACGATGGATAATAATTCATTTTTTTTTAAGATACGCCTTTATTTAAATCTAATGCGAAATGTGTTTACCAGCATCACATAAAAAAAAATATCGATCTTAATCTTATATTTGTACGAAAATATATTCTGCTTCATATTATCTCTTTGATTTAAATATAAGATTTAAATTCATATATTCACAACGTTGAATTTCTTGGATAAACGTTTATAAGCATTATCTTAAAATAATATAAACGATAACAAAAAGTCAAAAAAGTATCTCACGATAAAATTATTAGCTCAAAAAGCCTTAAAAGAGTGGAAGTGGTTGTTTATGTGGTCGAAATAAAGATAAAAATGATCTATACAAATGAAACTGAATTTTATTTAGAAATAGAGCAAAATATGCTTCGCATTAGCATAATATGTTCATATTTTGATTATTTTTATAGACGAATGATTTATTTTTAGAAGTAATTTTCATTTAATCGATCACAAAAGTGATGTTTTATAATGATTTTTTATGATGAATGCCAGAATATGTTTATTATGGACCAACAATTGTAAATCTATTAGCGTGTGATTTTATTATAATTCTATTATATTTATTAAAAAAGATTATTTAGCAAATTAGATCACGTCAATCGTTCACCATTAAGAATAAACACCCCATAATACCGATAATGTTTTGATAATTCGAACTTGGGTGCGGAATTTGATTATTTTTTTATCGTTAAAATCAAGTGTGTGCTTACATATCATAATTTACTGTGGGTTGTCCCCTGGTGTTTAATTTTACCCTTTGAAGCCATGCGGTATTAATTAACCCTGTTGATTTAATAATGGTTTTTTAGGTCGTTATTTGGGCCATTATAATGTAATTTGAAGATAATAAGCCAGATATGTGCAGCAAGCTTTCACCGTCAATTTAAAATCATCTAATTATTTAATTTTATGATATCTCATTGATAAATAATAGAGCCTCTTTGTTTTTGTATTTTAAATATCACTTATTGGTAGTTATAGTTAAAATATGTCTTTAAAATCATTAAGTTATTATCTTAACAAAATATCACGCTATATTTCCATAATCAAAAGTAGTATTCTTATATAAATAGGTCTATAAAATTGGAGGATCTGTTTAATAGATTATTAAATTACGAAAAACTAAATCTATTTCGAAATTTTTTTCCATGAAATCTTTTAAATATTTTATGTGCCATTTCAAACATAAATTATTGTCGCTTAAAGTTTTTACTGTTTGATCATTTGATTATTCTACATTTACTTCTTTTATGGTTATAATTATCGACCTCTTCAATAGTTTGGCTATCACAGCATCTAATTATTCAACCATTTAGACATTTCAGGATATGATTAAATATCGTTAAGAAACTCAAATATTATATTATCTGACTTTTTTTATCTGCTTTGAAATATTTATGCCTTTTAACTGGCAATTTGTTTTATTTTAAATAAACCCTAGGTATATATTTTAGTAAATAAATACATTAACGGTGTTTTTTTTATTTATGGGCTAAATTTATAGTTGTAATTTTAATTTTGTTATCAGGCACAGCTTCTCGATTCTCTTTAAGCACAGTTATTTATACTTTCATCTATCTTCTCCACTCTATGGTCTTCTTCAATGCCTCTCTTTTATTCGAGACTTATTAATTCAAGGGTTTTACTGAATCCCAAGGTATGTACATATGCCTCAACCTGGTTCGTGACATCTAGTTCCTTCTGGTACCTTTTATGATATCTTGTCACCACACTGTCCCATGTTATAACATATAGAATAATAACAGATTCATAATATTAAATTAATAATTTTTTTTCGGTGATTAATCACTTAAACATAAATTTTTACTTAAATTATGAGTACCAACTATAAAAAATAAATTGTTTGTCTATCAATTTTCTTATTCATTGCACTACAATTATTTATTTACGTAATCTCTAATCATTTAATTACCCGATATACAATATTTAAATTATACGGATTTTTAGTAGTTCATCAATTTTATATTGGATGATTATTCGGTAATTGAATATTTATGATTTAGAATATTTATTGGACTATTCCCTCAATATTTTAATCAAAAAGTCATTGTATTATTAAATTGCTTATGCCTTAATATGTTTTACCAGTGTAGTATATTATTTAGCTAACGAATTTTATAATTGTTACTTATGAAATTTTCGATCCTTAGCATATTAAGGAAAGTATAAATTATTAAATATTATTTTATTTAAGAATGTAAATAAAATTTTTTTATATTTTTGTTTATTTATAACCCTTTCATTTTTTTTAGCATCATTTTAATCTCTTCAGCTTTGAATTCTTTCTTTCTCGGACCCTCGGGTTTTCCCAATGATAACAAAGAGATAAAAATGATAATCAAAAGGGATCTCTCCTCCTCCTATAATACTAGGACTATTCATCACGGACTACTTAGAGTGGTTTTAATTTGTTTAAAATTTATTTGTCATGAGTACTTCTGGGGTCTTTGGGGGCTAAAAAAAACTAGAATATATTATTATTCATACAAAAATATTCGGGTAATAAATTAATTAATCGTCGTTTATACTAAATTTAAATTATATATGTAATTTTTTAATCTTAACATCAATTATCGCTTTTTTTTTATTTTAGGAATAAATGTACAAATTAATGTGATAAAATTTAATAAATGCTATTTTTATAGCAATAAAAAATTAAAATATACGTCTTCTTTATTCAAATTTTTTATTATTTATCAATAAAGCCTTTATATTCTCTTCTGTCGATTACGCACTAATATCCGCATTTTTAACAAACTATTTGACCTTCAGCAAGGTCCGTATAAAAACCAGCAATTTTATCTTTAAAACCTTTACTACGATTAACAATTTTATATTCTGACTTTTTTCTTGCATACTTTCTTATTGATAATCCAGCCATTTGAGCATATAATTGAGCCCGGATATATATAATCACAAAATTATTTCGTTAGAATCTGTAATCACTTTTCTTAAAAGCAATTGAAAAACTATTTTTATCATATATTCTTTCTATACCTATTATATACATAAATCTTCAATTCGATGTCCCCGATTGTGTTTCCTTTCTATTTTAGTCAAGTAAACTTAAATTATTATGTTACCACCTGTAATTTTATTCTTTTTAATTTTACCTGCCTATCGCGCGATCTTCAAATTCCCTTGGTTTATCATCAAATTTAATTTGAAGTTTATCCAATACCACTCACTCGTAAATCTTGGGATTGGCTTTTTAAAAATATCTAGCCAAAATATAAATCCAAGCCTCCGTATTTTTTAGAGCATCTTTTTGAAATCGTTATATTCCTTATTATAGACGTGTGTTTCAGCTCGCTTTCTTCTCATATATTGCTTATTTTATCAATCTATACTCACTTACATTCAAATTAAATCGATTTTATCGATTCTGAAATTAAATAATTAGACTTATAATATTTTAATGCTTCTGTTGCGCTTGTTTATCCCTATTTGATATTAAATTTTTAATTTTTAGATGACTTTATTTAGTTATTTTATATATTTCATCAAATTCATATTACATATGAAACACACTGGTCAGAAAATCAAAAGTTAAGTCATTCAAAATTGAAATTTTATTGACAACTTCAATTTCGATTTATATATTTCCGTCAAAATACCTTTTTAACCAAATAAAAAACACTTTTCTGTCAGCACCCGATAAATCATATTTATGATGTTTTTTCATATATTTCGGAAATATTTGTACATTATAATGGAGAATATCAAACAAAATAAGTCAATTAATCGTATCGGAATACTCAAGAAATAATATATATAAAGTGATTTAGACCCCTCTTGTATTTTAAAATGTATGAAAAAATAATTACACAGGTTACAGTGTTAAGATCACCGAGAATCATAAATCAAGCATATTGATCTGTATTTATCTCGTTGGCACATGTTCTACCCACATACGACGATGGTTCATTTTTTTAAGTACCTATCGCATGCTGTAAAATTTTAAGCCCTCTCTATTTTAACTGTCAAATTGTCGTGTGTATTTACCAGTACTCTAACCCACTTTTTTTATGAGGCTATAAATAGGTTATAAAACTTCTTTGGGGTTCCCACAAATTCCCTTCCTAAAAAGTTTATAAAATCTTCAAGAATAGCTGTGGAGCTGGACAGCTTTCAAAAGGAATTTTTGTGCTTATGGTTTTAGATTTATTCATGTGTAATTAAATTTATCTAAAAGTAAAATTAGAAAATTGTCGCTATTTTCATCACCGCCTTGCATGAAGTTTCAATTTATATCGATTTTCAGTGTATTTAGAGTTATAGTATTTTTCATATGAGTCATTTATCCTTTTGATAAATATAAGAAGGATCTGTTTCACAAACTTCAATGCATGGTTAAATGAGTACATTTTAGTATTGGATAAATCGAGACCGCATCAAAGCCTGAAAATTGATCCACGAATCATTTTTGTGATAAAGAAGAAGATTTGTTTCAAAATAAACAGAAATAAAGTAAATTAAGGCAAATTAAACACAATTATTTTATGCATTAATTTCCAGAGTATTTGATTTTCATGAATTATTTATAATTTTTCTCAGTTTCGTTATTTTCAGTAGCAAGTTGATTTTATAAAAACTGATCTATTTTTATATCTTTAACATTTATATTTAAAACTAAATTAGATTAAAACCATTATTTTACCAATATCTTATTATTAGTATAACGATTTACTTATGTTTAGATAGAAAGTGATTTTTCTTATAATTTAAGGGGTATTAAGAAATATAATATAAATTATTAGTGTTATTAGAGCAAGAAATTTCAAAAAATAACTTAAAATTTTTTTATATGGATATTTAAATGTGCTAAATAGCCGCCTAATATATTTACATTGGCAAAAAATATTTATTACAGATTTTATAAGTCATCTTGTGGTTTTTATTCGTGTATATTTTATTCAAGAACAATCCTTGGAACTCGATAAAATCCACGTTAAAATATATTCTACATTGATTTTTATAAAAACAACACACTTCTTTCCCGTGCATATAAAAAATCAAGTGATATTATGCAAAAAAAAAAGGAACTACTGACACAATTATCTTACACTATTTCAGAGACATGAAAGCTTTTCGGTCAAAACAACTATAGTTAGTTTTTACACCTTTAATACAATTTATTTCCACATTCCCGCAAATAAGATATGTTCGTTTAAATCTATTACAACGAGACATTTCACTAAGTTGATTAGATGAAAAAACGGATATATATTACTTGAATTGATTTGTATTCAATTATTTCACAGGTTTGATTATTCAAAATTATATATAATTACAAAAAATAGCGTCTTAAAAAATAACATTTTTATCAGCCTACCTTCACTCGAATTTGTGGCAATTCTTTTCTAAGAAAAATTTACTATTTGATTATCACATAATTGCAAAATTTTCAGATGTAAATTACTTTAAAAGTATGAGATTTGCATTTATATGACAATTAATGTTTTTTATGGGCTCACAATATGCTTCAAATGAATTTTTTTTTAAATAATTGTTTTACTTATTATTCAAGCAATAATAAATTGATATATAGCCAGAAAATAATTTAAATAAAATGTTTAAAAAAATATGTATTGACATTTTCCTTTGATTTCAATATATAAAATGGCTTTATTTTATGTTGATTGTCGAAATAAGATGAATTTATATGCAGAACGGAAAAAAAAGTAAAAAAAACGATTGATGACATGCTATCTGATGATGGGTTGTTTTTTTTTATCTCAGTAAGAATCGATATAGTATGCTTGTCCTTTAGGGTTTTAAAAAAAATTTAAGCAAGGATATATGCGCAATCTTTGTAGCAAACACAAATAAATCCTCCTTAAGTTTTAAATATAAATTGTAATTATAATATAAATTTATTTATTCTTAAAATATTTGTATATATTTAATATTCAGTGACTATCTTGTATAATTTATGATGTTCACAAGCAATACCTAGTCTCTTTTATATACTTCGAATATACGAAATTGCAAAAAGAGCACATCAAAATGTTCTTTTTTTAATAAAAGATTTACAATTATAAAAAAATCTAGTGAACTTTTTGGAAAGGTTTTAATACTAAGTACAGTAAAGAAAGAAAAAAATACAAAAAGAAATATAAATATGAAAATTATATTGTACTTTATATGTATTTATATAAAACTATTAGAGTGATACTAAAATGTTGATGTATTTGATCGATATTAAATTTCAATTTTGTGTTCCTTTTTCTTAACATATATACATATTTTGGTCTATTGATGTTATATATTAATACGATGCGAAATGATTGAAATTTTTTTATCAATTGTTACATATTTTTTAACTAAGATTAAAAAAAATAAGCATTCAATTCTACATATAAATTTATGTTATTCTAAAATTTACGTTCTATTTATATATTACATGCAAGTAAATGTAAATAAAGGTTTTTTTATGAAATTAGTTTTAAACACGCTTCAAGTCTGTTAATAGCGCTTTATTTACTATAAATATAAATTAAATATTTTGATAATTAAATTAAACTAGATATAAAAAATTTTTATTGCGTTTCGTACATTATTATATAATATATTTTACTAAATGATTGGAAATCTAAAAACTCGCAAGAAAAATTTGTCCTGCTTTTATATTAAACATTACTTGATAACTATCTAAAATTTTATTTTGGATTTTTGTTACCTTAATATGATGATTTATATAGCTTGAATCTATTTTCTTCGGTTTCTTTTTTCAAGTAAATCATGAAATTTCCAGTATGTTAACATATATTTATGATAATTATCACCAAAAAAAAAAATTATTAGATCAATGAAATGTAAAAGACGCTAAAGTAATCATTTATATGATTAGTTTTTTGTTCTTTATAATTGCATTAAAATTAAATATATGGACAATATTAAAGCTGAAAATCTTTGAATCAACTAATCAAAATTGTACACAGAGTCTGTGATATATAATACGCCGAGTTATGTAACCTTATGTAAGGGTTAAACCCGATAGAAAAGTAAGCAATAAGTTAAATTTCTAACATTATTTATTTATGGGTTATTTTTTTTTATCGATAATATCTATTTAGACGTGTTCAGCGTGTTGGGAATATTGCACAACTCCTTGATGCATCGTTTGACACCTTTCTCTGATCTATCTTCATCAACTACTTCTCTTCTCTCAAATGAGATGAGTTCAAGTGTCTTTCGGAGTGAGAGAGCTTGCATGTATGCTTCTACTTCCTCTTGTATTTTTAACTCCTTAACATATTTTTTATGATATTTTGTGACCACCCCATCCCAAGTCATCACATATGGTATAATTCTTGTTTTGCATTTGTAAATAAAACCAAGTTTATTTGCCAAGATGTTATATTTCCTATATTTTTCATTCTGTTCCAATGAAGAAAATGTATTTTATTAAATTAATTTTGTGCATAAAAATTTATGATTGATGTGTTTTTATTGCTAAAATGAATTTACTTCTATACTAGTAGTTTCCTTACAATCCAGATCTTGATATTCTATTTAAATACAAGGCTTAATGGTCATATTTAGGAATAATTATTATCTGCGTGTATCCTTTAGAAAAAGGTTTTCTAAAGACTTAATTATAATTGATACGCAAATGTAAAATTGTCAAGGTCTATATCTAGCTTTTTATATATTGCGAAATTAAATAGGCTACCTGTAAAATCTAATCATAATAATTTTCTTAAGTATTGTTTCGTTTATATATGATTTCTATCTCTAGTTCAAACTAAAAACACCAGAGAACAATAATTTGTGTTTTAAAAAAGAATATTCGTTCTGCATTGATTATAATACAATTCTAAATTTAGTTCATGCATGAAATCAGAAAAAGTTAGTTATATAATATAAATAGTTAATTTTATTGAATACATGCAATATTGTTGATGGTGTGATTTTTGCGCAACATCGCAGTTATAATATAAGTTTGTGTGTTTTATAGACGGAAGAGACTGAATTATAGGCAATAAATAATGTTTAACTATTAAAACGAGAATTTTAGCTGACAATAAACGCAAATTTTTTTGATATTTAGTGTTTCAACTAATTTTTACATAATAAAAGTTTATATTTCATACTGTATCGAGAATTGTAATCAAATAAAAGTAAAATTCTGCATCTTTATAAACATTACGCTTTAATTTCTAGATTTAAACAGAATAAAAAAAAACAAAAATTAGACACAGATCTGTTGTATCTTTATTTGGCAAAAAGGTGTTATAATCTTGCGAAAAAAGGTTTTCGTATATAAGGGGTTAATTTTCGGGACTAAATCATAAAAACAATTCAAACTGGCATATATAACTACAAAACATGATATATTATTCCCATGGTTTCTAGTAATACTAATTTATTCCTTAATTTGTGGTTACGCGACAAAAGAAATATTTTTTGAAATTGAATTTGGATTTTTTGACATTGAACTTTATAGGTTGTTCTTATATTTTTCTTTTGGCTATTTTATCATTATAAAATGTAAAAAATTTTAAATATATATATAAATTGTGCTGAAAACCCGCGTAAGTAAATATATGTACCATGTGAATTATAAGGAACCCCATGTAAATGGGTTTTGGTCAAATAATTGTGTGAAGATAACTTGTGTGAGTAAAACTTAATTGTTAAATCGTTAAAATGTATTCAAATTTTAATTAAAAAAATATATAGAAATGACTGTTCATTTTAGGTAATTCTGTGGATTTCAAACGATTAAAGGTATTCAAAAAATAAACCAAATTCTTTTTATTAAAAACAGAATTTAGAGTAAAAATCACCAGAATATTTATATTTTTAATTCATATAGAGATATACTCAAGGGTTAAAACATCCACGATATATAAAAACATCTTTTTAAATGTTATAATGTATAAATTGAGTTCGCTTGTAAATATTCGCAATTGGGCTAAATAATTTTATTCTTATTGAATTATAAATCGATTTTTTTTCTTTCCAACGTAATCGAAACTAAAAAGAACAAATATGGTGAGTTTAAAATTATTCAGTAGTAAAAGATTATTACACAAACTGTTCAAAACTACTAAATGGAACTTTTACGCGTTACAAAAAAAAATTCATGCAAATTTACATAAATAATCTGTGTTTTTATTAGCTGATGAAAATTTATCGCATATAGATGTTGGTATTTACATAATATTTTATTTGTATTTAAAAAACTTTACTATTCGAAAAAAAAACAGACTTCTGCCGTTAATTAAGGAAAATAAAAATAGTAGCTACACAAGTGATAAATTTAAAAAAATCAAAACAAAGCTGATCCAATATATAAGGGATCTTTTATAAAAAACAATCAAAAAAATTTTAATTCATTTTTACAACTTCTATCTTTCATATTCTCATTTTAAATTTTTTTTTTAATTTCAATTTTATTTTGTGATAATGAATTATGTTTTAAGCAGAAAAGTGCAAATATTAAACTATAATATAACTTTTTTTTTGTTAATTAAATAACCAGACTGGCAAAAAGAGGAGGTTTCGATGATTTATAATAAAGTTGTAATTTAAGTGGTTATAAAAATCAAATATCTGAATAATTTATCCTATATTCTAAAATTTCGTGGCTCTTCTCTATGTTTTATTCATTGAGTACCATTATAATTTTAATTCCAACGACATAGTCCAAACACTGGCGATATAAATTATGATACATCCTAATTCTTATTAATATAAATCAGATCGTTTAAAATATTAAATCTAAAGTTTGTAATAATATCAAAATATATTACAACAAAGCATTAAAACAAGAAAGTTTGAATATATGGTGTAAACATATATTGATATTTTATTAAATATATTGGAGACAAAAAACCTATACAGTGAATATCTGTATTTTTTATGTATATCTTGTGAATTAATTATCAATACAAAACCTTTTTAGAGATTAAATTATAAATATTGAAAACTCAGAATTGTACCTTGAAATTCGCCAAATCTATTCTTTTATTTATTGTTTATTTTTGTAATATCATAATTTCTTTACAAGAATCGTAAGATTCTAGTCTAAATTTATATATTAATATTTATTTTTAAGTTTTTGAATATATAATAACTTAAAATTCTTTTCTCTGTTCATTTATTTTAAACCTTGCTCAATTTTTATCATATTAATTTGATGAAAGTATAATATATAATGAAAATCTGCTATAAGTAGAATTAGATTTATTTTTAAGAAACAAAAAAATTCGTTTAAAGTAATTAAATTATTGTAAAAATGCAAGAGGCATTGATAATAATATTTTCTTCTTGCAAAAGGTGCCAATTTTTAATACCAATAATAAATTCATGGCGACTTGCACAAAAATATTGTGCTAACTTTTATAAAATCAATAATTTTTTACATTAAACTGCTTAATTAATTTTAAATTTTTATATCGAATTCCACCATTATCTAAAATATAAATCACAAAAATTCGATTTTTGGTAATTATCGAAATTTTTAATGTTCAAAAAATATTTAGCAATTAAAATTTCGACTGATCGTGTTTTTTTCTTTTATAAAATTGGTTTTTGAAAATTCAAAATTCTGATCCTCTAATGTTTTCATATTGCTTAGGTCTTCAAGTAAGATGTTCATTGAAAAGAAAGTTACCTAAAGGCTTTCTTCTTTAGTGTGTGAATTCGGTATCGATTTTAATGAGCTATATATTGAAAATCCTGTATTTCATCCCCTACTTCGACTTTTTTTCTAGATTGACTAATTCTATATTGCCTTTGATTAGTTGGCAGATTATATTTTATTAAATAAGCGAAAAATTTAGATACAAAAAATAATTTTTTATATAGAAAAGATAGAAAAGACTAAGATTGGTGCTATATGAATAGGTTTCCAGAAAACATTCAATATACTATTCATGTAATTCTTACCTGATTAGTGCCAACTGTATATACTACACATATTAATACCTAAAAAACATCAACGAGCGATTACATATATACAGATGACTTTACTTATTTTATAAATTTTCTTAAAAATTATAATTATAGCTTTATAAATTACAATAACATCATCGCGCTAAATAATAAAAAAGGTAAATATATAATTCGATATTAAATTATGGGCATTTTACCTAATAAATATCACAAAAAGGCAATGAAAATACAGCGATGATATGAAAAAAATCAAAAAATCGTGTTTATTTATATATTTATCTAAAGAATTTTTAGAGCATAAAAAGTGTCACATAACGTGAGAACAATAAAAACTAAATGTTGCCATGCAAAAGAATTTTTATCTGATTCATATACACTCATTTTTAAATAATTTTTTTTTCGGCTAATATGGTGGTATCATATTTAATTTTTGCATTTTTTCCATAATAACACCGTAATAGAGTTTTAAAAATATATTGTGAATTTTAGGTTTCAGGATCTAGACCAAACATATTATTTTCTTTATATTTATAAAAATCAAATCAAACACTAAAGTCTTAAAATATTTGTTAATGTTTTGTTATATTACATAATTAAAAGATCTAATATTTTTATATGGTAATAATAGTGCTATTTCAAAAAAAACATAATTTTTCGGGTATGT
Organism: Rhyacophila brunnea; assembly: GCF_057557595.1. Lineage (NCBI taxonomy): Eukaryota > Metazoa > Arthropoda > Insecta > Trichoptera > Rhyacophilidae > Rhyacophila > Rhyacophila brunnea. The sequence continues at coordinate 19,153 of NW_028232824.1, forward strand.
TTTGCTTTTAAAATTTGTTCATCTGCACACTTATATGGAACTTAAATTTATTGTTTTTTATTTCACCGGCGATTATTTTATATATCAATATACTCTAAATTTTACTTTTTTCTTGTAGTTCAATTTTTTTTGATATTATTGGCTGTAAATATAGAATATTGTTTTTTCAAAATTTTTAATATAACATTAAAAAAATAATTTTTTGTATAATTTTAGATCTAGGTAATATATTAAACGAATAGGGCTTTTTATACTGTCCCTTATTTAATTTTACTGTGATTGGTGATTCTATTTTATGAAAAATGTTCGACAATAAACCAAAAGAGAAATCTTGGGAAAAGGTTTTATAAAAAATAAGTCAAGTCCTTAATCCTTGAAAATAAAAGACGTTACATAAATAAATAAGTGTTCTAATCTTAAGATAAAATAAATTTGCAATAAAATAACAAAACAATCAATTTCTGTGTGTCTTATTAGATCTCATATGTTTTTATAAAAATATTAAAAGATCGGACAAAGCCTGCACATATTATTCGTCAATAGAGCACGAACGTAAATAAAAATATCTTTGTAATATAATATTTATAACAAATTTAAAAGGTATCGTAATTATTCAATGTGTAAATATATTATTAAATCTTCTTAATACAAAAAAAATCATAAAAAAAATTTTCCTCGGTGACTTTTCTTTTTTAAAAATACTTTATACATTTTTTTATTCGTGTTAAAAGATTTTTTATATTAATTTTGTCATTATGAATGTAATTCTGTCGTAAAGACAGAGCAATTTAACACTATGGATATTTTAAATCACCTAAATGGCAATTTCCAGTGAAAAAATCCCGATATGTTTTATAGTGTAGTAAAATAGAATGGTAAAAAAGGAACACAAGTATAACGATATGTGATATCAAAACACCAATGGAATTATTAGAATAGAAATTGTTAATTAGAAACTATAGAAAATGAACGAAATACCTCTTATTAATTAATTATTGTTGCCAATTTCATATTATACAAATTGTATTTTGAATTAGAAACACCATATGTAGATGCTTCTTGTTCATTTTAGAAATTTTTAGGCTCGAATGTATTTATTATTATAATTTTCAATTTTACATCCTTAGAAAATTTATCTTTTTCCTATATGTTTTAATGCCCGTGTTTTTATATCTTTTATCTTAAATGTAATTATTCCTTTAATATATGAAAAGTCGGACTTTTATTTCTTATTTACACTCTAATTTTTCTAATTTCCACTTAGTTTTTTTAAATCATAAAATTACCGGAATGCAATACGAAACTAACATTTAACATCCCTTTAGTGATAATAGAACCCGATTTATGGGCACAATTTTAAAATTAAATAAATTGATCGATGGGTTGAAATATACCAGGTTGATTTGGTAAGGTTGAATGCATTTCTTCGACTCATATAAAAAAATGCCCAAAATATAAATATAAATAATTTGTATATCTCTTTTATATCTTTTAATGAGCAAAGTTTTTTTAAATCATTTGTGTTAGATTGTGCATTGATTAATATATTTGGTAGTGTTCATGAATTGAAGAAATTTCAAACTCGCAAATGCGTTATGTCAAAATATTAGTCTATAATTATGTATGTCAGATAGATTGAGGATCTATTTGTTTGATAAGCAAAATAATAACACTTGAAATTAAAAGTGTTAAATTCATATATCTATTCAACATATATTTTATTTTGGTTTTCTTATCCTCATCGATTAAAAGACAAATAAAAAGCGTTTAAAACATCATAGAGATGAAATAAAATCAGATGATTCTTCGAAAATCTTATTTTTCTCTATTTATTTTTTGGATTTGCAAATTAATTGCAGTATAATTACCGAAATTTTTCTAAAATAGTTCATCAATCGTAATATTCATGTGTTTACATGATTAAACCTTTTTCAATTTATCACTTTATTTTATAACGACCAGTATTTAGAGTTTTCGTAGATAAATAAATAAATAGGATAAAAAATAAGTATTTTGATGAATGACTACATTGTTTTTATTTTCAAATCTAAAATCCAATATATAAAAATAGTTATTCAAGGCATTATTTTACACCTAACCGGGAATCTCCATATTGATCAATTTTCTTCGATTTCTTAGATATCTCGGAAACTTTACCTCCGTTGGGTGCATTTGTTCGTGAAATATTTTCTAAATTTTTATAAAAATTAATGTAGTTCTTTTTGAAATCTCTTTCTTTACATATTTCGTCGCCAAATTCTTTTATTAATCTAAGAATAACACCGTTCGACCACCCGAATCCTATCTGAACTTCATATTCCCCATTTGCACCCTTTTTCTTCGAGTCTTCACAATCATATTTTTCATAAAATAGATTATTATTACCTTTTTTATCAGTAGAATTCTTGACTATGTCATTATAAAAAGATTGTGCGACATGTAGTGCCATTTGTCTTAAGTTATTTTTAAGCAAAAATTCTATGAAAAATTGTTGGTGTGGAGCCCAAACATTTGGATAATCCCATTGTTGATCCTTGTTTTCCTTTTGACTTTTTGCATTACTCATTGTGTTTAAATCATATTCATCTGATAATGAAGTCGCTTTGGTATCAGTACTACCATTTTCAGGGTCTTCTCGTGAAGGGTCGAAATCAACATTTTTATCATGCCCACTCACGGGAATGCCTCCTTCATATCCAAATAACTCCTTTTTATAAAGATTGAGGATTTCGTAGATAGTTTTATCCCCAGGTGGTTTTATATCAACAATCATCGGCATAACGTTGGAAAAATAAAACCTAGTTTTCGTGTGGGTATTTTTCATGAAATTATAATCATACCAGGAATTTTCATCCCAAAGAACTGCATTTATTGCCGTTTTTCGTTCCTCTGCTTTTTCTTTATAATAATCAGATTTTTGTTTATCATCTAACTTTTCAAACATTTCTCCTAACAAAACTTCATTTTTGTACCATATTGAATTTAAATCTACAGGTATAATATCATTTGTACAAATGGTATAGATATTTTCACCATCCCTAAAAAACCGTGATGAAAAATCCCATCCCGATTCAGCTGAGGATTTTAAATGAGAGAAAAGATCCTTTTCTATTTCCTTGACTTTATTTCGATATTTTGGATTGAAAACACCAGACTTAATCATTTCTTTAATCTCTGCAATTTCAGATTCATTTTTGATGTACTCGAATGCATCAATATTTTCTAATAATTTTTTCAAAGTGTCCATATCTTCTGTTAAAGATTCAGGCCTTGGATAATTTGATTCGACACAATATATGTTAAGCTTGTATTTTTTCTCTTCGTACTCAAATTCTTTGACTCTTTCCTCCATCCAGAACTTATATTCCGTTTCTAATGCCATTAAAATTCGAGGTAATTCATTTATGAATTCCTCCTTTCTTTTATATTTGAAGTAAAAATCATATACTATTTGTGTAAACATTGGTGGCTGTGATCTTTCCTTGTAATATTCTCTTGTTCCATTCGGAATAAATCCAATCTCTTCAATTAAATCCACAAAATTAAGAATGCTATTATAAACGGTTTTTTCCATTTCACAAGCAAGCATTCCATCATTTATCCAATAACTATCCCAATAGTAAATCTCTCGAAATCTTCCACCGGGAATAACAAACGGATGTTTTAGATAGATGAGGCTCGTTGTAAACCCCCTTTCATTCAGTTTGTCTTGTTTATTTTGTTTATATAATACTTTCCATAGTTGATTCAAGGATTTTACTAAATTCTTTAGTTCATCATTCTGCACATTTTCAAATTCAAAATTGTCCATTTCTGTATCGGGAATTTCAGCCGGCTCAAAATCTTGGCCAGCCTTCAAAAAATTATCTGCTAAGAATTTATTAAAAAGTTCTACTGTTTCTGAACAAACACAATCTTTTTCATGACATTCATCACATTCTTTGTTTATATTGGAACAACGATCCCTATTTGGATTCTCTTCTACCGTTAATATTCTTGTATTGATATCATTGCTCGACTCGGGGCTGGCATCTTTGGTTTGTCTTATACTAGCTCGTTGAATATATTTTATTGGTATAACTTTTGGCATCAACAAATCAATCTCTAAATAACACATTTTTTCCACACCATTGATCAATTCTTCAGCGGCTTCTTTTTGTGATGTACTTGGTATTCTCGAAACTAGTTCTTTGAATTTGAAAGTTATTGTATCGAGATCATATTTGCATGCTGTATCAACAAATATCTTTGAATCTTCTTTCTGCATAAAGTACTGCATACAGAAAAGCATTGGCATGTATGTGTATTTAGAATCCGGTTTATTTTTTTCTTCTATCGACATTATGGGTCTTACTATCATTAATATGTATAAAAACATTTTATTCTTCATAAAATCACAATTCTCTCTTTATATATTTTTTTACAATCTCCTTTTCCATAAATAAATGTATATCCACTTATCAATCAGTTATCAATCAGAAAAATATTATTCTGTGAATTTTAAGAGAATGGAAATGTGAATTAATAATTTAAATAAAAAAGTTTGTATTTTATTCACTAATTAAATATTTTCATTTCAAAATTCAAAAAATGATTATAAAAAATAGCATAGTATAAATCCTTGAGTCAACAAATAGTTCATTTATTTATTCGAATATGTGAGATTATGATGTGAATCCCGTTATCAATGAAATATAAACTTCATAGTTCTTCAAATTCATGTTTAAATCATAAATACTTATAAAGGATTACGAATTCAAAAAAAAAAACTTTAAAATATGTTCATTTTATTGAACGAAATGATTTTATATCACCATTTTTTATATTAGTCTAGAGGCAGTTCGTGTAAAAAACTAAAAACTCTGAATTTTATTCGAAAATCGTGTATAATGAGGAACTATAATGGTTTTTTTATAGAAAATAGATATAGACGTATAGGGAGAATTTTAAAAAAAACCCACCTATTAAATTATACACATCCACATGTTTTCTGTTTTTGATTTTATCAATCGAACCAATTAAAAGAGTACAAATCACTACTTTGCACTTTTTGGGAAAAAATACCTTTTTTAATTGTGTTCTTGAGAATAAGTATATAAATTATCGAGACATATTCATTTAAAAAATAAAAAATATCTAGCCTTTCATTATACCGCAATAGACTTAAATTTAAATCACAAAAAAATCATTTTTATAGATATAGTTTTTTTGTAGAATGAGGTTTAATTTTCAAATATCTTAAATCTTGTGAAAATTCTATAACTTTAAATGAACTATAGCATTTTTTTATAAGTTTTCGCCCTAAGATATATATCCTACAATTAGAAAATATGTTAATTTCAAATATAAAAGGCTATTGGTATGTCATTAAAAACGAGAAATAATAAATTATTCAAAGCGTTTTTGTATAAATGCGAAAAATCTATACCACATATATCTTTTTGCATTTTTTTATCAACAAAAGTATAAAACCAGTATTAAAACACATATTATGCTTAAATAGTGTAAAAATGGTTTTTTAATACTTGAAGGCGCACCCAAATCCTTCAGTGTCTTTATAATTTAAACCTTTTCGAGGTTATCTATTAAATTCGCGCAGCCGAAAAATTTAAGCATCATTTGTTACATTTATGTAAAATATCCGGTCAAAATATACCTATCAAAAAAAATTATGGATCAAGCTAAAATATTACCAAAAAATGGTAAGTTGTTGTATGCTATTCATAACTTTACGTGAAAACACGTAATTCTGACGCTGACGCGGTTTACCGTTACACACACTCCGCTATAAATAATTAAATCATGATTGAATATAAAAAGAAAAATTATACGTGTTAATTTTTTTGATAAACTTAATCTTAATTATTCAAAAAGGATATAAATTCAGTAAATTTACCCTTAAATTTAAGTTTTACATATAAAGCACCCCTGTATATAACACACTGGCTTTTTTACAAAGCTATATATTTTTCATGCTTCGTATTTTGATTTAATTTAAATGGTGTATCCATAACGTTTTTCTTATAACTACAAACATATTAAAGTATCAGATATTTATAATCAAAAAAACAAAGATTTGGCCTAAGGTAAATAATAGTATTCGCTATAATAACTGCACTATATAGTGATTTGTGCTATAAACTTTGTTTCATTCAAAATTAATGACGAGTGTAAATGCTTTTTCAACAAAAATTCCCCCACCTCTTCTTTTAATATAAATAAAGATATTAAACATTGCATTTTTTACTGAATTAAATCCTATAATTTACATATACAAATAAAGAATAGTAAAATATAACATGAAAAAGTGTATTTTTAAGTCAAAAATATCGCAAGTCGTATATAAATGTTGAGGATTCCAATGGAAGCTCAAGCATACTTCAAATAATAGAATTACGCTTGGCACGTGAATTTAAAAGTCTTGAGCCAATAAAATTGTAAGGACGAAGAAATTAACAGAATAATTTATTAAATATGATTTTTTAAAGGAATCTAAAGTTTTTTTCGAGCTAGAATAAAAAGCTAACTGGAAAAATAATTTCTTGTGTATATAAATAAAATTTGAGAACAGTTTAAATTTATTTTTAATTGTCGTGAAATCCTTTATTAACCCGAATTTAGACATTGTGAAAAAATTATATCCAAATTTAAATTTGTTTTATTGTGTCATTACCATGTTTGGTATACTATAGAATTGTAGGTAATCATACAGCTATATATTAAATGTGCGTAGATTATTTATTTCCATTGTACCTATTTCTGTGCGGTACTACAGAAAATTTGTCATTTTTTATATATTTGTGTTCTAAATAGATTTTTTTCTAAAATAAACTTTATTCACAGGACCCTCTGAAATTTTTTAGCTAATCTAAAAGTTTATCCAGTAAAATAAAGGGCATGTTTTGATATATTTCGAGGTTTAAAAAACAACTAAGCATTAGATTTCTAAAAATATATATAAGCATAATGCTTTTAATGCCGTGCTGCTCCTTTTAAAATATAATTTAATATTTTATTGATTTTTATTGTGATTCAAAGTACTATTACGAAAATCTAAGCATTGGATTTACTAAACCGATTCCGACTTAAATCAAGGAGAAATCGAAAAAAAAATTGCTGATTTAAAAATTTACTGTGATTTTTATCAGTAGATGATAATTATATCTATGTAAAACGGAAATTTCTCGAATATAATATTCGTGTGTGTTGGTTATATAGTATATAAGGGGTCGAAAGGATTATTTAAGGATATTTAATATTATTTCAAAACCAAAATAAGTTCGAATTATAATTTTTTGCCCTAATACATAAATTTAACAGATAAATACCTTTCCCATTAACTAAAAAATGAATCGCTTATAATTTATAATTCCACGATTTTTACATAGAAATTGATTTAGGTTTTTATCAATGAAAAGGACAAGCTAATCTATGCCGTTTGGTATTGAATATTCTTTCTATTCTTAAGACAAAAAGGATATAAAAATCCAGAGAAAGCCATGGATAAAAGTTATAACAAAAAATAAATTTGTGCGATCTGATATGTTTCATAGCATGCTATCTTTTTTTTATAAAAACATATATTAAAGAAAAAATATCATTCATTCGAAGAAGGTTATTTTGGTTATGGTATGGAAGAGAAAGGTGAAAAATTATCGTCTAACAGAAATGGAATCATATAAAAAGGATTTTAAATGCCTAAAATAATATTTTTATATTAGTTTATTTTTTATGCATATATTCTTATCAACAAATAGTCTTTTAAACCTTTTTTAAAAAGCACACCATGAATAATAATAATTTATTTTTTTATAGGGTCGAAAATAAAATTATATATTATTAAATTACATTTTATTTCTTATTTTCAATGCATTATTGTGAAAAATCTAGTAGCGATGTTTATAAAATAAAACATCAATTAATCTGAATATGTTTCATCATTATATTTACCATCGATTATAAATATGCTAACCTATATTCTAATTTAAATAAATTTCAACAAACAATAGGGGTTAGACTTGCAAGTAATTTCAACATAGATTTTATAAGAATTTTTTATGTTTGTTGGTGCATTTTATTGTCTAATAAACTAATAATACATACATAACGATATAATGAAAAAAAATTTTAAGTGCATATATACATAAGAAAAGAAAAAATTTTTACTGTTAAAATCTTTCCTCTCATTATGTATTTTTTTCTTTAATAAAGTCCAACATCTGTTCTAGTCTTTTTTGATTCATATAATTAAATTTGTATGATATAGATATTATATTGTTTTTAGAATTTGTAGATTATTTTTTATTGATTTTTAGATAATTTTCTTTTTCATTTTTTTTATTTGTCAAGTATGTTAGAAATGGTTTGCATGGTTCCTATGTAAATGGCTAGGTCAATTAAATTTAAATTTGTTATTAAAAAATGCAAACAACTCGAATTTAATCTAATCAAAATGAAACTATGTTTCATTGATTCTAATGAATTTTATGTGACATTCAAAGATAAATATCGAAAAATTCATTAGTTTAACCTAGCAAAAATTGCTTAATGGCATAAAAAATGGAGTAAATGTGTTATTTATGTAAATTCAATTTTTTATATTTAAAATAAACCTTTAATAATTTACCGGCATCTCTGTATGATAGCAGGTAATCTGGATATTTAGTATTTATTGTATATAAAAGAATTTTTAAAAAAGCCCATCTCAAACCCTAAAAATTTTTACCGTATTTAGAGGTTTTTAGTTTTAAACGAATGAATGTTCACACACATTTATCAATAGTTATGATCATAATTTTATTGAATTCCTTTGATTTTATGATGAATATAGACCCGACCGAATAAATTGAATGCAATCTCTATTATATCCATCATAAAGTCAAAGCAAACCAATATTTGCTTTTTTTATACTAAATATTTAATATATTTAAATTTACAGGTATAATCTTCAAATATAAGTTTTATTTTTAATTACAAACCTAGTTGATCAATGAATCTTTACATTTATGAGTTAGTTGGATTACATGACATATAAACTTGTTCCGGTAATACTTACGATTGCTCTATCGATCATATTTATTTCAAAATTATTCCAGACTTTTCATCTTTACAACATTTCTCGATACTTTTCTTTCTTTTGATTTCTGCTATTCAAGTTTTTTTTCTAAATTTCATTGCTTGTGATTTTGCTTCATTTTGAGATACTAAGTTCATCAATATATAGATCTTACTTTTAATAAAATATTTTTGTCTTTTAAACCTCACTTAAAGGTAGCATACACAGAATTATTGGTGTATAAAATATCGGAAATCTGGTCTTTATCAAACTTTTTTCTTGAAGTTTAACCATTTTCTAAATTCAAATGGCAACTGTACCTACAGAATCCCGAATTATAAATTTATTTACGACTTCAAAATTTTACAAATGATTTTATTCAATTATAATCTACCTTAGATTATCGTGAAGGCTGTAAAATAACAGAATTAGGGTAAAAAAGAATGGATATTTTTGAAATATAAATATATATTCCCTGTCTTCTATAATATGTGTTTTATGGTATAAAGGTGTAAGTTACGAAATTCATTCTACCTACCAACTTTTTTTTCTATAAATGGCTTTATGGGATATTTATTAATTTTTACGGCGTCATGATATAGGATGTTCGAGGCTCAACAACCAAAGTATATAAAAGAAGTCTAATATACCATGAAATCAGGGTAATACACAAACATATATTAAAAAATATTTGTGAATTAATAAGCCCATAAAGAAAAATGCTAGCTCATATGTTGCAAAATGGGTGAAATACAAAAAAGGTATTGATCTGATATATTTTATAGCGGAATAAAAATTTTTGATATCACAAATACAAGAATGATAGGTAAAATAACGTCAATATATAAAATAACCGATCGGTGCCGATAAAATACAATTCATATCTTTAAGATATAAATAATTAGATAGTGCGTATTCTTTCTTATTTTATGTGTCTTTTATTCTGAGAAAATTAATATGTGATTAATTTTCTTAAAGATGCAGGAGCGTCATTCCACCCATAATTTTACAAATGCATTTTTTTATTCTTATAGTTCATTAAATTTATCTATTACGGTGTTCTTTAGATTTTACATTGGTGGGTTCATTCGATAATTGAATTTAGCTAATTAACATTGCATATGTATCAATTCGACAATTTACGCATAGATATAAAATTTCCTATATGCTTTTTTTTTATTCTTTTAATAAGTTATTGAATGTCAAAAAATACTAAAATAAACATTAATGTGGTTTTTGATTGATTTCCGGCTTAAATGATGCATTTTTGGCATGTCGTTTATTTTTTAAATTATTATTTTTAGTTATTAAAATACCAGAAAAAGTAACTTTCGTACGGAACAATTCAATTCTAGACTTAAAAGGATATTCGATCAATTCCTTTGCCGATTTTATTGGGGTTTGATCCATTTCCGAAATACGTTAAGTGTACTTCGCGAAGGTGTAGAAAGAAAGACAATGTCTTTCGCTGTGTGTCATTAAATAAATCACACCACCTTACAGTAAAAACATTATTGTCAATTAACTAACTATCATAAAAATTTTAATATGAAAAAATAAATAGTATAATTAAAATACTTTAGAAAACATTCTTCTTCTGAGGCAAGATTGAAAAATGAACTATTTAAAAAATATTACCGCTTGCCATAAAAAATCGCTGGTCCAGGAATCCTCTTTGAAATTAGCAAATCTGAATTCGGAAAATGCAAAAATCACATTAATCAGTGCGGGAAAGAGGTTTAAGCAATAAGCATAGTTTAATATACCAGAAAACGTATTTACTTTACTTTTTGGTATAATTTGTACGTCTAAGACGATTCAGAGTTCTATTAAGCTTTATATTAAGCCAGTGAGTATGATTTTTTCGGTTTATTAGCGCAGTTATTCTATAATAAATTAATTTGGTTACATGCATTCTGCAGTAAACTGCTACCGGCACTTTGTTTATCCATTAACCAGGACACAAACGAATGATACCATGGAAAATTAAGAGGGTAAAAATCCAATGTTCCAATGAGATATCGAAAATTAAACGAACTTGACTTATTCTAGTTATCGACCTCCTTATAAGAAACCATAATGTCGACCCTTTAGGTTCTTAATGAAAATTTAGGTTGATAACATATAAACGAGCTATTTTGAATAAATATTTTGTATACATTATGCAGAAAAGGTGTCTTAAAGAAATTGGGTTTTATTAAATAATTTATTGATTTTTTAACCAAAATCATTGGTATTTGAAAAATAAAAGTAATAGGAAAGGAAATCCATTTTAATCAAACCAGCTTCTTTTTTTTTAATTAGTAGTTTATGTTTTTCAAAATTAACAATATATTCGAGCTCAATATGTTAGGGGCAATAAGAATTTATTTTATTTTCTTAAATTTAAATGGGATATTATGTAAAATAAGATATTTTTGATCAAGGGAAAAATTTTAGCAAAAACATGCATTTTCACTCGAAATTTTTATTTGCTGTAAATAATAAAATAAATTAAGACATATTTTTTTCTACTTTTACGGGCTCTTCAATATAAAAAAATCCTACTTAAACCTTTATAATAATTATAAAGACATTCACTGTAATTTAAACCTAATTTTATTTGCTTTAAACGGTAGAATTCCTTTTTATTGTTAAAAAAGTTAGTTTGCATGTTTATGTATTTTTTTCTAATATGTGAAATGAAATAAAAGAAGTATAAATTAATGTAAAATCTGTAAGTAATTTACAGAAAAACATTATATCATCATACTTAAATTTAAAAATTTAGTTTATTTGTAATTTAAGACATTACTGGTTTTTCTACAATAATATTTCAACCCTGTTATTTACCAGGGTGGAAAACAAATTGAAATTCGAGATCATTAAACATAAAAAAAAAATTTTATGTAAAATTATCTGCTAAAAATCTTTTTAACTTGAATATTTTCTCTATAATTTTATAAATGAAAACATAAGGCGTTGTAATAAAACAAACAATGTAATCTATGTACATAGTTGAATATTTCATGTAAACCTAGTAACCCCGAGGCTATTAAAATCCTATTTGGCTAATTATATCATTTCATTTTGCAATAAAGGACCGAAAAATAACGAACATTTCTATTATTCCTGATATACCATGGCCACTACTACCAAAATTTCATTTCATATGCTCAATATTATATTTGTTTATTAATACAGATAGAGGTATTTGTATTTCAAGTTATTCGGCATGCAAATTACAATAATCTGAAATTTTGCAACTTAGAATTCTAATTATGCACATTTTGATTTACATACGAAAAGATGACAAAGAAAAATTTGAAAAACTTTTCTATTAAAAAAAATAAAGATAGACTGGATTTTTCGATAAAAAGACAATATTAAAAATAAATTATACTTTAAGTGTAGAAATTTGCAATCTGATCATATATTTAATAGATATTATATTTTTTTGTGTAATTCATCAAACAACGACATATTTTCTAGATTCTTGCCCATTAATAAGAATTTTGACGTAGTAAGATGTATTAAATTACAAGTAATATGAAATAATGAAAATAAAATTTCCCTGAAATATAGAAGTTGTTAGTTCTTCAAAACCCAAATATGGTTACGGCATCGAATTTAGGGACATGGTGAATATTTTACAAGAAGTGAATATTTATAAGAAAATATTGTTACTGCAGGAAAATGGAAAAATGTGTAATAGGTATGTAGTTAATACACTTAAAAATATACCAAAAAGCGGTAACAGGTAATATAAGATTTTTTAATATTTTTCAGAAGTTTTATGTATCTTTAATATCATATTTGTACGACGGTTTTCAAGATTTTAGTGCATTTTAATAAAATTTATCATTGGGAATGCAAAATTAAAGAAACCTTTAGAAAATTACAATATAGTAAAATGATTTAAATCACCAAGTGATTTGATTGAATAAAAATAAAATATGATGTAGCTATAAGATTTTATAGGTGCAAGTTTTCTTCCCAATTTAAGTATAGTTCGCTTCGAAAACATATGTATTTTTAATTGAATTTTCTATAGCAAATTATTTCACCATGAAAATAATATTAAATGTGAATATATAATGAAAATAGCCTAATATTATATTAACAGCTAAATTTAATAATTTTTTAAGTCTAAAAGATATTTTGGAGGCTCTGTTCGTAAATATGTTAAGCATTTTCATGGGTAAAATATAGAGAACAATAACAATCAAAAATACAACTTTTCTATTTAATCTGACTTTTATGGCGTAAAAAAATATTATGGTCACTCAATTGGTCGCAACTTTCTGAATTAAGCTTTTAAATATGTATCTTTAGGAATCATTAATTTTTTCTTTTACATATCATTACATATAAATATTTGTAAATAGTTTTCCGGTCCAATCACACTTTGCACTCCATTTATAAATATGAATAATATTAAAAATAATAAAAATAAAGTTTTTGTAAATTATCATCTTATTATATATAAAATTATTTATAAAACGGATTTTAATGATAATTATAGTGGAAAGATGTATTCGTTAGTATCTTTAATTTCCTATTGGTTATCCAGCCCCAATAGATAATCTTTTGGTAAGTTAATTTTAGAATGCCTCATTTGAGATGTGCATTAATTATTCTGTTATAAGTTATTACTGATTAAGATTTCAGTAAATAGATTTTTATGGTTTTACAGCTTATGATTTTAAGAATTTTTATACGTTTCAATCTATATAAACTTTTTTTGATATACTATATTTTATACTCTAAACATAATGATTTTTTTTGGAGATTTTTATATAGTTCCTTTTGCTTTTTGTATGATGATGTTGAAATGACATTAGAATCAATCATATATTCTTGAAAAAAAGAAAAAAAATATAATTTTTAGTAATTTTATCGAGCTTATGATTTTATCTTTATAAGACTTTTTACTTATATGCCTTGTGGCCTATAAATATCTAAAGTGATTATTTGGCTGCAATACAATGCCTAAATATTTTGTTCTGATGATTTTAATCATATCTAAATGCTTGATTTTTGAATTTTCTTGATGGCTTCACTTATTTTGAAGAGACGGAATAAATAGAAATACACTACTATATTTTAATTTTATATTCTCATTTATGTTTTGTAATAAAATATTTGAATTTTTTTGTATTATCAAAGCAAAAGACTTTGAATTTTGATTTTTTAAAAATTACTATCCTCCAATCTATAAAATCTTATTGTGAGAATTGTAAATAAAAAAAGGAGAATAGGCATCTATGACAAACAATAGTTAAACCATGGCAGATTTTTTTTACAGAGTAGATTTTTTTGTTATAACCTTCTAATATTAGAGGGAAACTCGCGAGTAATATATGTTTCATAGTACAAAAAATAATTTACCTCTGTCTAAATTTTTTTAATAGTTTGCCTTCTTTGATTTCAAATCTTAAATTATATATATTTATGCAAGAAAAAAACCTTACAAAAATAATAAATGTAGACAATAAAAAAGTCCATATATTAAAAGAGTTGTTTCGAGGGATTTTGCACGAAATCGAAAGTATTTATCTATGTCTATGCGGGTATGAAATTCTTTTCATCATTTTGTTTTTCCTTCTGATTTTACACGTATATTATATGATTATTATAACGTTAATTGAAATGTGTCGTAGCTTGAAAAAAAAATTCAAATCGATACTGGATCACAGTTAAATGTACCACGCTCTAAAAATAACTGGGCCATGGGTGCAAAAAATCGAAAATAACGTGGCGTACAACATGCAAATAAATGTGCATGTATGGTATGCAATACTAAATCCTGTATTTCTGAAAAGCTGTGATTAACTGGCGGATCATTTTTACCAACTTGAAAGTATTATTGATTTTTCAAATTAAGCCAATTAACATTGGAATCGGCATTGATATCTAGGTACTATGGCTGCAACCATTAGATTCTATTTCTGGGATAAAATATAAAAAATTCACTGAAGATGACGTTAAAAATCTTTATAATGTTTACAAATATTCAAAATTTGACAAATAGATATAACATTATATATTTCACCAAGATAATTTCATGATCTGAATCACCGAAAATATTAACCATATGATCAAATTTTAGAATGCTAAATAAGTAACAGAAAGAATAAAATACTATTTAGGGAACATATATACTTACTTAGGTTGAAAATACCAGATTTAGCTTTGAATATGAAAATAACGGGGAAAATCAAGCTATTTTTTATACTTGTAGCCAGTCTAGCAGGATTTACTACATCCATTCAAAATTAGTAATTGAAAGCTAAAAATTATGATAAAAGTCAGTGAAATGACTTAAATTTATTTTCCCAACTTCTTTATCTTTGGTATAATACTTGGTAGCTTATATACGATGATTAGTGTATATTCAATGATTAAACTTCAAATGTATTTTTACTGCTCTATCGAACATTTTATCAAATTTCTATCTTTATCGATGAGGTTTTCAAAATTATATATAAATGAAAAAACATTAATAAGAGGTATATATTTTTTGAATCTGGGTAGGTGCTGTATTCCACAATTTAAGTATTTTACACGAATATGAAAATGCGATGGGTTCCATATTTGCTAATGTTTTTGAAAATACTTTCGGTGTGTTATATTAATTCATACTTTTAGCCCGAATCTTTGAATATTTTATGTCCGATATTTACATATTTTGTCGGAAAGAGACTAGTGTTGTATTATTCAATTTTTAACGTTTTTTTCTGAATCTAAACACGTGATTAGACAAATACTAGCATATATTTTCCATCCTGAAGTTATTGTTTTATTTTTAATCACTTAATTTTAATTTTTTTAATATTATCTGTTCATCAGCAACGTTAAGAATATGTTTAAATTTCCGAGTTTAGAGTAAAATTCTAAATATAAAAAATTACAATTACAGAACTAACCCATAAATAATTAAATATGATTTATGGGTTAAGTTTCTTTTTATCAATGCTATTTTTTTAGACGTATTCAGCCCACCTGGGAATATTGCACAACTCCTTGATGCATCTTTTGACACCTTCCCCGATCTATCTTCATCAACTGCTCTTCTTCTCTCAAATGAGATGAGTACAAGTATCTTGTGGAGTGTGAGAGCTTGCATGTATGCTTCTACTTCGTCTAGGATTTTTAACTTCTTAGCATATTTTATATGGAATTTTGTAATTAATCCATCCCAAGTCATTACATATGGTATTATTCTTGTTTTACATTTGACAATTAAACCAAATTCATTAGCTAAGATGTCAAGATAATTATATTTTTCATTCACAACTTCTGTTAAGTTGTCAAGGTTAGTTATACCTATTTCAATCAACGTAATCATATTATATCAAAATTCATAAAACATCTTTATATAAGGCTTCAACCATTAATTGATAAATCGAGAAATAGGTATGTTCATTTATATGCATGATTATTTCACAAAATGATTTTTTATTGTTCCACTGAAGAAATATTGATCAAGATATTTAGCAAAAAATATATCTCCGAAAAATTTAACACATTATATATTTTTTCTTATGATTTGATAAATAATTTTTGTTTATGCTGATGGAATGAGATTATAATTTTGATTAAACAGTCAATTGTATTGTTTCTTGCCTGAAAATTGATTATAGATAACATTATTCTTTTATTTAAAGCGAGTACCATCTATCCATAAATATTCTCGCCTGATCGGGCATTATTTTAAATAGCATCTCCTATGAATGCCTTTTCCTTTTAGATACCGCATAATAAAATTTAAAAGTGTATTTTTTAATTGGGCGGATCCGATTTCATCAAGGATTTATCGATGGTTTATATTTCGAAAACTTTCTTTTATTTGATTTTAACTTATTTGTATTGTATCAAATAAAATTTTCAACTGCTCTATACATAAGATTTGACTATTTTTTGCTATCTCATAAACTTCTTTCGTATATTTCCTCCTTCAACGCTTATTAATACATGGTTTCTTTCTCTATTCTATTGTTTAGCATATTTTCCAAAGTCGGCTTGTATCTTGACACTTAGGTATGCAATTGCATTATTGTTTGTGATAGGTCATGTAATTACATGTTATGACTTATTAAACTATTATTATTATGCATTTAACCATTGGTGATAATTTTAATTAAAAATTAATTCATTATACATTATACATAATTGGGTTTAATATACAAATTTAAAACTGGAATAATACCATATGTAATGACATGGGATGCAGTGGTTGAAAAATTTTATAGAAAATATGCTAAGGAGTTAAAAATCCCGGACGAAGTAAGAGCATGCATGCAATCTCTCACACTCCACAAGACACTTGAACTCAACTCATTTGAGAGAAGAAGAGCAGTTAATTAATGAAGATAGATCAGGGGAAGGTGTAAAAAGATGTAACAAGGATTTTTGAAATATTCCCAGTGGAATGAGCACGTCTGAATAGATATAATTGATAAAAGAAACTCAACGCATGAATAAATAATAAATACATAATTGTATAAAAACTCTATTTTAAAATTTTCCATCTTTAAATACATATTATACGTCCGACTCACGGGGTGGTATGGTTGAGTGCTTTACAAGTCGAACCCCAGTAAGGGATCGCGGTTTCCACTTCCACACACCCCACTAATTTGAAACGAATTTACTCTAAAGAAAAATACCAGAGTGTGCGGCCAGTGATAAATAAAAGATAAAGCATTGATAAGCCATGAGAAATAGAAGGTTGCTGGGTAGCCGTTAAATTATGCCACCAGTATTGAAAAAGGATCCCACACCGTACAACAAGGATATAGGTAAGTGCAGAGTGTGGTTGTAGCTTTAACTCTTTGCGATGAAAAGTAGACAGAATCTTATTATCTCCATAGAATGACTGCCGTCTATGAGAAATGGCCCAAACCACGGTGATTTCGGGTTACAAGAAGTGCTGGGGGTGCTTCAAAGAGAGACGCAGCAGTTAAGAAATAGTTCCTATTAATATAAAACGAAGTTCCAAGAAGCAAAAACACAAATAAATAAAGTAAATTCGATAGGAATTTTATACATCCGACTCACTTTTATATCCAGTAAATTATTTTAAGACAAAATATGCAATCCAAATATTTTTTTTTTGATTTAATTAAAAGATATTTTTGGGATGACAAATTTAAAACACGAAAGTACCATATGTGATGACTTAGGATGGGATGGTCACAAAATATCATAAAAAATATTTTAAAGAGTTAAAAATCCCGGACGAAGTAGAAGCATACATGCAAGCTCGTACACTCCGCAAGACACTTGAACTCATCTCATTTGAGAGAAGAAGAGCAGTTGATGAAGATAGATCAGGGGAAGGTGTCAAAAGATGCATCAAGGAGTTGTGCAATATTCCCAGATGGATGAGCACGTCTAAATAGATAAAATTGATAAAAAGAAAATCAATCCATAAATAAATATCACAATTTTTGGGGTGATATTTAATTTATTTAAATGTGCATTTACTTCTTTTAAAGTTTAAAAACCAATTAAGCAATTTATATTTCAGCTTTTGGTTGATAGTTTAAATATTATTCGTCTAATTTCCATATTAAAAAATACAATTTAGGTTTATTGAAATTTTAAAAATAATTGATTCAAATAAATATATGTGTTGCTGTGTAATTTATATTTTTTAATTTCATTAATACTATACTTGTATTGAACAAAAATCAAAATATTTTTGTCTTTTCTTAATTTATGTTGTAAATAATGATAAGAGGTAAATTCAAAGTATTTAACATCATAACATTAAAATATGGGGAAATATAATCAGTAATTTAGTGAAATACATGAATCTTTATGCATTGAATGAGCTTTAAAAAATAAAATGGTATGGAAAATTTGTTTGCTGCATCAGTAATAGTCGATTATTTTCTATACACTATGGATATAAATTATTTTATTGGACCTATATTTTTATTTAAATATATCAGATGATGGCTAGGTCGAATTAGTATATCATGAAAAATAGTAATTCATAATATTTATATTTTGATTTATTTTAATACCTCCTTATTTTAAAATTTAGTTATGATTGTAACTTTTTAGCTTCAATTTCAAATAATTAAAATTAAAATTTTTGTACTACCCCATATAATATATGGCGTCAAAAAAGAATAAGAATAAAAAATCGAGGATAAAAAATGCAAAAGAAAGTGGTAATGATGTTAATTTGAGTATACCTTTGGTTGATGTTTTAGAGAAAATAGACTGCCTAGTGAATGATACTTTGAAATCTGGTGTAATCAATGAGCCAAATGTTAATACTTCTGAACCTACAGATTTGATTAAACATGTGTCATACAGTAAACTAGATGAAGAAGTTAAGAATGGGCATAATACTGAAGAGGGATTTAGTAGTGGATTGAATGATGATAAATCTGGTATAAAACTAGATGAAGAAGTTAAGAATGGGCATAATACTGAAGAGGGATTTAGTAGTGGATTGAATGATGATAAATCTGGTATAAAACTAGATGAAGAAGTTAGGTATGGGTTTAATACTGAAGAGGGATTTAATAGTGGATTAAATGATGATAAATCTGGTATAAAACTAGATGAAGAAGTTAGGTATGAATGTAAAGATGGTCAAGCTATAATTAATCTAGATAAAGAATTAAATACACTAAAGGCTGAGATTAAATTGGATGAGAAATTTAGCAATGGATTGAATAATACGATATTAAATGAAAATGTTGAGGCCGAAAATAAAATTACCGATGAATTTAACACTAGTTTGAAAAATATCACAATAAATAATATTGATGATGAGTTTGATAACAATAGATTAAATCGTAATGAAATCGATAGTAAAGTTAGTAATGATGCAATTGGGGCACCAAAATACAATTTACGTATATTTTCTCTTACTCTTCACAACTTCAAGTCCTTTAAAGGTACACATACGATCTCGAACATCGATCCACATTTCATGCCCATAGTTGGTCCTAATGGTAGTGGAAAATCGAATTTGATAGATGGTCTCTTGTTTGTTCTTGGTTTTTCGGCCCGAAAAATGCGACACAAAGTCACGAGTGATTTAATATACAGTGATAAAAACACAAAAGAAACAAATTGTTCGGTTGAAGTTCATTTTGTTCGTGACATTTTTGGATCATCACAAAAAGAGTCTTATAAATTAAAACGTGTTTTAAAGGGATCTAAGTCCACGTATTTTCTTGATGGAAAAGAAGTTTTATGTTCATGTGTTCAAACTTTTCTTGTGGAAAATGGTATTGATGTGATTACTTCGCGTTTTCTTATTCAACAAGGTGAGATTGAGAATGTTAGTTTGATGAAACCACATTATGGTGGTATGCTGGATTATCTTGAAGAGGTTATTGGGACTAAGCATTATAGAGACCTTAAATCAGACCTTGATATCAAGTTAAAGGAGTTATCTGAGGTGAGCGAGCTCAAATTAACAAGCTACAAGTTTTATGAAAAGGAGTACATTTACATAAAAGAAAAGGTTGATCATGTTCTAGATTGTATAAACATCTATATAAAAAGAATCATGTTAATTAATGAGTGTATCAAACTCAAAAGCAGCGTTAAATCTTTTTATCACAACGAATTAATGCAAAGAATCGCTACGAATATCCAAATTTTAAAAGAAATAGGAAATAAAAATAATGAACGAAGAGATTTTTTACAATTAAAAGAGAGTGAATGTATAGTTCTAAGAAAAAACATGTTGGTTTGTGAAAGTAAAGTCAAAACACTTCAAAAAGGATATTTCGAAGCAGATAAAAAAAATTATTTGGTTATCGAGAAGAGGAAAAATCTCGAGAAAAGTTTAAAAGGGTATACAGAAATGGTAAAAAATAAAAAGGAAATGAATACGGTTCGAAAAAAGGAAATAGAAATTTCTACAACAGAAATAAATCAAAATTTAGAAGAAATTAAAAGGTACAAAACAGAAAGCGACAATATTAAACAATTTATTAAGCAAAATGAAAATAAAATTGATGTTAATGGCAAGAGTCTCTTCCAACAAAGAGAAATAATGCAAGATGAAATAAGTAGCCTTGAATCTAGACTTGTTCCACTTTTTAGCGAAAGATCACATCTTCAACATGAAATAAATATAATAGCCTCGAAGAATAAGTCTCTGGAAGAAATGAAAAATAAATTAATTGAAATTACTGAAGAACTGAAGTTAGTCAATAAATCCGAAGAAAGAAAAAATGAAGAAATTGCAGATAAAGAAAATGAATACAAAAAATTAAAGTCTAAACTTGATAACATCGAAAAAGATATTTTAGAAACAGAAAACGAAATACAAAGCAGGAAAAACAAATTCGATGATCTTCTTTATAATGAAAATAATAAAAAAACGGGAAATAAAATTTATAATGTTTTGGGAAATGTAAAAGGGTTTCATGGAAGATTGGGCGACCTTGGTAGTGTAGATAAAATATATGGGTTGAGTGTGAGTACAGCTGGAAAATCTCATCTAAATTCTTATGTCGTTGAAAATGAAAGCGATGCGGAAAAGTGCGTTGAGTTGGTCAAAAAACACGGAATCGAAAGAACATCTTTTATTGTCATAAACAAAATTAAAAATCATAGCAACAATAATAGTAATGATAATAATAACAATGAAGGTGTTCTATTAGTTGATCTCATCAATTGTGATGATAAATATAAAAAGCTGTTTTATTTTGTTTTCGGTGATACTCTGCTATGTAAAAATATTGAATCGGCCAATAAAATTGCGTTTGGGAACAAAAGAAGAAAGGTTGTTACTCTCGATGGAAAAATGATTGATAAAAGCGGATTAATGAGTGGTGGTGGAACTGTCAATGGCCTTATAAACACTTCCACCCCAAAAGAAAACTACATTGACGGTAATAATTACAAACACAATAATGAGAGTTGCAATAAAGAAAATACAGACAACAATGGAAATAGAGAAAGTGTAGAAATTAAGATTGAAAAATATAAAAATAATATTGAAATGCTAAAAAGTGCCCTTGAAAAAATGAAAGAAAAACGTTCAGCCATATTAAATGACTTAAAATTAACAGAAACACAGATAAACTCATTAAAAAATAACGAATTAAAAATGAACATCCTAATAAAACAATCAAAATCAATAAAAGCAAACATTAAAGATATTGAAGAATCTTTAAATTCACAAAAATCATTCATAAAAGAAAAAAATCACATCTCAATATCACAAGAAATCGAAAAAATTCAAAATAAAATAAAAAATGTTCAAGAAAAAATTGATGACACCGATTCAATCGAGATAAAACACAAAAAAGGCATTTTAGGAACATTGATAGACAAAACGATGTACTTGGAACAACGGAATTCAAGTTTGGAAAACAAAATAAGAGAAAATTGTGAAGAAAATATCGAAAAATTGGAAAGGGAAATTGAAAGAATTAAAAATGAAATTGATAAAAATGTAGATGATGGAAACTTTGAGATTAGAAAAAAAGAATTGGAAGGGGCTCGAAAGGAATATGAAAAGGTTGTCGGCAAAGTTAAGGAAATTAACAGAGAAATTACCGAGATTAAAGAAGAAATCGGTGATGATTTTGGAAAGGAAATCGAGGTAAAGGGAATAATAGCTGATAATGAAGAAGATGCAAAAAAACTTAAATCGGAGATTCAAGCTTTGGTAAAGGAAATTAAACAAAATAATAAGGATATAAATAGAATGAAAAAATATATTGATAAATATAATAATGATATAAAAGAGAGTGAAAATAGGAACCAGAAAGAACTAGAAACTAATAGTAGCATTGATGATAGTGGAACAAAAGAAAATTCAAATTGTACTGAGATAAAAGAAGAAAATCGCCATGATCTAGAAAAAGATGATTATAATAGCGAAGACGATGATGATATAGAAGATAATATGGAAAAAGATGATATGGAAAGAGATAGTAATAATAGCCAAGATGATGATGATAGAGAAGATGATGAATTTGCGATTGAAGAAACAAAAGAAATTTTATTAAGAAAAGAAAAAGAGCTTAAAAACATCGAAGACAAATCATCAGCAATTAATATGTCCCTCTTCAAAGAGTACAGCATAAAAAAATCGGAATTCATCACGAACAAAAAAATTTACACACTTCACATCTCAAAAATAAAAAAAATATCACAAAAGATTGAGAAAATTAAAGCCGTTCACTACGAAACGTTCATGAACGGATTCAACACAATAAACAAACACCTTAAACTAATATACCAAATGATCACTTTCGGGGGTAACGCAGAACTCGAAATGGTTGACCACATGGACCCCTTCTCTAGCGGCATAGTTCTTACTGTTATGCCTCCAAAAAAATCTTGGGTCCCTACTTCTAACCTCTCAGGCGGCGAAAAAACACTCGCATCACTGTCATTGGTATTCGCTATACACGCATTTAAACCCTCTCCATTCTACATCCTCGACGAAATCGATGCCGCCTTGGATTACAGAAATGTTTCGGTTATTGCGGAATACTTCATCAATCAAAACAGAAATGGAAGTGGCGTACAATTTTTGGTTATTAGCTTGAGAGGTGAAATGTTCGAAAAATCTTCAAAAATGATTGGCGTTTTTAGAAACAATGGGCTGAGTAAAACTGCGGTTTTTGATATCGCTAAAATGATTAAGTAAATCGTGAAAAGGGGATAAACCTCTTGATATAGCATGACTAATATCTGTGAATGTCTTTTAAAATAAACTATGGTATTGTTAAATTGTATTTTTTTCTTCTTATCACCAATATATCGGTTTGTACCTAATAGACACTTTAATAATACTATGCATCTGGTGATTTATTTAACTAAAAGCCTACATAATGGAATCTTAATACGATATAATATATATTTCATATACATTCCTTTTCTATACACACAAATTGATTATTTCACTTCGCAGAATACTTCTTTAACCACATAGAAGAATCATATTCTACATTATAACGAGGATTAAAACACAAAAATAATTGGTGATAATTTATTTAAGAACATTATAAACACATTTTTACATGTTAATTTAAACTATGAATAATCAAAACGACATAATAAATATAATAAAAACCTTTTACAATAGGGGGAATTTTCTATGTTAAACAAGCAAGCAATTAAAAATAAGTAAAACAAATTATTATGCTTTTAGTGGTATAAATTGTATAAAATAATATATGTCTGATTTGGGAATCCTTGATACCAAAAACAAGAAAATTTAAATGAGTATAAAGAAATTATTATGTTTTTGGTGGTATAAATTATATAAAATAATATATGGCTGATTTGGGAATCCTTGATACCAAAAACAAGAAAATTTAAATGAGTATAAAGAAATTATTATGTTTTTGGTGGTATAAATTATATAAAATAATATATGGCTGATTTGGGAATCCTTGATACCTAAAACAAGAAAATTTAAATGAGTATAAAGAAATTATTATGTTTTTGGTGGTATAAATTGTATAAAATAATATATGGCTGATTTGGGAATCCTTGATACATAAAACAAGAAAATTTAAATGAGTATAAAGAAATTATTATGTTTTTAGTGGTATAAATTGTATAAAATGATATATGGCTGATTTGGGAATCCTTGATACCAAAAACAAGAAAATATAAATGATTATATACAAATATTTATGTTTTCTACCGTAAACGACAATATTTATTTCAAAAAAATAAAAATTGATGACTATTATTGTCCTTTTGGCACTGTTTATTATATTATTCCATCGTCTCATTTTAATGTACTATAATTATATATCATATACGACACCTCCCCACCTAACATTTTGGTCGTTCGTGCATTCTCTTTTTAAATGTGTCTTATTAAACCTGTAGGTTTAGCTTTTTTTATCGACTTTATAAGCATCTGTAAAAGAACCCATTTACTTTGCAATCTTCCTGTCAATTTTGCCGATAAAAGGGGGGGGGGTTTAATATCGGAACTGCTTCCCCTATTTTAATATTTAATGGGATTCCCTGTTTTCCTTTTATGATTGCTTTTTTGTATTTTAAAAAATTTGTGCCCTTTTTATTTGATGATTTGTCTATGGAATGAGCTAACTCCTTTATTTTATCGGTTTTATCCAGTGTTGGCTTTTTTCCATATTTTAGAATAAATGGTGATGTATTAATAGCCCCTTAAAATGATATTATTATCTTGTATTAGCTTGTTACTCATCCCAATAACAGACCCCAACTTTTCTTGCCATAACATAAAACCTTATTTTGTATTCCTATGAGCGTTTGGTTCGCTTTTTCTACCGCACCTACTGTTCCGGTGATGAGAATTCCCATGGAATATTATACTTATAATCAACCAATTCTTGTATTTGTATATTCTAGAATTCTAGTTCATTATCTCTAAGGATTATAGTGGGTATTCTGTGCTTCTCACTATAAATCTTTTATTGCTTTTTCTATTGTTCCTCCACTCTTATCTGTAATTCTTCTGGTTTCCATCTATTTGGTAAAGAGATCTAGAACTAGAAATATATAAGTGTTGCTTGTGTCTCCAGGTATTCTACCAATAAAATCAATCTCCCATATTTCATTTGTGTATTTATGTTCAATGTCCCTTTTTTTTTGTGCTTTTCCTGAATTACGGCCTTACTGCATATTTCGCATTTTTCTACAAAAATTTAGAAACCCTTGTGTATACCACTTCAGTTGAGTTTTCTTTTTAGCGAAATTTCATGTTATTTGGTGACGTATGTTCTAATAAATTATAATATTGCCTTTCGATTTCCTCTTTTTCGGATGATTCTAGTACAACTTGTTTGGCGAGGTTTATTTGTTCTTCCTTGCTTGGTCTACTAAAGAAATCCGCTATATTCGACTCCCCCTTATAGTTTTATTCTTGTAGCCTTTGTGGGATTTTCGTATTCTGCTATATGTATTCGAGGCTGTCTTGATATATTATTGTTCTTTATGATCTTGTTTAGTAAAAGGTGCTTTTCTCTTAAATAGTGATTAAATGTATAATTTTTTTCTCCACGGCCAATTCTTCTTTATCTGTTGTAGAAGATAATTGCTGTGCTTTGATAAACTTCTTACTGTAGAATGAAGTAATTTTTTCTACCTTGGTCATGCAATTGTGATAACAAGGTGCCCATTGCTGCATCAGAAACTCCTTTGTTATGATGAATTCTTTTCTTATTTTGGTGTGGCTCTTCTGTTATTGTGGCTATGTCTTATTCAGTTTCCTGAACGCTTCTTCTGCCTCTTTTAGCCATTCAATTTTCTTCTGACTCTTCATATCATTGCCTTTGAGTAAATCTGTCAGAAGATATGCTATAGTCACGTAACTTTGCATCAATTTGTTGCAGATGTTTGAATAGCCTAATAATGAACGCATCTCTCACGGTGTTTTTAGTTTATTAAACTCTCTAATTGCTATTTTTTGTCAAGATTTACTATTTCATGTGAAATTAAATATCCTAAAAACTCCACTTCTGTTCGTTGTGAGACAGTCCGCAGGCTTTTAATTTTCATAGAAAAACTTCTTGATGTTTCTTGTGCTCCTCGGTGTTTTCTGAGAATACAATGATGATATCGCCTAGATATGAAATCGCGAATATCAGTTTTCTTTTTGAAAGCAGTATTCATAATCTATTGAAATATCATGCGCGCGTTGCGTATTAAAAGGCATTCTGGTATAATCCAAAAGTAAACCTTTCCAGCTAAAAGCTGTTTTTTCCTTTTCCTATACATCTGATGTCATTTGACTATATCCCGATGTCGCATTCATTAAGACGATTAGGTTTCACCTGCTGGCATATCATCAATTATTTTGTCGATTCTAGGCTGCGTATATATGTTTTTCTTTTTATTCATTTAGTGACCTATAATCCACGTATAACCGAATTTTTCATTTATCTTTTTAAACGATCTTCAGATACATCGCCATGTGCTTTCTGAGTTTTGTAACATTCCTTGTTTTTTTTTGATATCTGCATCTAATTTATTTTCTAGATGAACTTGGGTTCTGCGGCTTCTTTGGTAGTTTGGTTCTTGTGCTTAAGTATCAATTACGTGTCTTTTTACCATACATTGTCATTTGGAGGTGATATCAGTTGTTAATATGCTAGAGGATGTATTCTTAATATCCTTTTTCCCGGCTCAAAAGATGTTCTTCTTTAAAATTGACTGCATAAGAACTGATCGGTCTGTAATTTCGTCTCTTTTTATTTATTTTAAATTAATATTTAACACTTCTAGATTTTCTATGATTTTCGATGTACCCAGTGGTATATACGGCATTCTTGCTTCTGTTACAAAAGCTTCTTTGATTTTTATTCATAATTATGTATCTTTAAGACTAGATTTTATATTCTTCCTCGAATTTTTATTTCTATAATTTTTGTTGCTTTTGCTTTCTGTTAGTTGGTAGTATTTTAACCTGCTTTTCTACGATATTCTCCTGTATTATTGTGATAACTGCTCTCTTACAAGGAGTACCCGTGATTTTTTATTGATAGAGCCAAATCGTATATAAGGGTTTTTACTTGTACATTTATAATTAGAATTGTGTAAAATTTATTATAATTTGCTTCATTGGATTCGTTATTATCTGTTTACACCTTTTCAGCATAATGCCATCCTTTTTCTTTATAGACTTTTGGCACCCAAAATTCATCTGTTGTCTGTTTTTTTCCATGAATTTCGCTGTATTTATCTTATTTCTAGTTTCATGATATTCTTTTACTTTGCAATTTTTACTTTTTTTGTGCATGCACCCGCCCCTATGATCTTTTTGCATTTTATTTGTATATATATATATATATACCTTGCCAACCTTTGCTCTCTGCATCCAGCTATATCTTCCATGTGTATAAAGAAAAACTTTCTCTTTAGACTTGCTGAACCGGAAGAAGTTATGATTGTTACCTTCTATATCCAGAATGCAATTCTTATTTCCGGCTTAGGATCTCGAGATGACTCTGTCAATTAAAGCCTGAAGTGACAGAAACAGGCCATCACAATGATAACCTGTTTCTCATATCATCTCGAAGAACATCTCCGACGACTCTGGGATGCCATTTGAGAGGAATTGTAGGGCTGTTATGAGAATCTTCATTTTACTAAAGAAGCGTGCGTCTAGTTACATTAGGAGCTCTGATATAGTTGTTGCTGATTTTTCGTCAGTGTTTCTCTCTCCCAGTAAAATGCTGTATTTCTGAGCGTGAAGCTGACTATTCGCCTACAGGACTTCCCATTTAGGTTGTAGAATGACAGCTTCGATATCCAATTATAAATACATGCTGTTTCATCATCTTGAGGTTCTCTTCGAGTGAAGGTGGTTTTTACGTTTTCTCACCCGCTGTCGATATTTCTTTTTGGTACTGTTTATTAGATTGATCCATCGTCTTCCTTTATGGTACTATAACATATATTATATACGACAATAATGATTTGGATAAATAGAAATTGGCCTGATTAAACGTTAATATAGCTATTGATATTCAATTTGATGCAAATTTACCGCTAATAAAATAACTTAATTTAAACATACAAGCTAAATACATATTTTAAAAAAAATACGACGCAATGCAAGTTTTTATAATATCGTGAATCTTCTTTTTATTGATGTATTCAATTATATTTTTTATTTATGGGCTAAATTTATATTCGTAATTTTAGTTTTTGTTCTCAGACACAGCTTTCTTGATTCTCTGTACACACAGCGTATTTCTACTTTCGCCTTTCTTCTCCTCTTCAAAGTCTTCTTCAATACCGCTCCTTCTTTCGAGAACTATTAATTCAAGGGTTTTTCTCAATTCCAAGGTTTGTATATATGCCTCAACCTGGTTTGTGAATCTAGTTCCTTTAGGTACTTTTTATGATATCGTCTCCACACCGTCCCATGTTATAACATATGGGGTAATTTTTAACTTGTTTTTGTATTCAAGATAAAAAATTCTAATCGAATTTACTTTATTTATTTATGTTTTACTTCTATTACTTTTTAGGAAGTTCGCTTTATATACATAGGAACTATTGCTTAACTGCTGCGTCTCTCTGTGGGACTCCTCCAGCACTTCTTGTCACCCGTAATCACCGTGAATTGGGCCCTTTCTCATAGGCGGCAGTCATTATGTGGAGGGAATGAGATTCTGTCTACTGTTCATCGCTACAAGTTACAAGCTACAACCACACTCTACACTTACCTATATCCTTG
This sequence comes from Rhyacophila brunnea, assembly GCF_057557595.1. Lineage (NCBI taxonomy): Eukaryota > Metazoa > Arthropoda > Insecta > Trichoptera > Rhyacophilidae > Rhyacophila > Rhyacophila brunnea. Next base: position 48,378 of record NW_028232824.1, read on the forward strand.
CTGAACGGTGTGGGATCTTTTTCAATACTGAAGGCACAGTTCAACGGCTTACACAGCAACCTCCTTTTTCTCATGGCTTGTCAGTGCTTTATGGTTTATCTTTTATGGTCCACTGGCCGCCCCCTTGGGTATTTTTCTTTAGAGTAAATTCGTTTCGGAAATTAGTGGGGTGGGTGGAAATGGAACCCGCGAGCCCTGACCTAGGGGTCAGACTTGTAAACCACTCAACCACACCACCCCTAACTTGTTTTTGTATTCAAGATACTATATTTAATTATAATAAATCGAGTCACAATAAAATAAAATGACCTATATATTTAAACTAAAAACGAAAAATTGAGAAAATATGACCTGCTAGCATCTGAACTGTCATTAATATACAAATACAAGACAAAAATTATTCCATATGTTATAACATGGGACGGTGTGGTGACACGATATCATAGAAGGTACCTGAAGGAACTAGAAGTCACGAACCAGGTTGAGACATATATACAAAACTTGGAATTGAGAAAAACCCTTGAATTAATAGTTCTCGAAAGAAGGAGCGGTATTGAAGAAGACTTTGAAGAGGAGAAGAAAGGCGAAAGTATAAATACGCTGTGTGTACAGAGAATCAAGAAAGCTGTGCCTGAGAATAAAAACTAAAATTACGACTATAAATATAGCCCTTAAATAAAAAATACATATTTAAACTATAACTCTGTTGCATGTTTTGTATATCATCTAATATTTATAATCAGAATCTACAATATTTATAAAATTTCATTCTATGATTATTATAAATAATTACTGTGCATATCAATACATATTTTCATATGTACTTTGAAGTCGTTCACCATCTACCATATAAAAAAATTACTTTTTTAATTTTATTTAAATTTCCCTTTATTAGAGACATTCAAATTTGTCAAACTATAATTTTGGGCACGATAAATATTAAAATATATGTTGAAGCTGTGCATTAAATTAAAACTAAAGACGATTTCGCCATTAAGTTCTCCAGAATTTGATTTTTATGACACATATAAATTAGATAAAACATGTATAATAATTGAATGAATTTCTTTAAAATGAAGTGTGGGACATTTAAGAAATCATGGAAAACACAAAAGCAGCATTAAAATATCTAAAACGTATTTTTAAATTTAGAATCAAGATAATTTGCCAAATTTCGGTATAAGTCACTATTATATGTGAAAAATAAACAATGAAGGTGGAAAACGAACTCCAAGAAAATTACTATAATAGGAAGCGCACAATTTTCATATTATGAACTAGAAAATAGATGGGCTTCTTTTAATATTTTAGATAAATACTTTTAAAACCAGTTACAGGAATTAAAAGTAAAGTCGGATGCTGTTCATGCAGTATTTTAAATGAACTAAGAAATTCGAAAATTTGTGGAAGGCAAGTAGAAAGAGAGAAAAATAAAATTACGGCCGTTAATATAAACCTTGAAGTTTATGATGAAAATATAGTAAAAGAAAATAAAATTGGGGACATCGAGTTAAAGGTATATAAGTGAATTAGATATATACTATATACATGAAATTGACGTTAATAAAATAGACTAAAAAGCTTTGAAGAAAATATTTCGTAAATTATAAAATCGGGCCCCTTACCGATGGGTAGAAATCCTATAAGAAATATGCAAAAAATTAAAGTTTGAACACAAAATTGACAAATAAAGTAAAGATTTTATATATCTAATTGGTTGGTTTTTATATGAACACTGCTGAAGGTCGAAATATTATGTTGAAAATGAGAATAACAGTGAGTTATTGAATTTAAAAGAAAATAAAACAGTTTTGCAATAAATAATTCGCAATATTAATTAAAAAGGATATATGTTTGAATTTTTGGCAATGTAAATGTAATAATGAAAATTATTAATTTTTTTCACACGAAATTTGTTATTTATTACTTAATATACAAACAAACAGCTATAAATTAATTTTTGGGGAAAAAAATTATCCGTTTAAAATATAGATAAAAACCAGAAAACGATGGTTTACCGTCTTATCATTTGGGCTCAAAATTATATATATTCACCGAATATTTATCATCCGCTGTCTAAAATACCTTTAAGCAAAATTTCCAAAAATTATCATAAAAATTCTTAAGTATTTATTTAAAACAATAATTTATCCCTTTCTTTTCTTAAATTTTTATCAATTCATTTTATACAATAAATATCCAAATTCGAATTATACTTGTAGATTTACATTTACTTACATACTATATTCAAGTATTTGTTTGATTTTAAACTATGTTTTATTGTACTTACTCAGATCTTTTCTTTTCAATAAAGCTACCTAGTGTTATTCTTAGGAAAACCAGGCAATTGTAGATAAATGCCTAAGATTTGAGATCATTTATTTTAATATAAAAAAACTATATTTTAGAAGAAAAAATGCACAACCACATAAGTGATTCAATTGTGTCTTTTATACAACCTTCAAGGCTTAAAAAAGTATTAAATGGATATTCTACGATTAAATTAATTTTATATAATCGTAAAAACCCCTCACGGGAAAAAAAAGATAACTGCTGCTATGAGAATACATCAATTGGATTATTGCTTCAAATAAAATTCAAATCATGCTAATTATACCTTTTATTACTTACACTAACGTCAGGAATCGAGTCATTTGTGTTAAATATACAATCAAGTGTATGTTTGACCCTATAAACTTTCGTTTACTTTGGATCGTCCTACCCCTGTTTACTATATATCTTTAACCAAAGTGGTACTGATTACTTGTTGTATAAGTTAACAATGCTTTACATATGTGAAATTCATATCATCGATTTTTATATTAAGATTCTTGGTTGAAATTTCAGACGGAACAACCATCACAGCTTTTTATTTTAAAATATTAAAAAGTAAGTATGATTCCAATTTAAAATTATGAGGTTTATTGATAGTTTAATCTTATTTTTTACATTTATAAAATATGAAAAATAAAAATTGTAGATGTTTGACTTTGCTTTATTTAAAAAAAAATTAAAGTGTTAAGAATACGCGTTAGTATTCTTCGTATATTTAAAGAAAATATAATGATTTTGCTTCTTGCAGTATATTTAAAAATTAAACTAAAAAAACGTTTAAGTTTAAGCTTAAATTATATTACTTTGATACTTTAATCTGGATTTGTTCTGTAATGCTTCTCATTTATTAGACATAAACCAATAATTATTTATAAGCACATGATTCAATTTAATATTTTATAGATATTTTATATCGCTTTAATAAATAAATAATTTTAATTTTCTTTATTAACTTTACTTTTATTTTTAATATTTGACGAGCTTTTGAAAATATAAAATACTAACTGTAATGTATTAAAATGACAAGATTACGTAAAACACAAGAGCAAAACCACTTATTTATGCATTAAAATACGAGTTCTATAATTTTTTATGTTCGATAAATGTAAACGTTTTATTTAAAACCCCGGTTTTCATACAACAAATAAAAAAACTTTAGAATTTAATTGGTCATGTTTTTTTCATGTTTACGCATTTTTTTTTGATATTCAGATTCCTTTTATATATTATTTGTGTCTAAAACGGTTGAGATGTATTTAAAATATATTTAATTGGATTGGAAACTCATTGGGTCAGAGTAAGGACCCTTTTTTTTATTAAATTGAATTTTAATGAAGTGTGTAAAACATTTATTTTATAATAAGCAGTATTTTTATATGATTGTATCTATTTTTTAAATTATATTTATAAATAACTATGTTATTCTGATATCGATAGTTACTTATAGACGTCATGGCTCTCTTTAATACCCACATGCCATTTTTTTTTACTAAATCCCGATATATTATTTATTTTGCCCAGAAGAGGGAGAAATATTATAAATATGTAAGATCTTCTAACAATTTACTAATATTAAGTCACTTGATTATCAAAAAGACAAAGTATTTCGTACAAGATACTTATACCATATCAAGTTTTCAAAAAAACAGACACCTTTCTTGGCAATTAATATATTTAAACAAATTTATCGATGGACAATAATCTTTTTTTTAAAAAAAAATTGCTGATCTTTCACATTAAAATTTTCTAACATTAAAAAATTCTATATGCATACATTATTTAGTTTCTTCTTTTTCAGTCTATAACGCATATGATTCTTTGCTCTAAAAAATTATATCAATCTAATTAAGATAGAGTTTTTTGGCATTTAAAAAAAAATTTTCATGTATTCTTATATATGAACCAATTAGCTATATAGAATGATAAGCATAATATTAATATCATATCAGTTTTACGTAGATTATGCAATTTTAATTTTATCCTAGTTTTCAAATAACTAATAGCAATAGAATGCGGTTTTTTTAGTTTGATATAGAGGCAATTTATATAATTATATTCGCCTTTATATTTGAAATATTTTGTATGGAAATCATTCCAAATAAAGTCAATGGAAATTTATTTTTATTTAAAGCTACCAATTATAATAAGCAATTTTATAACAACATTTAAGTTTAATTAATATTAGTTTTTGCGTCTAATTATAAAATAAATTGTAAATTCATATTAATTCCTTGTAAAGTTTTTTTTCATAATTTAAAATAATTAGGAATGCTATATTGTACATAAAATTTTCACTCGGTACAAACTATTTTTTATTAAATTTTAAAATAACTAGGAAAATTATATTACATTGTTTTTAATATATTAGCATATAAAATTCCAAATTTTTCCATAATTTAAATATTTATTCGTCAAAACCACCTGTCAAAAACGTAGATTTTTTATTTTGTAATGAGATAAAATACCAATTAAGTATATTAAAAGAAAAATAAAGGTGTTACAAATTGGGTAAATCAATAATAAAGTATTTATATGAACTAAAATTGCTTATAATATGACTTTAAAATGGGAGAATATACATATCAAGCTTAAGAATATAAAAAGAACGTCTAATGTTGGAACGACTGACTTTAACATATTAAATGGATGTAATGGTGAAGCTAATCCAGGTGAGTTATTTGCAATCATAGGGCCATCTGGTGGCGGGAAATCAACTCTTCTAAATTCACTTGTTGGTAGAGTTACACCCAAGGCAATTACGACTGGAAAAATTACATATAATGGAGAGCCAAGAAACGAAGATACGTGGATGAATGAGGCTGGGTTTGTTGATCAAGATGACGTTATATATGAAGAATTAACTGTTTTAGACACGCTTCGGTATGCCGCAAAATTTAGATTATCATCTAAGCCTATTAAAAACGATCAAAATATTTCTTTTAATCAAATGATAGAGGAAAGAATCGATAATTTGATAAATTTATTACATTTAAAACATTGTTGCGAGTCTTTAATGGTGAAAATTTCTGGGGGAGAGAGAAAAAGGGTAATGATAGGAATAGAGCTCATTAGTGATCCAAAAATAATATTTCTTGACGAACCAACGAGTGGCTTGGACTCATCTATAGCTTTTGATGTTTGCAAGGTACTCAAGGACTTGGCAGTAAAAGAAAATAAAATCATTATTCTTTCGATTCATCAGCCAAGTTCAAAAATATTTGATCTTTTTGATAAAATTCTATGTCTTTCAAAAGGAAAGGAAATATACAATGGTGTTATATCCGAGATTGATAATTTTATAGCCGATTCTGGTATGCAAAAAAGACCAGATGTTACTTATCCCGAGTTTTTAATAGAAATGTGTAATACCGAAGCTCTTAATATCATTAGTATAGCAGAAAAAGATGACATCTTAAAAAATTGTGTAAAAGAAAACAAAAAAAGGGTTTCTTTCGGCTTTAGTTTTTTTCACATCTATATCTTGATTCAAAGACAACTGCAGATTATTTCAAAAAAGAAATTCGCTTTCTTAAAAAGTATTTTAGGCCCATTGATAATTTACTTGTTTATCTTGGCCTTAATTTATGCAATAAAAGAAAACATCGAAAAAGACGCTGAGACGATAATCATGAGTTGGGGTCTTAGTGCTATAGATTTTACAAAATATCAGCGAATGCGAATTTTACATCCTTTTATACTATTATTTTCTACAAATTTAAGCCTAGTCATGGTGTTTCCTGCAAATTTAAGAGCTTCCGCTTTGAGCTTTCTTGATGTTTTTTTGATTTCAAAGAGAGAAATAGGGGTTGGGACTTACACTGTAACTAGTTTTTACTTGGGAATATTTTTTTTAAATAATATGATAAACATTGTGGTTTCTGTCATATTTTTTTGTTTCCTCAGGTATCTTGTACCCGAACTCGCCACGAATAGTTATTTCGGTAGTTTACTAACATCCAACATTTTCGCGACTGTCGTAGGATTATTTTTCGCATCTACTTTGTCTAATAAGAAACTTATTATTGGGGTTGTATCAATTTATGGCTTTTTCTGTTTTGTAGTTCCTCCCCTATACTCTTATTTTCTATTTATTTTAGAACTAGAAATGCCAAATATAAAATCCCTGTTTTTGCTACGGAAAGTTCTACCTTGTGTTATTTCTACATTTCCAACCTCTCATATTGCAAGTATTTTTAGTTACTTCATAGTGAAAGGTTCGATTGATGAATTTAAGGGAAAAAGTGAATTTAACTTGGTTCGGAATAACTTAAAAAGTATTCTCTGCACCATTTTAAATTACTTACCAGGCATAAGAGGAAAGCTATGGGTGTTCTTTCTAATTGTTGTCTTTCTGTTTGTGATGTATTTTATCGCCGGAATTTTCCTTTTGGGTCAAAGAATATTACCAGATGTAAGATATGACCTAGAAAAAAAAGAATGAGAAAATAGTTTATATGAATAAATAAAGAAATTCATGAATCTTCGTTTCTTTCATGAAAATTTTGCAAGTTACTTTTGTTATATCTAAATAATTATTTAGCAAATATATTTTTATGATCTCAAATATAACTCATACAAACATTACATGGTTAGAAATATTTAATTCGATTTTATATGAAAAAATTTTATATTAAATACAAAAGAGCTAAATTTGCACTAAAATCTAAAGAATATTTTTTATAAGCAATTCATAAAAAAAAATAAAACTCGATTCTCTGTGAAACATGCATTTGTATTAACGAGAAAAAAAGTAATAAATCTATTATTTTTGGTAAATTTGTGCTCTTAAATATATAGAAAAATGACTATAAAAAGCATACATATTAAATACTTGGAAATATCCAGAATTTAATACAGCTAAAAATCAAAGAGAAATATACCAAAATAATAAAAAATAAAAAACGAACATTAACTCCCCCCAGATCTCTAATTTTGCTCTTAAATTATAAAAAAGGAAAGAATAGGTCGATTTAAGGCTTTAAACCCCACTAAATCCAACATTATGTATAATTATTCCCTACTTTTATAATTAATATTTTTTAAATTTTTCAAAAGAAATTTTGTTATAGAAACTCAAATATGCATAAATAGTTTATTATTTGCTTAATTTGATCAGTAAAATGTATTTAAAAAATCCTTGGTATTCTATTTGAAATAATTTTCTCATAAATTTGGATTACTATATTATATTATAGAATGCAGCAGAATTAGAAAATTAAAGATATCTAGCAACATCTACGTTAAATGTCTGACCTTTTTTATATGATTTAGTATAAAAATATAAATATTCTTCTGATATAGTTAGACTCCAGTAATTTATATATTACAGTTATGAAACGAAGAAGCATTGGTTTAATACTTTGTAAAATCATTTACATAAAAAATCACGATTTTCTAGATTTCCAAATGAAACTTGTTTTACTTTGGGTACTTTAAATGCTATAAAATGTCCTTCTTTTCTAAAAATTAGAATTTAACCTGTTTAAAATTAAATCGATAATTTATAAATATGATATTTGCGTATAAAATCAAAGTCCCTATCGGTTCGTGTATATCTAAAGTGATTTAAAGAGGCAAATCAGTTTCTATAGTTCATATTAGACCAGAGGCTTCATCAAGGTAAAATTACTTTCGAAAATTTTTGAACAGATTTAGGCACCATAATTGTTTTATCGATTTTTAAAAGCTTATGTATCTAGAATATTATAAAATCATGCTAAGTTTATAATAGAATTGCATTTTTCGACATATGCATATTTTAATTTACTATAAATTGAACAAATAGGGCCTTTACCGACATAAACCGAAAATATAAAAAATAAATTATAGACTGATTATAAATCATTTTAAAAATAACAAATGTTGTTTGTGCAATATTCAACTTAGTTTTAATGTCAATAGTTCGGTCAAATAAATAAAATATAGTACACATGAAAGGAAATGTAAAATTATGTAGTTGATGTAAACCGTGAAAAAATATAATAAACATTGTTTTTATTTGAATTTTAAATGTTTTCACCGATGAAAATTCTTTGAATTATATTTGAATGCTATGCCATGGAAGAATCATTAATTTCTTAATTACATTTATTTTCCTACAATAACAAGTTATGGTATGCATATAAATATGTTCGAATACTAGGCTTATGAATTCAAGATTTTTATTGTGTGTAAAGGATGCAATAATATGAACATTATAATCAATAGGCATAAAAAAAATGATATGTAAAAATAACATAAAATGAATGCTTATAAAGTCTATAATATATTCAAATTTCATATAGAAGACAATAAAATTATAAAAATAATAGAATCGCCCAATTGTCAAGGAGGATTAGAAAACACGTTCAGATGGCATAAATAATTGACAGGCGATTATTTAGTAGCTAATTTTTCCTTTAACTTTTCATTTTTGCTCGGTTAAAACTTTAGATTGCTCTGTATTACAGATTTATTGTATATTCTTATAAGTACATCGTCCTTACAGTCTTCCTGAATATATCTTCTACTTTAAAGGCTTATAAATTCTGTGTTTTTCTCAATATTGTTGTTGATGCATGTGCTTCCGCTTCCGTTGTCATCCCAAATTCCTTAATATACGACTTATGATAAAAGACAAAAATCTATAAATAACATATAAAAAAGATGGGGTATATAAAATAAGAATTCCTAGTTTTACAGTGCTGAATAAATTACATCTGTGGAATTGATTAAAATATTAATATTGAATCAACCAAACTCTTAAGTATTCAAAGAAGAAGAGTCATTGAACAATATTATAAACATAATTAGCTGGAAAAGGGTATGAGCCAAATCTATAATAAAAAACAATCTAAGTTTCTGATTGAAAAAATATAAATATCCATAGATCAAATAAAATGAAATTTGAGTCGACCATATTTTAATGAAACTTTAATCGAATTAATAACTTGATTGAGATTGGATAAAAAAAATATAATAATCGCCAATTGACCATTATTTTTTATTTATGGAATAAAAGCAAGAAAGTGTATTAGATGGTAAACACTAAATTTAATTTTGTGATTAATATTTCATTAAAGAAAAAGATTACACCATTGAATTGTAATAATATCACTGGATTCAAGATCTTTTCATTTTTTTCATCTATGAATATCGATCTAATCGATGTTCTTGAGATCTTTGTGGCTATCTGCATTTTCATTTTATCTTTGAAATTTATTCAATCGTTAAAATACACTAATCTCGTAAATCAGCGATAATATAGTATTCATGTTATCTTTTATTTGGTTTGAATGTTTGAATAAGTTTATTTGATTTTTGGATCAATATTTGATCATAATTGGTCATAATAATTATTTTTAAACGACTATTCTATGTTAATAATCATTAATCTAACTAATTTTAATGCTATGATTTTTCACAACAATTCTATAACCTTAAAATATTTTGTTTTTATATCCGAATTTGACTTTTGATTTGAATTTAATATGCAAAATACGTATTTTTTTATCTGCCAGTTTTTATACACTACTCCATCTTGATATGTTTTTATAATCTAGTTTTTTTTATAATTTGTATGTTCTATCATTTACCACTAAAATTAGATATGAGTCCGTTTAAATCCTTTTTCAATATAATTTAATAAAATTTTTTAGATTGTTTAAATTCCATTTCTTTTGTGAAAATTTTACAAAATTCTATTGTATTTTATTTTTGTAAAACCGCGAATATACCTAAAAAAATGATATAATCTTTTAATTAATTAGCTTGGCATATAATGATAATGGCTTGAATATGGGTCTTCCACGTTTCTTTTTTATATTTTTCATAATTAAAATATGCCTTATTTGTTTTAAAACATAATAATATTTCTATAATTTTGCAGATAAATTAATTCCGCAAAATAAAATTTCAAAAATGGTTTGATATATGATGCAAAATTTTCTATGATAAATTTCAATGTAAAAAAAATTGTAAATTATTATTTTAAATCAAAATAACTTTAAAAGCTATAATCTAAAAATGGCGAGCATTGGGATTTATGTGTTAGAAAAACCACTTACGAACGTATGCGATTTGTATAAAAATCACGCCTAATTACTAAAGACATCAAATATTATATCGCTGTATTTTTAATAACACATTTCAAATTTAAAACTTAAATATGTGATTTGCTCAATGCTACTAATAATAATTGCAGATATGACTAATCCAATCGTTTTTTTTTAATGATTTAGATATACTCTTCACTTATTAACTATTTAAATTAAAGAATTCTTTTTTTTAGCTACAACATCGAATCATAAAATATGAGCGTACATCGGCTTTTGCAATAAAATGATTTCTATAAAAATAGTTTCACAAAAATCTTAACTAAATTTAAGTATATATAGATCTATACATTTATATTTTAAAATGAGTTCCTATAAATAACTTTCTCTGGCAGAAATTAAGTGTCACAAGTAGTTTTTTCTTTTGAAACCTTCATAATATACATTTATAAAAAAATTTGCTCATATATATTTAACAACGGAAGCTTCAAGTATGTGAAACTAATATTTTGTATAAAATAAGCTGTAGCGAACTCTCTTGAATTTTTAATACAATAAAATGCCACACTATCTTGTTACAATTTTTTTATAAAACTTTACCATTTATTATCATCTAAATCTAACAAATTTTGCATTTTAAGCATCTTTAAAGATTATTTTATCCATAGACATCCACCACCTATCTTCAATCTGCTAAATCCTGTCTAGTAAACTTTCAATAATATGTTAATATTGAATCTTGGCATTAATAAATTTGCATGCTCATATCTTTTTTTACTTAAATAGGAATACAAGTAAAAGTTTTCCAATATGATGTAGTAACACTTGCTTAATTAGATTTGAATAGTATTAAAATGGTTTAAAATATCCGTAAATGCTTGTATTTTGCCATCAAAACCCTTCCAATCATGATTTAGAACGGCAAACGTATTTTAATGATAATATAAGAATTAGACTAAGCAATGTATAGTATTCCTGCTTTTTACATCTGCAATATTATAAGTTTAAACAGAAAAATAGTGAAAAAAAACACGTTTATGTGTCAAACTAGGTATAAATATTCTGGTTTCGTTAGTATATGTAAAGATTCATTCTTATTCTAATAATTAAAATATTTGTAAATTATCCATTACAAGATCGATTTCAAAATAATATCATAATTTAATGTTTAAAGTAGGTATTTTTGACTTAAATCTGTTATTCGGTATTTAAAAAGTGATGGATTTTATTTGTTTTCAGATAATTTATTTCATGATTGCAAATTGCAAATCGCAAAAAGAAGATGCCATAAACTTTTTTTTTGGTAATTAATCTCTTTTTCTAATATGAAAAAACAACAGAGAATTATACATATTATAAAATAATGGTGAAATGCAAATTTTAGCCCTAAGTAAAAAAATACGTCTGAATTCTATACATTAATTTACTTTTTAAAAAATAGACCAAGTTAAATTTAAATAATCATTAAATAAAAACCAAATGGTATTTATTTATATGAAAGATCATTTGAAAAGATTTATTGTAAATATTTATGAATTTTATTTCAAGTAAGTATATTTTCTGGATGGGGGCTATTTTATTACTAGCCATACTTATTTCCAAAAAGTATTGCAGTCAATACTACACACAGCTGATTTTAGTTTTTTTGCGAAAATTGTAGATAACGAAGACAAAAATCCGTCGTTTTTGAAAAATGATTATTAAGCGTGGCTTTCTATAAAACACTAAATTTTAATGTGTTTAGATAAGACAAAAGCGAAATTTTCCATTAAATATCCGTTATTTTTAATTATAAAACTAAAATAAAATCCAATTTGAATTTCTTCAATTAGACATCATGAAATACGTCGCAATCCCGAATTTTGGAGCTAGAGAGAAATTTTTTACATAATTTTTGCCAATCGAACCATAAGTTGATATATAAAAATCAATTTCTATTTTATAAACTTTAGTGCATGAAATTTCGATTTTTTATTTTATTTTTACATGGTAAAGCAGAAAAATAACTATATTCTAGTGATGATTTTAATAAATTAAAGGTAGAAACTTTATCATTTAAAATACCTTTAATAATAATATTCAGGCAATTTCTTTGTCAATTGATATATATCACATTTTTTCTCTAAATATTTTCGACTAAAAATTTAATTCAATATTAAAATTGTAATCCTTTTTAAAGTTAAAAGAGAATTTTCATTAACAATTTGTTGTAATATTATACATTTAAATTTTATATTATCGGTTTAAATAGATATTTTAATTTTTACTTTATAAATATTTTATGAACAATAGTAAATTAATATTTACACTAATAGTATTGATTCGGATTTATCACATTAATATATAATAAATTAATGCACAATTCGTTTTTATATATGGGGTTGCATTAAAACTGTATTTTTTAAAAAAATGCTAATGGTTTTTTTTAAGTTGTTTGTTATGAAACACCGTATAATTGATATGAAATACAATTTTCATACGCTTTATTACACGCGAATTTTTTCATATCAAACTTCTATACATCATAATACTTTTTGATTTAAATTAGCTCTTTTGCTGCCCTTTTAGAGCCAGATTGAAAATAGAAGAAGTGTCGATTGGGGTTTTATGCATAAATCATACCTCTTTCTTAACAATTAAAATATTTATGATCCCAATATTATGCAAAAAAATAAAATTATAATAAAATTACTTTAATTTTGGCCATAAATTTCCTAATTAAACATGTTTATTGATAAAAGGTTTTTAGTTTTCTTTAATTCCGAGCCACAAAGCAAATGTCAGACCATTGAAACTTAGAAATTATATTGTATTTAGAGCTATAATATACTTCAAAAATATACTATTATCGCTACGACAAATTTTTATATTATTTGATTCTAGTTTCAAAATATTTATAAAAGGTTTCTTGTGATTATAAATTATTATTATAAGATACTAAGATACACTTAAAATCTTTGGTTCGGTACCTTTGCATTGTCCAAATATTGGTCTTATATTTTTTTTATGCTTATCTATAAAAAATGACAATAAAAGCACAGAATTTTAACATACAAATATATTTTTTAAATTTTTTAGAATCTTGAAATTGCATTTATAATACACGAAATAATGCAAATAAATAAATGTAATATTTCTGATGTTTTTAAAAAAACAATATTATAATTTTATTCAAAAAAACAATATTATAATTTTATTCAAAAAAAAGCACATAATCATTTTTAGATAAAAGTAATATATAACCTAAAAAAGTGTGATTTTTTTATAAAACCAGCGCAGCAACTTTTAAACTAAATTTATTTTTGTTTAACCTAAATTCTTAGTTTAAGAAACAAAAAATGGTGATTTTTGGTTATTTAATTTAATATACATTTTTAGTATAATTAGTAGACATTTTTACTAAGCCCACTGTATTATGAATCTAAATATAATTAGCTAAAATATTTATAGATCTTAATTTGCAAGAAATATTTTAGTTATGTTTAATTATCACCTAAATTACTCGTATTTTCATCATTTTCTAAATCCAGAACAAATTCATACACACTGTTTCCTTTAACAATAAACCGATCTTGTATTTTTTTTAAAAATACCTGCTTTATTTTATAAGTAATTCCATCATCAAAAGTGCAATGTTTTATTAAATATTCTAAGCAAATTTTCAATTCACTTTTTATTTCGACTTTTTTGCTTTTTAAATCACTTATTCTATCAAATATTGCCCTGTTAACAATTTCATCGTGATTGTTATGCAAAGTATTTTTTTCATTAAGATGTGTTCTGTCATGGTTAGAATAACCATATAAAGGATTTTCATTTTCTATGTTTTGACTCTCTTTATTCTGCAAAGAGCTTTTTGTATGAATAATTTCTGCTTTGTTGTCTTTTGACCACTTATAGTTGTTGTATATCTTGTTTTTTCTGTTTCTTTCGTTTTTCCCCATACGACATCCCTCGCATCGATAATTCCATGTAAATTCCATATTTTCAAATTTTTTTTTTAGATCAGTAAAAATATAATAATCATTCACATCAGATCGGGGGGTTATGATTTTCAAGTCTGATTTTTTTGGACTTTGCGCTTGAAAGGATTTGTTTTCTCGCAGAACACTTCGTATGCCTTCATTGTAATCTTGTGAATTCTTTTCAGACCACTGAATACGTTCGGATGCATTGGCATGAATCATAATAGAAATTCCGATTTTTGATTTTTGGAGCAAGTAACAAATTACTTTAATTTTAGAAAATCTAAATTTGTAGTGGCAAAACATCAATTTTTCACATATTACAGAAAATAGAATTGAGAAATTCATTACATAATCGTATTTTATCAACCTGATATCTTTAGACCGGTTTTTTGTGCTTTCATAAACAATAGAGTTGCGAGATGTAGCTTCCAGATTACATTTGTAATCTCCAAAATAAAACTTAAACTCTTTTCTGCCCGCTAGAAATCTGCAAGGCACATCAAAGCAATTTGAATACTTTAAATAAAAGTCTATGATGGTTCTGTTATCTATTATAATTTTATCTTCTTCTAAAGGCTCTTCTTTATTAATGGATTCAACATTATTAATTTCACGGGTTTCCAATATGGTTTTCACTTTCGTTGTTTGATTTTTGTTATCTTGATGGTAATGAATTTGAGTATAATTGGTACTTAAGCCTTGATCATCAGAATGTTTCAAAGCATGCATGTACATTATATTGTCTATACTAATGATGTATGGAATACTTTTGGGCACATTTAAATCTGTAGAATCTATGTGATTTTCATTAAATTTTGATTTTACGGCAGATACAGATATCTCGCCTGTTTTATTGGATGCAACTTTAGTATTTGTTGCCTTTCTTTTAGTAAACCTAGATAACCAGGAAAGTAATCTTGATACTAGTGTTCTCGATACCTCATCATTTGAAAAACCTAATTTATACTCATAATCTGATGAAATTGTCCTCTTTTCTACTGTATCAGTGGCTGCTATGTGTTGAATTTCTGGATAATTAAGAGACTTATTTGTTTTTTCTTTATCAATACAAGAGTTATCATGTATTTCAACGGCTGAAAATTCAGAAGGTGTGTTTATTTCAACATGAGTATGCGGCATGTATGGTATTTTGGAAGAATACAACTTGACCTGAAATTTTTTTATGTATCTTATGCAACATTCTTCAAAAAAATTATAATTCAAGTGCATTTCATTCATGAGTGAACGATATTTACGATCAACTGCTCTTAGGTCTTTCCGATCAACAATTTTAAAGGTGTTTAAACATTCATAACAAGCAGTTTCAATCAAAAGTTTCTCTTGATTATCGTATACTTTAAGAATTACATTCATTTCTTTTTGAAGATCTATTTTCAATTTTAAATTTTTTTCGTTAAAATGTGTGATTTCTGCTATGAATTCGCTCTCAACAACGTTTAAAACAGATTTGAATTCTTTGAAAAATACTATTTGTTGAGTATCTAAACCCTCACGGCTGAAGCGTAACTCAGCAATGTGTAAACGACAGCTTATTTCTCTAGCATTTGAAATGAAAAATATTTCAAGCATTTTCAACTTTATTTGATTCTCGAAGAGGTCCGAAACCAAACGATTCTTATAAATATTCAATCTAATACGACTTTCATTTATGTATGCAGATAAACAATTCCGTTTGATCTTCTGTTCTAAAATATTTGATAGCATGCACATATCATTGCAAGGAAATTCATCCGAAAGATCTTTTAGCGTTATGATTTCAGAAAACCTTTTCCTAAAATGCTTTTCACATAGTTTTAGGTCTAAATATATAATGAAAATATGTGTTTTGAAATCTTCGTCTGGAAGTTTTTTTTTATATCTTTTTTCGGTAACATATGGACAGGAAAAGGTTTTACGAATATGTAATTCTAATAGCTTCTCTTTCTTTATCGACCACATACGATTATCTTCAAGTTTCTTTGCATCAGTATTTTCTAGAAAACTCCCCTCGATACGATTTTTTTTGATATTTAGTACATTTACATGCTTGAAATTCTTGTAGTAATTACGAATATTTGCGATTTTTACCCAAAAGCTTCTTTTATCACTATCTGGGTCATTTGTACTAATATTATTCATGGTATTAGGATTTAGTAATGTAGTATCAACCGAAATATTGCTTATTTTTTGAAGTGTTTCTATCTTTTCAATAGCAATCAAATGTTTCATTTCTGTGAAAGTACTACTAGTGTTATGATGATTATTTTCGCTTGAAATAGGATATCTATTGGTTGTCTGGATTTCTTTAAAAAAGTTGATCATTAAAGCATGGATCGCTCGTTTATACATATTATCGCTTATTTAGAAAATACTTAATTAATTTTATACTTTATAGATTAAAAATATAGATTTTTTATGTTCATAAAATGCAATTCAGCAATTTCATCCAATAAAAATCAGGTATCTTTTTTTTGATAAAATTCATGCTCAGAGTACATAACGGTGTCTACAGTTTAGATATTGTATATGGATAAATGTTTTAAACGATAGATAAGTACCGATTGATTGTCATCATACATAATTTTGTCATGCACAACTTTACATGGAGTTATGAGATCGAAGCTTTAAAAATCACATTCTAATCGAAGGTTATTCTCAGTTTTATACCTTTTCTGGAAAGAATATTCCACCATCTAGCTGGGATACCGACGGATTTGAGCAATGGATACGTTCAAAAATCAGCAACTTTGTGTGTATATATTACTTCTATAACATCAATAAAGTTTATGTGTTCAAAAATTTTCGGATACATTGAAATATCGATTTTTGCTTGAATTATCTGTCTTATCTGTTAAATTTTTTAATTTGTATCTCCCATACATTTTTTATAAGAAATATAACAATGCTGTCCAATAAAATGTATTTGCTCAATTTTCTCACAATTGTATATAAATCATTGGTTGATCATTATATTTTATAAAAGTCTGATGATTGGGTAAAATTATGAGTCACTGATTTTTGTAGAATTTTTTATTCATTTAAATAAAACCAATTTTCTTATTTTCTTTGTGGGTAATTAGCTTTTGATATTAAATTGTTGTAGAGGAGAATTTCAATATGTAACCTTTTATGTGCCAATTAGAACTCAATATATTGATTTAGTTCGTATCCAGGCGCTTGAAGATAATGAAATTAATTTTATGAACTAAGTGTATTGGACAATCAAAATTAAAAAACCTATGCTGTTATTGAAATTTTATTTCAAAAAATATGCAATATAACGTTCTGATTTGTGAAAAAAATAGTTTTTCTTTTGGTCATATATATTTCCAAAGCTTTATTCAAAATTAAATTAATGCTTCTAATTACTTTTAAATTATTACACTTTAATTGTTATATGCACTTAAATTACAACTTAATTGATTCTTACAGACTAATTTTGCAAAAAAAAATGTATGTAAAATCTATTTCTTAAAGTTTTGTTTTTTTAAATTTATCTCCTCAAAACTTCTGGAGGCAAGAGTCAATTTTATAATCATCTTCGATTGGAATTCAAATTGCAAAAATACCACAATTTAAAATTTATCCGTAAAAATAATTGATTTAAAAACATCATGTATGAATTATTTTTACTTTTTAGGATCGATTCGCCGAATTTATATTAAAAAAACAAGTAATTACTTATCTTACTTAAATTTATAATAATGCTGTCAACTGTAATAACCATAATAAAATTTTAACATGATGGATAATAATTCATTTTTTTTTAAGATACGTCTTTATTTAAATCTAATGCGAAATGTGTTTACCAGCATCACATTCAAAAAAATATCGATCTTAATCTTATATTGTACAAAAATATATTTTGCTTCATATTATCTCTTTGATTTAAATATAAGATTTAAATTCATATATTCACAACGTTGAATTTCTTGGATAAACGTTTATAAGCATTATCTTAAAATAATATAAACGATAACAAAAAGTCAAAAAAGTATCTCACGATAAAATTATTAGCTCAAAAAGCCTTAAAAGAGTGGAAGTGGTTGTTTGTGTGGTCGAAATAAAGATAAAAATGATCTATACAAATGAAACTGAATTTTATTTAGAAATAGAGTAAAATATGCTTCGCATTAGCATAATATGTTCATATTTTGGTTATTTTTATAGACGAATGATTTTTTTTTAGAAGTAATTATCATTTAATCGATCACAAAAGTGATGTTTTATAATGATTTTTTATGATGAATGCCAGAATATGTTTATTATGAACCAACAATTGTAAATTTATTAGCGTGTGTTTTTATTTTTTTTAGATTATATTCATATTTTAGATGACAAAACTGATGATTAATGCTCTTCTAGCATCGCTTTGATAAAAAGTCATATATTTTAATAAAATAATTACGAGTGTTTATAATTTCAACTAACTTCTATACATATTGTCATAAAAATTATTAAAATTTTTATTTCTCTCTGTTTTCTTCTATATGGGGATGTTTTACGAAAATTTTTTTTTACAAATTCTATAATGCGAAATAAACTGATGCAACTTTAGCTTATCTTTAAATTAAAATTGAAGGTGTTGATATATACTGTCAAAGTTTTCTTGATTATATATTAATACTAATATGATTATGCAACATAGTAATCTCTGTTTTATTTTAAAAATGAATTTCGCAATATGTTTCTATGTACAACTCAAATAACGTTCCTAAAAGACCATATTTATATAAAAATGAATATTTAGATGGAAAAAGACTTTACACATATAAAAATGGTGCATAGTGAAAAATTAAACACGTACAAATTTACGTTGACATAATTATGTGCATGACAAGGATTTTAAATGCCCATTTTTAGAAACTATTAATACTAATTGGCCATCCAAAGTAAATTTACTCTAAAAAACATGCAGTATTTTGTTTTAATTTTATATTTGTGATTTCTATGTGAGTAAAATTCTCTTAAAAGAGCGGACTCTAGAAATAAAACAGAAAATTTTATAAGCATGTGTTCTCTTTTTTAATAATATAATATATTTCATTATCCGCATATTGAAAAAATAAAAAATATATTTGATGCAATATATTTATGATTCTGTTTATAGAAATGTGACATAATTTTATAAGTTTATTTCCCCCTTAAGTGTTTATGCGGAATATTATATTTTTTTGATAATTTACATGCATTATTATGAATTCAAGTTCGAATAAATACTTTAAAACTCTTAAAATTTCTTGAAATTTGTATAAAAAATCGATTATACATTTTAATCTTAGTTAATGTTTAAATAGTATATAAATTTCTATTATTTTTATATGACCGTTCATTTGTATATGATATCAGTGTCTTTATGGATAGCTATCTATTTTCAATAGAAAACAAAGTTGACTTTTTTTAAAGCATCATAATAAATTTAAATTTGAATGTCAGTAGAGGACATGATCATGAAAGGTTTCTATTGATTGAATTATTTTTTTGCTTAAAAATTGCGCATAATTTTTTAATATCAAAATAAATGAAAGAAATCATATGTTTTGCCCCTGAAATATCATATTCTCAAAAATATTTGGAACATTATACCGTAAACTTAATAATATAACCTAAATTCTAATGCAAAAGGACATAAATATGATACAAAAATTCTTTTATCAATAAGTTTTGGCGTAAACTAGAGTTTTTTTGGCTAGTGACCTGGAAAATACAGATTGCTGAATCGATAATTTATTGAAAAAAAGAATGATACTTTAAATACGATTAAATGAAAATGACAGAAATTTTATTTTAAGAAAATAAAAAATTAAAATTCTATTAAATATATTATAATAAATTATCCTATATTATAATCATATATGCAGGCACGTTGATGATGAATAGTTCTTTATATGTCTATTAACCATGCATCTTAATTGCAAAAAAATTAAACGAAACCATATCGTTAATATGTTTACATTTTACGCGTTTTTAATCAGTATTTCATTAAAAAGAAATGCTATATAATGTTTGAAATTTTATTTTATGTTAAAGGCCAAAAATAATCAAATCTTAAAACTATAACGTAATTATCTGCATTTTATATTTTTAACGTATATTTATTGACCTCTTCTAAACGCTAGTTTTACAAGAGTCATTATGAAATTATAATTTTTGCTTTGTATCTCAAGATTTACAGATTTTTGCAACAATATGATTTCGATATTTATATCAAAAGAATTTTCGCCTTCAAGCTTATGTTTATAATTTAGAAAAAGGTATATTGAGCACAGTTTAATTGTTATAAATGTAAAAAAAAGCTTCATTTATATTTTTTTATAAATCACGTTTGTATATACAAAGGACACATCAATATACTTTAAATTACTTCGAAAAAAACTAATCAATGATATACATATTTATAAACTACAACAAATAGAAGATAGAATCTAATATATCTATTCAGATAATATATTCACGCGGATCAATAACGATAATCAAAGGATTATATGCCATTTC
The DNA here is from genome assembly GCF_057557595.1 of Rhyacophila brunnea. Classification (NCBI taxonomy): domain Eukaryota; kingdom Metazoa; phylum Arthropoda; class Insecta; order Trichoptera; family Rhyacophilidae; genus Rhyacophila; species Rhyacophila brunnea. Next base: position 69,208 of record NW_028232824.1, read on the forward strand.
TGTTCAATTAAATAAATATTTTAGCGAATTCTGAAATTAATGCATATCTTTGTCTTATAATATTACATTGCAAAAAATTTCAAATTTACCTAATTTCATCAATTATAGGCCTCGAATTTCTTTCATGCAAAAAATTAAAGTCTATGGAATATCCTATATAATCAGTAAATATTTTCTTCTAGAATGCTGCGGTTTATCAAAAAAAAATAATAGTTGCATGGGCCAAGAAAGTTTTTTTAATAAAAATTGATCTTTTTGCATCTTTCAAATCCTATTTTTATTTTCACTATCCAGAAATGCTGTTAATTTACTAAAAAAATAAATATTCTAACCGGCTGGTGAACAAAAGCTTCTTTAATATTTATAATGAAAGTTTTTTTCTTGTATACATTAGCTATAACGAATCGTTTATTGCAGAAATTTTTTTCAAAGTTAAAATTAAGAATCGCAGTTTCGACTGAAATTTTTTAAATGTCGATGATCCATAAAAACACAAATAACCCACAATTAATAATGCTGTTTTTGAGGAAAAATGGCAGTGAAGGTTTTACTTCTCATACATTCAAGTTCAAATCTCCAAAAAAATTCTGCTTCTAATAATAATTCGGGAACTTTAAATAATATCAAGTCAACGATATCCAATAACTAGTCCGTTTTAGATTATTTTTTTGACGGAATATCATTCAAATGAATTTTTAAAATATGTGAATATATCGGAAGCGTTTATTGGCTATAGAATATTTATTGAAACAATTCAATAAATGCTGCTTTTTTATTTAATTCTATATCGTTAGACAAAATTAAAGTAATATATAGCTTCAAAAAAAAATCTGATTAAATGTTTTATACAGTCTAAGAGTCGAATTGTGATGTTTCTAGACCTTTATAATCGTTAAATATAAAAAAAATAACATCAAGAATAATTAAATAGATAAATCATGATATAAAGGTCACCAATCTATGTTAAATGCAAAAAGTCTTTATATGAGTTTTCTAATCAATTTCGAATTCAAATTTGTCTAAAACACACTTTCATTCACATTTTTTGCATCTTAACAACGTATTTTGTTTTCTATGATCTTTTGGAGACATTCATGAACTTGGATTTTATGATAAATCATATATTAATATTTGAAATAAAAATAAATTTCCGTATCTTTTTCGCAATAAATTTTCACGAAAGTAGTATAATTCTATAATCTATGATTTTTTTATTTAATATAGCTACATTTTAATCGTGCTTGTTTCACATTCGGTATATTTAGCTAAAGTAGTGTAGCTTCTGCTGGGATTTTTTAACAATCTATATCATTATGAAGAAAATTTTACTTAGGTTTCTTAATATAAATATAAGCTACATTTTGAAATTCTATGCATTTTAATTATACATAAAATATTATATATTTCTATATTGCGTCATTTTTACAGAATTTATTTATTCAAAAATGATATTTGCTAAATTTTCTATTAGGCCTGATATATTGCTTAAAGTTTGTGAATTTGGCTGTAAATCAATATAATTTTTTTCTAATACGCAATAAATTATGAATTTCAATAGCAGAAAGAATTTATTTAAACAGTTAAAACTGCAAATTTGATACATATCTAATTTATTAAACAACGGGTTTTTAATTTTGATATCTTTTTGTTTTGTCTAAATAGACGCATTGATTTCCATTCGATTCAGTAGATTTTTATAGCCTGATATTTTCATTTTTATTTTTAAATGCTGCAAAAATATTGCAAGAATTATATAAGATATTTTTTTTCTATAATAAGAAACAGACCAGATCAATATGAATTTTATGAAAAAAAAACATTAGAGTATTATTATTTTGCCTGCTTGATACGTAGGTTGATAAATAATTGTATGGCCTCCAAATTGCGTTTAATTATTCCTTTTTATAATATATAAATGGTTTTGCATAGAATGCATTTTTGCAACAAAAAAAAATTGCATGCACCATTTCAAATGATTCCAAGAGTCGAAGGTGTTTGTATTACCACGAGGTATATAAAAATTATATTTGGTTTATTACAGCATGTTTTCCATTAATTATACTAATATTTTGTTTTTATGGCATATATTAAATATATATTGCTTAAAAGTTCCTTTAAATTTCTTGTAGTTTTTATACAAGCCTAGGCTTTTTACTTTTGACATTCTAAATGCCTTTATCGATATTTTTGGATGAAAAAATATGAAATTTTTAATTTCATATAGCTCATTACTTATGATAATTGGTGCCAATCTGTAAAAAACATTTAGACTATATCGAAGATAGTGCTATTTTATTAATTCTGGGTTATCTAATAAACCCTTTTAAAATTAGTCTGATTATGGATTTAACATGGTAGTTCTAAATAAAAAGACTTTTTGGCATATTATAAGGTTCTTTTGATTATTTTGTGTGTAATTTCTACAATTAAGCATTATGCACACCTTAAAACTTGTTTTATTTATGCGAATTATGTTCCTTGAAAATATAACCCATTTATTTACAGAATGGCAATATATTGGTTAGGGTTATCTCACCAATTAAAACCAAAAATTTTCGTGTAAATGATCAAAATATTGAAAAATCAAATTTGAATATAATGGATTTAAATTTCGTAACTACGGAGATACATAATTATATTATTTTATGAAGAAGAAGCATTATAAAAATTAACGTGTATGTGTTTATAACTTTTTTACAATTTAAAGAGCCATAAAAAAAATATGTGATTTGTGCAATGATTCCCTGGAAATTCAATTTTTTATTTTTAATAATATATCCTATTTTATTTATTGATAAATGTTCTTATTATCAATTTTATTTATCTAGACGTGGCTAACCCCTTGGGAATATTGTACAACTCCTTGATGAATCTTTTGACACCTTCCCCTGATCTATCTTTATCAACTGCTCTTCTCTCTCAAATGAGATGAGTTCAAGTGTCTTTCGTGGTGTGAGAGCTTGCATATATGCTTCTACTTCGTCTAGGGTTTTTAACTACTTAACATATTTTTTATGGAATTTTGTAATCAAGCAATCCCAAGTCATTACATATGGTATTATTCTTGTTTTACATTTGTAAATTAAACTAAATTATCCTTTATTATAGATTTTTATATAAACAATATGCATTATATGGGTGAATTAATGCTTGAAAAATAAACAATAGGCATTAATGTGTCAAAAAATTGCATATCTTTGTAGTAATTATAATGATATAAAATACTATAGATGTTAACGTTTTTAAATGGGTTTTACTACTTTTTGATTATTATATCTAAAATTATATTTACCATTTAAAATTGCAATTACCGGCTGTTTTTTGAAATAATTATTAAATATGCTGTCCTTGATTTTCTACAAAGATATGTGATTACATGGATAATTGTTATTTTTGTAACCATATTACAACTTTGAAGCAGTAAATATATAATTATTTTATTTTGTGCGCCTAATTGTTTATTTTCACGGAAAAGACTTTAGAATAATAGAGTTCTTGTTCTAAATCCATATAGTTCTATTATCTGAAATATTATTTTTAAAATGCGCTTTTATGACATGGCTGATTCAAAATTTATTTTATTCTCGTGTGATTTTTCATTAATATCGCATCTAAAAATTCATTTACACCAGGAAGAATATATTCATTTATATTACAAGTTATTGTAAAAAATATTCATGTATTTTAAAAAAAATTCGGCCTCATACCATTTGATTCGGCACTCTGTTTGAATATATTTTTATAATATTGTAAAAAAAGAATTGTTAATTTTTTACATCTCTAACCATATAATCATATTAACGCGTTTTAAATTGATTCGTATTTTTTTAAGTCTATAAACCTTCGCAAAAGAACGAGGTGAAAATTTTAAATTTTTTTTACGTGATATAAAAACGATAGACTAGATAACATAAAAATTAAGGGAAATTATATTTTAAAAGTATCTATTATAAACAATTTAATTTATTTTATATTGGTATTTATCATGATCTTCATGCTTGAATGCAACAATAATTAGATCTAAGGTTTTTAAAGCTAAAATACTGCTATTTTGATGAGAAATTCTGGCATATTATTTTTGAAATGCATTTTATGTTTCTATATCTGTTTTAACAACTGAAATTATAAAAAATAAATCCGATAGAAACATCTGATATATATAATTTTGTCGTCTTAAAAAAATCTTAGCGTGTAAAAACCATAGATAAACATAATGGACATTAAATATTATAAAAATCCACATATTAATGCCACTATCGACTTGGAGTCTGGATAACCTTTTTAGAAAAGATGTTTATTGCTTACTATACCGATTTACCCAAAAAACTATGTTCCAATATTTTTAAAAGGTTCTTCAAAAATCTAAAAATAATCATAAATTAATTCATAAGGTAGTTTTAATATGAAATTTTTGCTTATTTTTCAACAAATAAAATTTGTGGGATGAATCTATAGAGCTAACCAAATTATCAATGCAACTTATAAACAAAATTTTTATAACCGTGCTTAAAAACGTATTTATTACCTGTATCTCAAAACCCTTAAAATTTGTGTATGTCTCCGCTTCCATGATAATTCTATTCCTATAATTGCGAGTTACGATTTTTTATATCTAGAAACCTCACAAAATCAAAATAATTATTGTTCTTGTTATTAAATTGTTGATTTAGAGAGCTTTTTACTATCTAGTTATTTTTCTATTTTATGAAGCGAATTTGATATTTATTTTTGCGAATTTATATGGAGCTTGGGCATAACTCTTGCCAAAATATACATGTAGAATATATTTGTAAAGGTTTTGTGCGTTCATAAAAGAAACCCAAACTTTAATTGTCAGAATCAATACCTGTAAAAAAATTAATTTAACTATATTTTTATAAAATCTAAATTATAATAAAGTCCAATGAATCAGGATAATGTGACCTTTGATTGGAGCAAAAATTCATTATTCAATTTGTAATAAGTAATAGTATTTTGTTAAATAATGAAACGTTTTATGATTTTTACTACGTTTTTATATTAAGGTCTCATGCGATGTGTATTTGAGATACCAATATTGATTTTACAATATTAGTGAGCATGAACGTATTGCTTAATATAATTATAAAATTATTTTTCGCCATACAGGACAACGAGCAAACAGTTAATCTATAGGAGCAATATTGAATGGTATTTAAGTATTAAGTCATAGGAGAACTATATATAATTTTTTTTGTTAGCACTATCTACAGAATCTTAGGTACATGTAGACGACAAAAAATCAAAGTTATATGAATACAGTGGCCGGGAACTTTGATTTCTAATTTATGGCGTTATTTTTTTTTCATGTGGGACCTATATTTTTTTGGTTGATTTAAACTAAATTACAATATATTCGGTTTTCCTTCAATTATTTTATGGTCAGTTGTAATCTTCTAGCTTGAAAGTCAAATATTAAACCGCAATTTTTTTACTAAAAATTGATGATTATATTTATTTTATATATCCATAAAAACATGGTAAGTTTTACCCTCGTGAATAAAAATATATTTTTTAATTAAGTTTTTATAAGAGGCATAATTTAGCATTCTGTGAAAATTGAATAACTTTATGACAACATTTAGTACGATTTAATCATCAATATCAGATATGTTTGATTTTGTATTAAGGGCTGATCTTAAGACTACTAACGTGATTCTATGTAAAACTTAAAAATAGGTTAAGACCTTTACGAAGCTACTAAAATAAAACTATTTATATGGTATCTTGTTCATAAAATGGCTCTAATAATTAACACAAACATTCAAAGTCTTTAGAAATTGTGATATACCGAGTACTTAAAGCATATGATCGATAATAGCGATAATGTGTCCATCAAATTGTATGATAGTAATTTATGGGATCATTTATAAAAAAATAACTGTTTTGAATAATCTTTGTTGCCCTTCTTGGCAATATAGAGCATAACTTTATATGAAATCAAAATAGTTATTAAGTGTTTAGCGAAACCATGGGAGTAGAGGTACGACCTAAACAAGTTTCTCGTAAATTTATGTGTTGCGTAATTAAATTATTCGAAAATATTTCAATTATCTGTTAAATTTTTGTTTTATTGTTTTTTATGGGTAAAGCAATATTTATCTCAGAAAATAAGTAAAATTTATGGAAATTATAAGAAGACCTGGTGGTTAAAAATAATATATTACGGAAATATAAATGATAGCTTGCGCATTATATATAAAAAACGTCGGGATATAAATAAATTCAAAATATTATTTTACAAAAAAATTCATAGTTGGATTAAAAGTACGACACTAAATAAAATAATTTTAATGTGGAATATTGAATCTTAAGAAATAAAACCCTATAATAAACCAATAAAATATGAAGAATAATCAAATATATTATATTAAATCGATAATAGTGGTAGTTTTTAAATATTACCCATCACATAAAAAATTTTGATCTCTAAAGAGGTTTTAAAAGATAATTAATCAGAAGAAATCTGATATTTGATGAAAATGGTAAAATTGTGCAAAAAAATTACTCGTAAAAAAATAACTATAACAAAATACAAATTTAAATACAAACTTCAATAAAACAGAGAATAAAAACAAAATTAACGTATCTTATAAAAAATTACCCGAAAAAAAATATATAATTTAAGTCGAAAATAACGCTTTATAAATATTCAAATAATTTCTTTTGAATATAAAAAAATCATATTTAAAATTCAAATAATATAGCTTTAAAATTATTTATAAAAACAATTAAATCAATAAGGATAAATAAATTTAAAATTCAAATAATATACCTTTAAAATCAATATGGATAAATAAATTTAAACCAAGAAAATTTTCTAAAGAAAAAACAAATTAATCTGCTTCAAAAAAAATTAGCAATAAAAAAAAATCACATAGCATAAATTATATTTATTAAAAACATCATCATATTGAACACAAGGGGCCACGAAAATTTCCAAAACCAAAATTTGAAGTTATCACATGACATAAAGTGGGTTTAAAATAAAGCAAGAGACAAAATATATAATTTTAATAAATTAAAGGGCTGGTTTTAAATCAAAATAAATAGCCAGTGCGCTGTATATATTCTAGGGAAATAGCCATGTACCAGATTCTCATAAAAAAACAGAAACCAAATATATAACAATTTTTTGCATTAGAAAATTAACAAAAAATACATTGTAAATATTCTATGAATATCCCTGACAATTGATTTGAAAAGTATTCAAATAATATTATTTAATATTTTCTTCTACTTTTTTAAATTTTAATCTGGCATTACCAACATTTTAGTGATCTTACATTTTTATTATTCTGCAGATAAGTCTTATTATAATTAATTTTAATGCTGTCTTTTTGTTTGAAATCGACATTCTTCCCTTTCCTTATGTATCTTTCATTCCTAATACAAATTGGAAATAATTAAATTTAAAATTACATTATTGGAATTCAGAAATTTTGAAAATCGCTTTTTAGCTTATCACCAACCTAAAACTGGTATATAGGCTAAACAGAAGAGTAGGGTGAAAAGTATATGGCTACCGATCATAATTTCTATGGTGCACAATTCGATTAATAAATTACATTATATCAAAATATCTGATTGGACAGAACTTTATAGAAAATCCGCTTTCTAAAGTATCTGAAAGACTTAATCAAAAATACCTTGAATTATTAGAAGATTCATTGTATTTCAACATCAAAATAAGAATGATTTTCATTTTATCCTTATCATAACTAAGAATCAATAAATACTTGAAAATGTAAAAAGATTCCCTCTCCGAGAATCGAACTCGGGCCTTGTGAGTGAAAGTCACATATCCTTACCACTGGACCAAGAGGGATATTTTGGACATATGATAAATATTTATTATCAAATTTAAATTCTATGATTACTTGTTATTTTCTCCTTTTAAGAAGCCAATAAGATAATTCAGACATATATACATGAAATATAAAGGAGATGTATAGGATGAAGAACATAGAAATAAATGATAACATTTCGATAGATAATTCTGAAGTTCCCATCACGATTAGTAGAATAGAAAACAGTATTATTGACCATGGTAAGCGAAACATGCCACATATCCCGATACCTGCATACCATTTTGTTGAAGAAGAGCTATTTCGTGATCAAGTTAAAGATGTCTTAGATTATAGAGTGTTACTAGAGCATTTTTATAACGAAGGAAGAATTTCAAAATCCAATATAAATCAAATCATCAATGTTTCGAAAGACATCTTAACAAAAGAACCAAATCTATTGAAAATTGATAAACCAGTAGAAGAAGATGTTTATATTATTGGTGATATCCATGGTCAATACTATGATCTTATCAATATATTAAGCGAATATGACCTTAAGAAAGGGACGTTTCTCTTTCTTGGTGATTATGTTGATAGAGGAAAGTTTTCTTTTGAAGTTTATTTTTTACTTTTGTCGCTTAAAATTTACTATCCTAATAATATTTTTTTATTGCGTGGTAATCATGAGACTCTTCGGATGACCCGTTATTTCACTTTTAGAGAAGAGTGTATTCATAAGTACGATGAAAATGTTTATCAACTCTGTATTGACTCTTTCCAAACTTTGCCTATAGCGGCAGTTGTAAACCAAAGTTTTTTCTGTTCACATGGTGGTATATCACCCCTCATTGATAATCTTGAACTGATAAACTCGTTCGATAGAAAATGTGAACCACCTCTATCTGGTATGTTCTGTGATATACTTTGGTCTGACCCCCATCCAAACTATGACACGATGTCATGGCATGGTAAAGAATATTTAGCCAATGTTCAAAGAAACTGTTCGTATTTTTATACACCCAAAGCCGTAAAAAATTTTTTAACTAAAAATAAATTGGTTTGTTTGATTAGAGGCCATGAAGTTCAACTCAATGGATACAGAATACAACAAAATACAAGAAACGGCTCAATAATTTCAGGATTGACAAAGAAATTTCAGGAAAAAAAAGAAGAGCAACCATCTGTGATCACCATATTTTCCGCTCCGAATTATTGTGATGCCTATAACAACTATGGAGCTGTAATAAAAGCAAATGGTGAACGAATCCAAATTAAAAAATTTGGATCGGTCGATCATCCTTTCTACCTACCAAACTTTCTTGATGGAGTAAATTGGAGTTTTCCCTTTATTGGAGAAAAAACAAGTGAATTTTTTATGGATCTATTAAAGCATTTGGGCGATCAAGAGTCAATATCTTCTGATTCAACGATATCTTCATCTCTAATAGAAGAAACAATAGCTCCAAAGTTATCTGGTTACGAAAAGGAGATAGAAAATGCACGTTTGTTCTCTGGCGCAATGGGCATAATGAGGACAGAAAGAGAGTGTATAAATGAGCTGGATGATGAAGAAAGCTCGGAACTCCCTTGTTGTTCGATTAAAGTTATTGAAAATCAGGAGTTGACTTTTGACGAGGCTAAAGACAAAGATCATATGAATGAGAAAATAAAATGCAAGGATAATATTGTTGAAGGGAGTTCGGTCAGTAACCCCTCGAGTGTGGCTCCTGATTTAAGTAGAATTTTAGAAAGAGTTGATCTTAAAGAAACTATTAAGGAAACAGAACTTAGTGTAGATGAGAAAAAATTAGTTTTCGATGTTAAACTTAACCCAAAAAGAAAACCAAATAAAAATGCACTTTGTTGTTGGGCTATAAAAAAATAACTGTGGTTTTACAAAAATATATGCATATTTGAAGTTGTGAAACAAAAAAAATACTTGGGCATGAAATTGGTTGCATATGCATTATTCCCAAGTGAATGGGCAATAAAAATTAAAAATAAAATTTTATTTCATCCTTATTAAAAAAAATTTAGATTTAAAGATTTTGAAGTTATTTTATCTTTATTCATAAATACAAAAAGACATGGTTTAACAATTATAGAATTATTATCTATGCTCATATGTGCCTGTTGGTTCGTTAAATATATTATTACACTGGTGAATAGTTTTTTTTACCGTAAAACATGGAATTCCGAAACTTATCTTTACCATTATACATGTTTAAATTAATTAAAAAAATAAATTCCTGCATGATTTAATCAAAGAGCTAATTATTTAAAATATGAGTTTTAAATAAAAATATTGAAAAACAAATAACGATATTTTTTTAGGTCTAATTAATTTTTTATGTAGATTAATGATTCTTTTGATCAATTTGTTTCTGCTGGCTGTATATTATAGCATATAGATATTTAACTTTACGGAAAGTGGTATATTTGCATATAAGCAGGAATTCATAAATCTTCTGATTGTTCTATAAAAATGCAAACGCCGAAGATTTTTTTTCATAATATTTTATATTAGCAACTGATGCGAAGTTTTATAAAGAAACTGATCCTTTTATTGCTTAGATTTTTTTTATGTGGTATTTGAATATTATATAACACATTTTTAAAAATAAATATTCATATTTCAATTAGCAGGTTGCTTTTTATGATAATAAATACATGTTCATATTTCTTTTAATATGAAATTGGATCAAAAAAGATGCATTAGCATTGATTTTTAGTTCTGATAAATATAAAAATTGTTTAAATTTTTTTTCTTTGTACTAAATTTTATTCTTCAATAAATATGCAAAGATATAGAAAATTACAATTTTTAGATATATAGCAACTTACTTAGATCTAAAAAACAATATTCACATTAAATTCATGATAAGAGTTGTAAAAAATACGAGGCCTACATGATGTGTGATAAATGGCATAATAAAGATATCTAATACCATTCAAGCTGTTCTTTAAAAAAATAGCCTGTTTCTTTGGGAAAAAATAATGGAATAATAATTTGATTTGACTGAGTTTAGCTGATTAGATATGGTTGTAATTAAAATATTATTTTCTAAAAAAAGATACCTCTAAAGTATCGTAAAATCAATATTAAAATACATCTATCGAGCTTCAAAATCGATTATATTAACAAGTTATCTAAATTTAATTAACTTATGATCAATAAAACATCATTTGAAAATTTTATTTAATTATTTTAAAAAAAATCTACCATTCTTTCATAATTAAAATATATTGCTTCTTAATATCTTGAAAAATAAATTGTATTTTTGTGTACAGGTTATTAAACTATGGCTTTTTGATTAATATTTTTTTATAATATGATTTTTGTTGCCCCTTTATGTATTTCCGCACGATATATTCATGGATTATTTTGTGTACAGGTTATTGAACTATGGCTTTTTGATTAATATTTTCTTAGAATTGTATTTTTGTTGCTTCTCTATGTATATACGCACAAAACATTCATCAATTATTTCGTGTACAGGTTATTAATCTAAGATTTTTTAATCAATATTATCTTAGAATGGTATTTTTGTTGCCCCTTTATGTATTATCGCACAATACATTCATGGGTTATAAGTTTTTACTTCATTATTCGAATAAGCAGTCTTAATGCTTTTATATTGTTATGTGTTTAAAGAAATAAAAAAGGAAATTCACAAAAATGGTGTATTTTTCGGTTTAGTATCGATGTTCGACCTAGAATCTTTAATTTAAATGATTGAAGGATCGAATTCTTCATGTGTAATGGCTTATTAAATTAAAAACGGGTAATTAATACCACCTAGATGCAATGGATTTAGAGAACACTAGTTAGAATTATTCCACAGTAAAATGATGATTTGGGTTTTAAAATAAACTTGATTGGGGTGCTATAATAAAATTAATCAATTCCAGAACGCAATTGCAAGTAATCAAATTTTGTTTCGTATAATGAATATGTTTCGCAGAATTAGTGACTTGATTGAAGTGTTCAAATACTTACTGTTGAGCTCTTCCGTGAATTTAAATGACGAAAAAATAAGATTAGGCCCTTAATATATCAAGACAAAAATTAGCGAACGAACTGAAAATTATTTTTGTTTAAAAAATTATATTTAAATGGAAAAAAAAGAAGCAAAACGAATTTTATATAAACTTTGTGTATTTTGAAGAGATAGAGAAGAATGCATAAATCAATAATTATTTGGGTTTAGAGTAGTTTTTTTCTTAATCCAAACTATTTTTTAGATAGTATGCAGTGATCTAGTTAAATTTTAGCCGGGTTCTTTCAGAAACAGATTACGTTATTCTATTTAATTCGTAGAGACTGAAGTTTTTTTCCCAATAATATCGTTATAAAAAAAATCCAGTACGACTTTAAAACTTAAATGCCAAGAAGTTATCGAGATATAATTCACAATAAAAAAATATTAATCATAACTGGCTTTGAGAATATTAGAAAGACCACTAGCTAAATACTTCAAAAAAAATTAATTTCCATTGATATTTTTTATTTCAATTATTTACTAATTATATATTTATTTATAGAATATATAGTGAATATATTTATTGTAATTTAACTAAACATTTTTATCTTTGACTAGAATTTCTATAATTCATTTTTTTTACCATTTCTCCATAATATCCACTAAATTTTACGGAAACACCAAAATAAATCTTACTAAAAATATTTAACTATAATTTTTTTTTAAATATTAATATCTTTACTATACATTTTGATTTGGGTGGTTTTAGTTACAATAAATATCGCTTAGATTAATGTTCGTAATACTTTTGTCTTTTAATCTAAATATATCTACTTAATTTTATACAGTAATAAATTAGTTAGCTGAATACCATTGGCATTAATATTTTCAAAAAAAAATAAAAATGTGGCTTCAAATACAAAAGTGAATACTATTTTTATTTTATCATATTAAAAAATAAAAAATATCTATATATTTTTATTTAAATTTAGAAAATAAGCATCATTAATTAAATTTATTAATGTTTGTCGGCTATTTTTTTTATTTTCAAACACTCTGTTTTCTTTATATATTTTTTCTTAAAATTACAAAAAAAAACGTTTTGAACCGGATCTATTATTTTTATGTTGCTGTTTCCCTTTTTAATTTTATTTTCATTCAACTATAAAAATTGAAAATATATCTTTGCCCTATTTCAACCAAAAAAACTTTAAATGTGACTATAAAACAGGAATTTTTTAATATATTTATGTATAAAATACAATTTGAATTTAGGGGTTAGTTTTATCTTAATACTTTTTATTCTATTCCAACTGACAAAACTTTAAGTGTTACTTTGAAGGGGAAAATTATAATATTTGTGACTTAAATAATTAATTTTAATTTATAGGTTGGTTATATCTTTTTTGTTCTCTATCGGCTAACTTGCCTTACTTAGATTTTTAGAGCATACTATATTTATACTCATCTTCTTTACAACCCGCTTATAAATAGCTTATCTTTTCGAGACTTATTGTTTCGAGTATCTAACACAACCCCATTGTTCGTGCCTCTGCTTTTTAGCATGCCAAACTTTTTAGTATACGACTTATACGATTTTATTATTGTTTTAAATTTACATTTGAACTATTAAAATTTAAAGTGAATTACTTTACGATATCGTTTTATCTATGGGCTAATTCTTGTATTGTGATTTTAGATCTTCTCTTCAAGCATAACGTGATTGATTTCTATGGGCAAATCATGTCTATGTACTTGGCTATATCCTTTTCTCTTACATCTTCTCCATACCTCACCTCTTTTCAGGTCTTAATAGTTCAAGAGTTTTCCTCAATGCTATAGCTTGGGTAAATTACTTCATTTAGTTTGCGACATCAAGTTCTTTCAGATATCTTATATGATATTGTGTTGCCACACCATCCCATGTTACGACATATGGCATAAATTACTTTTAAATATAATATATTCTGTTCTAAGCTAAGACAGACAAATAAATTTCAATTGTAAATGACAATTGTCCAGTTGATCTAAGTCCAAACCAAATTGAAATATCTAAAAGAATTATATATTAGAAATTAAAAAATAATTATATTACAGTATGGAGAATTAAATATGATTCAAGTTTAAAATTATGTGCTTTTGATTCATACCTTTTTACTCAAGAATTAATATATTTAATATAAAAAAATACAAATTTTTAGTTTTTAATGAGCCATTGAAATTAAATATTTATTGTTAACGTTAGAATTATAAATTAATTAACAAATAGAAAATGGACTTTTCCTATTCATATTAAATAAATCATAAATAGTTGAAGTAAAAATATACATATCAGAACCAAATAAACTATAAAAAATCAAATCTTTATTCTTCAAACAGGTTTAATAACAATATAAAAAATTAGAAAATGCATAATTCTTATTAAGATCTAATAATTCATAAAAAATCAAATCAATATTCTTCAAACAAGTTTAATAAAAATATAAAAAATTAGAAAATGTATAATTCATAAAAAATTGATTACATTATTCTTCAAACAGGTTTAATAACAATGTAAAAATTAGAAAATGCATTATTCTTATTAAGATCTAATAATTCATAAAAAATTGATTACATTATTCTCCAGACAGGTTTAATAACAGTATAAAAAATCAGAAAATGCATAATTCATATTAAGATTAAATAATTCATAGATAGTTGATTACATTATTCCCCGTACAACAATGATAAATTATTATATTAAACGTTTAACAAGTTCATCCCATGTCTTTAAATAATTCATAAAAGAATAATTGTATTTTCAAAAAAAACTAAAGATAGATAAACGTCTTATTAAAGATTTAAGATTTAAAATATTATTTAGGAAATTTATTTATCCCCATATGAACAAGAGAGTATCAACAAATTTCGACAGTTATCTCGAGGTGGCCAAAACAACAACAGCACCAGTAATACTTTTCAAAGAAATAATACAAAACTCTGATACGCTTCCAGAGACTTTACATCTTCTATACACCCTCGTTTCTCGCCACACGACGCTTAGCCACGATATAGTCAAATATATAAAATCAGCCGTCTTCGTATCCAAGTTCAAAATGGATGGAGAAACTAAAGATGATAAAAATCCCGAGATACAAATAGAAAGTGAAGATTTTTCAGTACGCGAATGGACCATAAAAATTTTATTTCTTGTGCTTGAAAAAGTAAAAAAAGATGAATCATTAAAATATGAGTGTATGTATCTGATAAAGAAGACAGATTTTGAAATACTTAATTTTATACTCAATATGTTGAATGACGAATCTTGTGTTGATGTTTGTAAAGAATTGATTGAAATGACTAAGATGCAGCAAAATGTTGTAAATGCTATACTTTTGGATGTAAAAAATAATCGGCCGTTTGTTAAAAATTCTTCTCCTATTATTTTGCATTTTTCGCATTTTTTTGATATTAAAGATTTTGAATGTTTGATTGAAAGTGAAAATTATTTTTTGAGAAACTGTTATTTGGAGGTTCTTGCAAAAAATGCATTGGGTTTAAAACTTGTTTATGATACAAAATCACAAGAAAATGCAGGAATGGAAGCCTTAGAAAAGGATAAAGATTGTTCGTTGGTTGATTCCAATATCTTATACGTTTTTCTAGAAAGATTGAATGATGTCAATTTTTATGTTCGTGTGAAATCTGTTCATCTTTTAGGGGTTTTATTTAATGAAGGTCTTATAAAAAATAAAATCGTGGATGTTATTGAAGCAATAGGCAGTAAAATTTTTGATAAAACTGTTAATGTAAGAAAACGCGCGATTTGTTTTTTCAACAATTTTTTGATGGTGAATGATAAAAACATTTGTGCGGATACGAAATTAGGTGAAAGTATCGCTTCAAATCTTAAAAAATGTATTCTTCTACTTAAATCAAAAATAACAACAGAGTTAAACGAAATCTTACATTTCGTAAAATTATCGTATTTTTACAAAGTAGAAGAATCAAAAGAAGCCTATGAATATATTTTCAATCTGATATGGGACAACAAAAACAAAAAAAAGGTTTTGGAATGCATCAAAGAAATCATCGAAAGAACAGACTCTGTCGACTTTTTCTATACATTTAGCACAGAAAATGAAAGCTTTAAAAGAATCATTCAAAACTTCAGGTTTAAGAAAAATTGGGTTGATAGAATTACAAGCGATTTTTTTAACAACAAAAATACCTTACAATCTTCTTTTATTCTTCAAAATATCAGAAACATATATTTCGATTTGAATTTTGCTATTTTTGCTTCTAAAACCGTTTTTGAATCTAAAAATGAAGAAGAACTGAAACATAACATACAGATATATAAAAATATTTTAAATATGATGATAAAGGCAAAACCAAAAGCTTGTTTATGCAACAAAAATGAAAATTCATGTGATGTATGCATCAGTTCTAAGAAAATAATCGAGATTTTTATTAAAAACATGGCAAAATTTAACTTCTACGACTTCGAAGTATTCGATTTGACCATAAAAATATTGTTCAAAAATAAGAATTTTGAAGGAAATATCATGAAAATGCTTGAATTATTCAAGTGTAAAAACGATAACTTGAAAATAGTATACTGCTTAGGCTCTGTTTGCATGCAAGTCTCAAATTACTTGGAATTTATTGAAAAAAAATTAAGAAAATTAAATAACGAAAACGAAAAAAACAATGAAAATGGATCAAGGCCAAGAAGAACAAGCTTAAACAGAATATCAAATAGAAGAAATAGCATAAACACAACTTTCTATGAAAATACGATAATGGAAAACACGTTTGTTGACAACACACTCATCGATTGCACGTTAATAAACAACCTCAAAGAAAAAAAAGAAGAAGCTTCAGATTTCGTGTTTTTCTTGAAAGAAAGAGAAATGTTATTCAATAAAAACTCAGTGTTTAAGGAATACGATTCAATAATAAAGGAAATGACAGAAGATGAAAATGAAAATGTACGAAATATTGCATATATTACCATTTATAAAATGATGCTGTGTAGCTCAGAATATTTTCTGGAAAACACAGAGTACTTGAAAAAAGGACTTGAAAGCACTTCTGTAAAGATTAAAAATTCTGCGATATTCGCTCTTGGTGATTTTATAATCACATACTCTGCATGGGTCGAAAAATACACAAAAATGGTATTTGATATTTTCGAAGAAGAAAAACAAACTGAAGGCTACGATATTTTAAGAAAAAATGCTATTCTTATCGTGTTCAACCTTATCATAAACAATCTGTTGAAACTTAAAGGAAACGGTAAGTCTGTTGCATTCCTCATAAAGGACAAAAAACTCGGCTTGATTGTTAAAAAGTTACTTACTCATGTCAACGAAAACGATATTTCAACACTTTTCTATGAAACGGCATGCGCAGCAGTGGGTGAAAAAGAAAAAAACGATATTAAAAGCGTTTTAAATGAAATAACTGGATTTTTCGAGAAAGATAAAACCAAGGAATCTTTACTTGAAAAAATTAATAGTGCTATTAAAGGTGGTTCTTACAGGGATATGCTCAAGGAAATTTTGTCAGGGGAAAAGCCTAGTATTCAGAATGTCTAAAATTATGTTATTAAATGCTGAACAACAACTTACTAATTTAAAAAAAAATTCTCTATAATTCAAAAATTTATAATTTTAGTTCATTAACCATAAAAACACATCATAGTTCTTAGCCTGTGGTTTCCTAGCAGTGGGGTAAATTTGTAAAAAATCTATTTAATCAATAACACTATTCGCGTAAGGCACCTATCATATATTGGGTTTATTTAATAACTTCATTCGATTTTTCCGTTTAAATCAAAATCTGTTTAGAAAAATCCATAAGTATCTGTTCCTTGAATATCTTTGCGAATAAGATACATTTAAGTATGCAAGAAAGTTTATATACTCAGAAATATAATCGGTTTAAATTTGTTAGGGGTATTTATTATAAAATAGATGCCCTGGCTAATAAATTGTTTAAAATTGTGTTTCTATTTGCATTATCCGTAAGAAAAGAACAAAAAAATTTCTTATTTTCGACTTTTTTATCTTAATTATTCGTCCACGTTATTATCCAACCTTAAAATAGAACTAAAATCATTTTATTAAAAACATTATTGAATATGTTTATGAGATGAAGAACTGGTATAAGAAAGGGATTTTTTTCTTTTAATTCATAATAGATGAAAAAAATTAAAGAAATTTACTGCAAAATATATGTGGTAAAATTTGTGTTACATAAATTTATATTTTGGAATTTCCTTGTGTGAATTACTCTAATTTCCCCTGGTATTTATTTTGCATCCATTTTGTTATAACAATTTTTCTGTCCGATTACATAACTAAATAGATTTTTTTTCTTGCTATATTTCATCGGCGGTGTTACCTCTGTGATTTTAATACTTGCCGACTTCATCTCGTCTTGCAATACAGCGTTTCATTATATTCTCAAGGAAATTATATTATTTATATTTCCATATCTATATATTTATCTAGTTTTAGATCTATATCGGACTTCGATGGTGTTTTTACAAGCTAAATATCTTGTGTTTTTAAAATTCGTTTTTCTAGTCACTGAAACTAAGAGCCCAGAGTTATGCCTTATGTTCTCGAAAAAAAAAGATTCATTAAAGCGCAATGTTTATCCTTAAAATAATATTTTCCCAGCTTATCGTAATTTTTATTTTTTACATTTCGTCATTCACCCTTATATTATTATATACTTTGGATAAAAAATATATTGAAAATCTGCCTCTATCTGCATCGATTATCTTTAATTATAAACCCTATATTATTCATTTCATTTTTATTTTTGCTTAAAATTTATATCAAAATAAATTTAAGAAAAATTTTCACCCCTTTTTTATTAATTATAAAAAGATCATTTCAACTAAATATTAATGCAAATATTTATAGAAGAATACATTCAAAAAATTATTCGCCCATGGCAAAAAAATAAAGCCAACCCCGAAAGATTTTAAAGCATGAAAACGTACATAAATAAATTATTAAAGCCCATCAAAGAACATCACATATTTGATCACACAAAAAATGAACAGTTGAAATTTTTTTTATAGATGTTAACATTTTATATCGGATTTTCAAATGGCTAAAATACAGTTGAAATCGTTTCTTCAATGAATTGAATGCTTTTCCACAGAAATATATCACAATTGTTTAATTTTGCTGGATGCCTAAATACAAAATAATTTTTTAAATGTCGTAAGTTGATCAGTGACGCTCAAGATAATTTATAAAGGATAACATTTGCTTATAAGATAAACTTTAGGTTAAAAAAAAGAATGTTTTTCAAAGTTTTCGGCTATGATACATTCAATTTTGATTTAAAAATGTAAAGTTGTTTTATGAATAATCTTTTATTCATGATCCCATCTTCGTGATTTTAGATATAAGAAAAAATTATGGATTTCAGATACGATTTAAATCATGATAATGCCTATAACTTGCTTGTGAATATAATAGTAACCAAAGAAACAAATGCTATACGAAGTGAGGTATACAGAAGCACAAGTAATCAAAATTTATCCATTATATATAAGCGCTACTATATGTTTATCGTTCTTGAAATTGTGGATTTGAATTTTTTTAATCATAGCTTTGTTTTATTTTTTAAATAAGCCCGATTACAAATGATTATTGGATTTGATATAATATATTACTTAGCATATCGAATGTTTTTATTCCAGAAAAGCTTGTAAATTTTTTAAAACTCCAATAATTTTTTACAGTGTATATTAATTTTTGTTGTCATTTCTTTACATAAACTTTATATTTATTGCTTACTAGATTATCAATTCTAAATATATATTACGCTAACCATATATTTTATCCATTTTTTTTTGTTTTTTAGAAAACCTATTTTACTGTTCTTCCGAATTTCAATAACTTTAATATTATGTTTAACCTCAAATTTCAGTTTTTGTACAGATTATAAACCCACTTGCTTTTTTAATTGATTTTTACATTTATATTCTCTTCTAATTTGTTTATTATAATTTATTTCGGATAACCTAAGAACGAGTGGCATATATAAAATATATTTTCGAAAAATTGAACCCTAAATATGCAACCGATAGATTCTTTCTAGATTGCATAATACATTTTTGTAGTTTAAAAAAAACGAAAAATATTTTTTTAATTTTATGTCAAAGATTTGTCTTCTATATATTTATAATAATTAGTGCATGATGCGTTCCTTAGAAATAAAGATACATATTATGGATTTTATATTAGATAAAAGCTCATAATTAATTTATATATATTTTCCTGCACACATATTCTAAACCCTAACTAATATAGATTCTATATTTACAGGTAAATTGCAATTTCATTTTTTTATTTTAAACCCTACCGCAATTTGATTGTTTTTTATTTAATATAATAAATAGATTATCAAATTTTTGATTAATTTTAACAGTAAAAAACATTTTCGT
Source organism: Rhyacophila brunnea (assembly GCF_057557595.1). Classification (NCBI taxonomy): domain Eukaryota; kingdom Metazoa; phylum Arthropoda; class Insecta; order Trichoptera; family Rhyacophilidae; genus Rhyacophila; species Rhyacophila brunnea. The sequence goes on from NW_028232824.1 coordinate 89,457, forward strand.
GTGTTTATATGCAGTTATTCAAATAGTTTTCACCTAAATGTTGTTTTTCATATATAATCTCCATAAGAAATTGGCGATTTTCTCATTTTCGATCTTTGCCTCCTCCATTTTTATAATAACATTTGTATTTTTGGTTGATAAATTATTGAAAAATGTTAAATAGGCAATTATTTTACATTTTTTAGGGTTCAAATCGCTCAAAATCACGGTAAATATTAGCATTGAAAACTCTAATTATAATTTATATTTGCCCAAGTGGTATTATATATGGTACAAAACAATGATATTTTAAGCTATTAGTCCTTCAGATTATATTTTAATATGCAGTTAGAAATAATATTTATCAAAAATGATGATATATGATGGCTATGTTTTACATCCATTTTGAAGTAACTAGTTAAATATGCTTTTACTGATTGCAAAGTATTTTATCTATATTTTATACGATTTAGATACATGTTTTCAGTTTTGCTGCATATTTTCGGCTTTTTCAGACTTTAATACTAAGGTGTATAGACTTAAGCAAGAAATATGATTTTTTTTTATGCATCAGAAATAATACTTAAAATAAAAATAAATGACTTTATAGTTAGAACTGCTTTATGTCATCCAAAAACAGATTTTTAAATGCGAATCTAATATTTTGAACACTATAGTCACAAATAATCTTAAAGATATTGGTTTTTTATATATTTAGCATAGTATCCTTTAAATTCTTCATTTGATTTCTTTTTTCATATTTATTTTTTGCTCAATCGTATTTAATTGATCAAATTGTAGTGTTAATAAAACGATGATCATGGATGTATATTTGAAAAACCACTGGAAATTTTCGAGATTTTTAGCGTAATTACTAAAACGTATGTATATTTTAAAGTTGACTTGAATTCATATACATGAATATCCTTATATTTTATAAGCCAGTTAAAAATATTTGTGATTTCTTAAAACTATTTTACGGTTGATTATTATCTGATGCTATTAATCATTAACATCTTGTTTTAAAAACACGTTCTGTATATTATTTCAAAAAAAATTATTGTGATAAACATTTTTATAGCAAAAAAAAGGCCAAATCGAATAGATTTTACTGTGTAATATATTTTCTAAATGATAAAATTGAAATGTTTTTGCTGTCGCTTTGTCTATATTTTTCACTTAAATCGAAGAGGGTAAGATTTTTAACATCTTTTCGGGAAAAAGCAAAGGTTGTGTACTACATAAAGATATATGATGATAATTCAAAAAAAAAATTATTTGTAATATTTCGTCAATATATCTCATAAATTAAAAAAAAACACAGAAAATAATTTTGCTAAATATGTGATTTTCAGATAAGGCTCATTTATGACAATTCATTTACCACATTAACGACAAAGAATTTAGTTAAATGGCATTTCTTAATATATGATATTAGTTATGTAATATTTATAAAGATTTTTATCAACACCACGAAACAGGATGTTTACCGCATAATACTGTATTCTCGAAATAAACTAAAAAATTATTTAAACCTTGAATATACTTAAAATTTTTTGATTTTTTTATTGCTAAAAATATGTAAATTATAAACAAAAAACATCATATTTGTTGAGATAAACCATAAATTGTATAATATAACACATTTAATGATGTATTTGAAGCCGGCGAAGTTTATTTATAGAAAATTCTTATATTTAAAAAAAACTGGTACGTGATAATCTTCAAATAAAAAGCTCTTTTAAAATAGAAACATGATTCTATTTGAATTTATAAAAGTGATTCAATTTTTTATCAAATAAACAATGATGGAACACAAGACATTATTGTAGAAAGGGTTTTACTTATTACTAAAAATTTATATATAAATTATTAAGATAGCAATATATAATTTTTTTTCCTTTTTAAATCTTTTTTATAGTGATCTAATAATATTTTATATTTTTATTGACTATACGATCTTATATTTTTTATTCTTATAGAAACGATTCATGTGATTAAAATTCGTTGGAATAATTTCTCGTGAAAATGACTAACGCAAATCAATGCTGGAAATACGAAAATTATTTTTTTTGTTTTCGCTTTCTAGAAATTTATTTTGTAGAAATAAACCATGGACGAGGTATTGAAGTATACTATTTTTTGAAGAAACACTATCGTTAAAAATAGACTTTAAGGATAAAATATACTTGGAGTTAGCAGTAAATGTTATTAGATAACTATAGACAATATAGCATATAAAGTTTACCCTTTTGTTCAATTTTGAGCTTCTGGTGTCGCCTCTGTAAATTTTTATGTCATCTAAAAAAATATACGGTTAATTAGGTTATTTTTTTTCTTACGATGGATATCAATAAACATAAGATTTATGGTGTTTCTAACTAATACGAGATTTTTTGTGTGTGATAATTATTGAGGGTATAACTACAAGTTATTTACGAATTATTCATACGAGTGAGTTTATTAACCTGCAAATGTGATTTTGATATGATATGAAGCAATATCATTATATTTGAGGATACATCATAATTTTATCTGGTCGATATATATAAGTATATATTAATAAAAATTATGATGTAATTTTTTTCAAATAAAAAATGTACGATGAGATAGACAGTAAAACATAAAAAAAAATTTACGTGTATTAATATTTTAAAATACTACTATCCAATTTATCACATTAACCTAAAATTTAAAACAGGTCGCAAAAAATTTTATAATGCGAGTTTACACTGAATATCGAAAAATTGAATATATAAATGGGTTTTTGTATCATTTATTGTAATAAATTGGGGTAAAAGCGGACGTTCGCGATAAGTAGAAAGCTTGGTGAAAGAATATACATAATTCGCTTATTGTTTGTGTGATTTTTTTAAATATAGAAAAAAGCGATATCGATAATAAAAAGATATTCACTAAACAAATACTTCGTTTTTAGATGTAATTGTTGGCACAAATTATTTTAGAATTTCTTTATTTAGATTTTTGTTGATTTTTTCTTATGGGCGTGATATAGACCAAATTTTATTTATTAAATTTCTAAATATCTATAAACTACCATGTTTAAACATCCGATGCAAAATTAAACTAAACACTCCAAAATTAAATTTTTTCTTGCATAAATAGAAGCCTATTATTTAATATCAATCTTTAATTAATATTTGTAGCACAATTAACTTTTCGGGATTTTAGAATATGCAAGTTGAGACGGAAGCGATTCAAATGAATATATATACAACAAAAAAGCCTATTGAAATTTCTAAAAATCAAATCATCATTTAAATTAAAAAATGGATTTTTATAGTAATTTCAAAAAGTAAAAGATGTTTATATCTTTGCAAAACTCAAATGCTATGTATTTTTTAATGCAGTAAACTTTGGCCCAGATCATTTAAAAAGCATAATTTGTGTATAGATAGCGATAAATATAATATTTAGCAGTTCATTAAATTCATTTGATTTGCCTATTTTGATTCAATGGAAATAATTGAACACAAATCTGATTTGAATTTTAAATGGTATGCTAAAATATACATATATTTTTTTATTATTCTTTTCATGTTGATCCGTTTTTATTAAAATATTTTCAAATTTTGCATAGATTTATGAAAATTTTTCATTCAAATTTTGCAATAAAATTTTTAAATTTTATATTTAGCTAACCACACGTCAAATTATGTTCACTTCATGCATACTTCTATATCAGAAAAATTGTTAAATAATTATTGCTCATAATGAATTTAAACTTAAGATAAGATAGGTTTAAAAAAATTGCATGTTTTTTTGCCATGTATATTGGGTAGAAATATATCGAAAATTGCTTTATAAAAAATAATCTTTTACTGCATTTTTTTGGAGCGAAAAAATCTTTTAACCGCAATAATACCGGGATATAAAAATTAAGTAAATTTGCATATATTAATCATAAGTTGTCTGTTTAATTTTTATACTTATGTTTTATTTTAAAATACGTTTTATCTTATTTATTCAGAAAAAAAAACATATTTTTCCAGCGTAACTCTGAAGACTCGCAATATGATGTTAATTTTTTTAAAAAAAATTCATATAGAATATGAAAAACTATTAAAAACACAAAAAAATTCTGCGTGCATCATATATTTATAATTTTAGAAATTTTGAATACACAGAGAAGAAAAATCATTTTGTTTTCGCATTTATTGCTGTTTTAGTTTATTATATTAGGCATTCAAGATTTCATATAATTTACTTAAAGTATTTTAATCACACTTAGATACAAAAAAACTACAAAAACTATGTGATTCTGTTTATATGCGTTTTAAAAAAACACAACTGTCAAATAATAATTACCATCAGAAGAAAAAGTAAAGCAATTATCATGAAAAAATTAAAGAACATGTGTATTAGAATAATAAACTTACTCATCAGTTATTTTTTTTATGTGCTATTATAGCTTTTAATTATTTAACTCATATTTTTTTTCAAAATATGTGATTGAACGAGATGAAAGGTAAAAATACATATACAATTTTATTGAGGAGTCTTAAAAATTCCAAAATTTACATTTTAAATCCAGTATATGGCATCTCTACAGATGTAACTTCAATCTAGTGAAATAACACTCAATATTCAATATTAAAACCAAATTACATTGGCTATATTTATAATTTTGCTTTATTATAGGTAAATAAAACTACTTAAAGCATTTTTTTGTTTTACTTTCACCCATAAACATAAGCAATACTTATTTTTATTTAAATTTTGATCAATATTGAACAGCCTACTAAATTGTAACGGACTTTAAGGTTTAAAATTGGTGATAAAATATTTCAAATGTGATTTTTGATAATTTTGTTTTGGAAAAAGAAGCTCGTTATTTTTTGTATTTTATGCCTTTTTCTAGCTGTAATATATTTATCACTCGTGAAATTATGATAATTCTCAATAAAAGCTAGATGCTATGAGTTGCGATGGTTATTTTTTTAAATATTAAAGATTTAAATCTTAAATTTATGAACTTATATTTAAATTGTCATCGCGCAAGGGCGTTGTTACATTACAAAAAGATATTTAATAAAGCATGTGTAATATATACAGCAAACAATAATTTGCCAAGATGCAGCAACAAGAAAAAATATATGTTTTCAAATACGCTTGATGATGGCGCGTAAACAACTTCCATATCCTAATTCAAGTGGTCAAAGACATTATTCATAATATAGAGACGTTTAGCCGCATAAATGTTTCGATTAACGTAAGTAAAATATAAACTAACTATGTTTTTTACGCTAAATATTCATCTGAAGCAATGTCTGCTGAATAAAAACTGTTTATCACTAGGTAAAGATAAGAAATTTTCATTAAACTTTTCATATAAATAATATAAAACGTTTGATGTTTATAGCGGGTGCTAAAAAAATCACCATAGGAATATGACTTTTTCCGTAAATTAAACTCGAAAAATTAATGGTATTCGCGTTCGAAATAATTTTTATGGTGTTTTTGTAAGTACAGCATTTATTTAATGTCAAAATTGCTTCCCATATTACAAAATCTTCTAGCTGTCATCCTAAAGACCAATTAAACTTCAAACATAATTATTCTATAATTTTCTGTGTTTTAAAAATTTTAGTTGTCAATTTAAATTTACAAATATCGTGAAAATCATGTTTCTAGCATAAATCATTGAAAAAACAATTTTCTTAACATCTTATGTCAAGTTATACAATTATATCATTATTTCTTTGTTGCTTTTTAACAATAAAATGTATTTCTTAAAGAAAAACCTTTCTAAAATCAATGCAAACATTACAGAATGGGCTTTTAATTTAAATTTTTATAATTAAATATTTTCTTAAAGTACAAATACAAATTTTAAATTAAAAGAACCATAATTATAGATCATTGGAAACCTTTTTTGTAAAATTTAAAAAAATATATTGTTTAAACCATGTAATCAACAAGAATTATCAAAAATTAACGCATATTATAATTTAAATGTCTTGTAAATATTGTAATTCCGCCGTAGTTTGAAAAATTTCTTATAAAATAAACACGATTAGATTTAGTGACACCATTAATTTTATTTTTATACATTTTTTTGAATGAAATATTACATTTCTAACTAAAAACGAAAATAATTAGCCGATATTTTCAAATTCTCGCGTAAATGGGATGATATAAAATATAGAAAATGTTTATAAAGGATCATTATTATCGAAATAAATATATTTTCTTGCATCCAAATGTATTTATTCGGCTAAAAAAGGGCCATATATTTATTTTCTTTATTTACAACATAAACTATGAATGTTTAAGACACCGCTTTTAAAAACCTTGTTCAAAAAATTTTTAAGAATATTCTGACGCTTACATAGAATTTTGTATGGATTAAAGCAAGCTTTTAAAAAAATTTAAAAAAATAAAGAGACTGAAATAATCAACTTAACTTACCATATTTTTATCTCAGAACTTTAGAATAATTTAAACATAGATCATATAATTTTTTATGAATTCAAAGACACAGTAGCAAAAAAATTATAAGCTATGAGTTCTCGTTTAATGGAAAAAGTGACTTTTTTATCAAATTTTTCAACTTTCGTGTTTCTTTTTCCTGATTATCTATATGATAATATAACTTGATAAGGGTAGGTTTATAACTGCGATAGTTTTCGATTTCTTCTTCTAATACAATAGATAAAAAGTCATTCAGCTTCTTTTCTGTTTCTATTATTTCAAGTTTTGTATATTCGCAGCCTTTAAAATGATAAATAACGTCTTCATCTTCTTTTTTGCTGTCTAAAACATTTTTAAATAAATAGTTTAGTAAAATTTCAATGATTGAATTAATACGGGAAATTTTACACGGATCATACAAAACAGAAAGTATTTGAACATTATTTTCCTGGTTTTTAGCCGATTTAATTTTTTCAACAATAAACCCATTGACAAAATTTTGGATCTTCTTACTTTTAGCATCTGTTTCATAATTAAACGATTTTAGTGAGTTAAAAACACGATCATAGATGATATTCAAAAATTTTGAATCATTGATTGAATTTTCATCATCAAATTCGAGTATAAACTTTTGTTTTTTTCTTTGAAGCGTGAAAATTTCAATATAAATTGCAAATTGGGCAATAAGAAGGCTAGTGTCGCCGTAACTATTCGGAAATTCCGCTTTAAAGTTCATTTTTTTAGATAGTCCAATTTCATTATTGTATCCTTGGAGAGTTTTAGTGGATATACTGCCTATGTCAACATTAATTTTTTGATGCATATCATTCTCTAGGATCAAAAATAATGTAATCTTATCGGAATATTCACTCGACAGTAACAAAAGAAATTCTTTAAACACAGATTCCAGAAACGACCCACACTTGTTTAGCGTAAAAAAATTTTTATTGTAAATTTTTTTTGAGAGAATAAACGATTTTGTATCATGGTTATAGGCAGAAGGAGTTCTACCATCTATTATAAAATTATAATATGATGTTGAACTGCTTTTAGCAATATTTGCCAAAAAAAAATTATTCCATTCTTTTAAGTCAGAACGAGAAAAGCATATTGAATGTTTTCCCGGGAAAATTGTTCTACAGTTAATTATTTCAGAAGATATTTCTTCAAATATGATATCCCACTGAAAATAATTTTGTGTTTGATTATTTAGATACCTGCATCTGATAAAATGTTTGTGTTTTGAAGTTGAAGATTTTTTTTTATAATAAATTTTTAAAGCTTGCTCTACATCTTCTGTAAAAAATACATTTTTATCAAGTATTATTGTTGGTTCATTATGACAGCTTTTCTTTTTTTCTGTTTCTATTTTCATCAGCGGTATTTCCTCAGTGAGGTAAAATATTTCAATTTTCTTCATATCATTATTTTTAATCGTTGTTTCATGTGTTTTAAAAATTAAACATGGGCAAAATCTCGTTTTTATTCTGTCTTTAATCCCAGAAATGTGGTCTTTAAGAATATTTACATTCTCCAGATCCTTCAAAAAAATATAAACGTTTACAAAGTTCTCAGAGCAATGGTAATTGAAAAAATACGAAGAAAAATCTTCCCATCCATCACTTCCCATTGATATAATTATTTCTTGAAAAAATTGTAACAACTTATACATCTTCTCATCTTTTTGCTTTGTAAATGCCTCATCAGTAGAATTTTGATTCCCACTTTCTTTGTATCTATTTTTTAATCGACTCTCGATTTTATATAGTTCATAATTCATATAATCCACTACATCATCAAACTTTCTAAATTGGTATATTTTCATCCATAAATTCTTCATCGCTTCATCTTTTGAAAATAAATAATTATGCAATTGTGGTTCGCTAAGTTTTGGATATTTTTTTTTAAGCTGATTCTTTAGATCTTTTCCGAATTTTTTCTGGAATGTATTCATCCCTAAAATTAGATTTTGAATCGTATTAGTTATGCTGTTTCTAGCGATAAAATTGGGGCAACTATTTGCAATAAATAACATTTTTGATATATTTAAGTCATTTATACTGGATTCAAGTTTAAAACAATCATTTTTAATATAAGCCTCTTCTGGTTCGCATGAATCTATTATTGAATGCTGCCCATTAATCTTTATCAAAGGTTCTAAAAATTCATCTGTTACATAATTGTTTTTTTTGAACATCATGTATTCAGTATCTTTATTTTTTTCCAATTTTTTTTCAATTTCCGAAAAAAAACAAATGAGAGAATTATTAATAACATCAACATCAATTATATCACTAGTCACAATTTTAGTATAAATTCCATATTTATCTTCCTTTTCTTTTGTACAAACTCTTAAGAGTTCAGCTATTTCGGTATTATAAAATTCCCTTGGAATGGATATTAAAGAAGTGGTCCAATGTAATGTTTTCCTATCTGTAAATTCATCTATCATTGACTTTAATTCGTCTAGTGCCCTTATTTCTTGTCTATTTTCTGCTTTATTGTATTCTGTAGTTGTACAATAGAAGTTTATAAAGAGTATGATTGATACCGCGACGAATTTCATAATTAGGGTAAATAAATATTTGTTCAATTTATATAGTCATATCAATTCAGATAAAAACTAAAATGAAATAGAAAAAATGGTTTTTAACATCAAAATAAATTTTCAGATTCAATCTGATTGGTTTTTTTGCTTATCTATAAATCTTTCAAAAGTGGAAATATTTGCATCTATCAAAAAAAATTCATTCTAATCAACTTTAGTAATGCGCTTTATGTATAAAAAACTGTATCCATCATAAATCATATTTATAATAGTTGGTTGATTTTTGTTTATGGAGTTTTTTTGGCTTTAATGTTCTTCAACTGTGAAGATCTTTCTTGAAGAACTTAAAAGTAAATGATTTAAATTTTAAAAGGCACAAAATCAATATAAATTATTGAATTATTTCAAATATTATTGGCATTATGTATTCCATTTTGCGAACAAATTTTTTTCAATAGCTTTTTTATTTTAGAATATAATTTTTCGTGTAAGACTTTTTTTAGCTGTGAACATATATAATAAACAAAATGATTGGTCTTTCATAGTGGTCAGAGTGGACTTAATATATAGGATTTCAATAAAAGATAAGCGGTTCGAATTTATACTTTAAAACGGGCCATTATTTCAGAAGAAACCACATTATATTTAAGAAGCTTTATATATTTGCATTCCGAATCGATTAAAGTTGTTTCAATTTTTCAAAAAGGTCTATTTTTATACCAGAAAGCTTCTTCTACTCTGAGTCGGCTTACTAATGTATGCTAGATTCCTTGCAGCTGTGCAGAAAAAATGAACTGTTCATTAATTTAACAAACGCTTGAGTGGAATGAAATTAAACCGCGCAAAATTATCGGCTGAATGCGACACATATCATTCATCGTAACTTTTATATAAATCCATTTTTAATCAACCATCGCTTACATTTAGATAGATGCAGCATGTATTTAATAATTATAAAACTATAGTGACACATCATCTTATAATCCCAAATAAAAGTCTAAGATTTATTTATGGCTTAATAGTTAGCGCGTGAATTCTTTGAAACCAAAAGAATTCTTCGATTTTAAGCTTAAATAAAAACAATGAATGTGAAAATAGAAAAATACGCTAAATTATAAGAATTCATAAAAAAATATATTTATTTGAAGTCAATAGAAGACAAAAATAAATGTCTCTCGCAGAAACAGAACAGCTTGATTAATAAGTATAACATAATTTATGGGAAAAAAGTCAAAACAATGCCTTGGAAACATGCAACTTTAGCGAATATCAGCACAAAAAAGTAAAATTTAATTTACTTAAAGCTTTATTCTCTTTCCTAAACCGACTTATATAATGTATTGGAAATTTCACCAAACTATTATGCTCCTTGGCGTGTTGAGATAAAATTATTTTTTTAAAAAAAAATAACCAATCTTCACTTAAAATTATATAAGGTAGTAAAAACGATACCACTAAAAAAAACGAAATTGAATTTTTGTATTCGAGAATGATTAAATAATAATAAAAAATCTAAATTAAAATAAATTTAAAAATAAAATGCGTGCCAAATTATACAAACAACAGCCAAGAAAATGGCAATAATCCTCCAAAGTAACGTATAATATAGAAGTTGGTTATTTAAAAAACAACACCAAAAATATAACTAAAAGCATAAGACTGTGAGTAACAGGCGATATAACTTTTATTTAAAAACAAGAAATAGAAAATTATACGTTACATAATTAGAATTAAAAAATATATTCAACTAAATCATATACGAAGACTTAATATGTTATTTTTTATACTTAACATACACGAATAGACGATTAAATTTATTTATAAAGTCATAAATTACTAAAATTACTCAATAAGACGGAACAATAGAGAGGTATTTAAGAATAAGATAAAAAAATGTTCGCTAGGTTGAAGTTTATTATAGACCCTTTTTGTGTTGTGTATGATCCCGAAAAGCAGAAGATTTAGCTAAAAATTTCTTGCAGGGTCTATTCAAGCGAATGACATTAAGTTCAGAATTAACTACTTCCTTTATCGATAACCTCAATATCTTAGCAAAAGAAGACAAAAATCTCGAATTAATAACACAAGAAGAAGCATAGTTCTTTGTTAACATAATAATGTTGAAGGAAAAGTAAAATCAGCCCAAATAATATTAACGGTAGAAAATTAGCAACATTACTACACGAAGAGACGGATATAAAACTTTTAAATGTTAGAGGAGTATAACTCGAATTCGAAACCATAAAAAAACAATTGAGTAAGAAATATAATACTAAAAATGCAATCAATTTGTGTAAAACTAAACTTAGATCTAAAAACATAATAAATTCTATATATTTATATGCAATCTTGGGATTGAGAAAAACCATTATATATATAGATATTGAAAGGAGGAGAGGTATTGAAGAAGACTCTGGGGAGGAGAATATAACCAAAAGTATAAATACGTTTTGTGCGCAGGGAATCAAGCAAGTTGTGCTCGAGAACAAAAACTAAAATCATAACTATAAATGTGGCCAATAAATAAAAAATACTATTTATATCGAATGATGGTAATTTTTTTTATTTAAATTAATGAAATTACGATCAAATTATTTTAAAAAATTAAATAATGTCATAGAAGTTTATTAAGCAAAAATTTATACATCTAAAACTATCTAATAAAGATAGATTTTATTATAAAAAAACATATGATTTGGTTTTAGTTAGAAAATATAGAGGTAAAAAAAAAAGAATAATTCTGCAGTTTGTAAAATCATTATCACAGGAATAAAGACAAAGGACTAAAAAATTTCGAAACTGAAAATGAAAAATATAAATGCGACAAACTAGGCTTAATCAATAAATATTCGAAATTATAAATCAGCTAACAAAAGTAGAAATCGAGTATTGGATCAAAAACAATAAGGGAGCTGATTGTGTAGTATTAAATTATAAAAAACAGCATTAAAGCCTTTCAACACTTACGAAAATACAACGCTGGATATCGATTGTTCGTGTGAGTGGATATATTACTGAAATATATAACCATCAGAAGATGCCAGACTCCGCTATATTAAAAATAGGAACATATATTTTTCAAGGGAAAATAGTTTACGCATGCTTTAATGAATCCTTTAAAACGGTTTATCACATAACGGCTAGACGCAAAAAAATGCTAGACCAGATTCGATAAAGAAGTACAATAAGATAGTTAGATGATTTCACTTCATTCTAGCAAGAAGATATGGGTTTAAAATTTGCTGAAAAATACAGGAACCCAATACAAGAGATTATATAAAAAAAACCTAGTGTGATAAAAGTAAATATTAAAGTTAAGGGTGACTTTACACTTTGATGTGACAGACCAGATATATTCATATAGAACAAAAATTACAAACATATCCCCTTAATGGAGATTTATGTAACCAACTTATATAATTTAAACAATCCAAAAACGAGAAACTAAGGAAAATGACTAGATAGCATCTGTAGTGTCATTAATCTACAAGTTTAAGACAAAGATTATACTATATAGTGTAACAGTGAATAAAAAGGTGTCACAATAATACAAAGGTACCTAAAAAAACCCATAGTCAAATATAAAATCGATGAATATATCTAAACTATGAGATTGAGGAAAAATCTTCAACTAATAGTTCTTGAGAAAATTATAGATGTGATGAATGATGTAAGAGAATAGAATATTAATAAGAGTACATAAACAATTTTCTAACGGAAAATTAATCACGTTTTGCTTTAAGAAGAAATCAAAAAGTTATAATTCCAAAAATCATTCGATAACTAAAAATATGTGAATTTAAAAACAAAGAATTATAAAGTATTTTTGTAATTATACATACTTTATCTAATAGAGTCTATCCTGTAGTTTTAAACCTATATAAGCGAAGAAAAGTGCAATTAATCTCGTAGTTTATTTCTTTCTGTCGGGTTTTTAAGTGTGTTTATTCCGCGTTATGTAATTTTTGATGAAAAATAAATGCCTTGTTACAAAATCAGTAATACAAAAACATTATTTGCCTAAATGCTATGCATCATCTGATCATATATTGAAAGAATCTCGAAGTACAATATTTTAAATTAAAAGCATTTATCGCACAAAATTATCGAATTGTTGATTCATTATAAAAATTCATAATAAATGAAAATCTATAAGGGGTTGGATAGACAGGTTATTATGAAAAGGTATCAAAAAATTCATGCACGAATCATGCAAAGATGATATTAAACTGAGTACATAGAAGGATCGGTGGCGTTTCAAGTTCTGATTTTTAAATTTAAAATAAACAATCATTATTGAACGTCGAAATTTCTCCTTGGTATTAGTATGAGTCTTATAAAGATGTATTTTTACATTTCTATGCACATTTTGATGGTTTTGTCGGCTGTTAAGTAAAAAATATATGCAAGATTTATTATTAAATCATATAGAGTGTATCATTATCCTTTTTAATTATTCTATTATTTATATCATAGTCTACGAATAGTTATACTAAATTGAGATATACTAAATTAAGCTGACAATTAGATAGAAACCCCCAAAAATTATTAGATGTATGATGGAAAGCGCTAACTTTAGTTTCTTGTAATTCTATTACTAAACGCAGGGTTTTTGTGCATCGAATTTACTAGATTTAAACATAATTATCTGTAACTAATCTGTTTCTATAAAAATAATTTTTATTGATCATCAAAAATTGCAGCGCAGATATGATCTTAAAATATATTGAAATGTCTTTTCTGTTGCTACAAACTTCTCAAGATAATTTTATTACTAATATTTTAATTATATTTCAATAAAATAATCATAAGATTAGAAAAATCAATTTTTGTGGCTAAAATATGCAAATTTGAATTTTGAACTCATAAAAAAAATATAACAGCTGTAAATATAAGTTAAAATGAAAAGTTTATGCAATGGTCAGCTTTCATGTTCATTTAGTCTTTCTATATATATAAATATTGAGTTTTTAGTGAAAAATTCTAAGAAAAAGAGTTAAAATATCAGTAAATATTATTACAACAAATTTAATTAATAATATTTATACTTCATTGTCTGTAAATAATTACCCTATTGCCCCATTATATCATAAATATACTACAGAAGAATTTCATTTACTTTCCTTGATAAAGTTTATGGTTTTGTTTAATTATTTTATATAACGCATTTTTTAAATAAAATCATCAGATTTTCATATATATGCTATTTTATTTCTTTATATGACTCTATTTATTGTTATTGAATTTATAAATATTTATTCAAAAAAAAATGTAAATCTTTAACCTCAAACAGTATGATTTTGATTTTAGAGAAATAATTATTATAAAATAAAACTGAAGTTTGATAGGCGGATTCTTAGATCACTTTTTTTATTACCATGTATTATTTCTATTTCAAATCAAAGATAATAAATGTTGCGTTTTCGCTACTTGGTCTCAGAGTAACAGCAAGAAATAGAACTCGAAAGCTTTTTTTTTTTAATTCATATTTTTTAGCTCACCAATGAAAATGAAAATTTAACTATATCAGAGATAAATTTAAGTTCATTAACATTATAAGCTTATTATATTTCTATTTGTGGGTCGAATCAACTAAAACCATGCAATTTATAGCTAGCTATACTGTTTTTTTATATTTTGACTATATTAATGTCCATTATAAAGAAAAAAATATATTATAGGAAATAAGGCAAGTTTACGATTATCTATTGTATGCATATTCTTGAAAACTTCGGGGGTTTTTAAAGAGGTGTTATTTATAATACACAATTTAACCAGTTAGAATGAATATTTAAAACAAATAATAGAATTAAATTAATATAAAAATTAAATGTTTTAATATTTATGCATTCATTACAAAATATTGTGCTGTAAAAAATGTATTTAATCATGAAGTCAATAATTTTTTTGAAAAAATTGTTATGGTATTGACAAAATTGGATCATAATGTTACCAGTCTACTTTGAATGATTTTTTTCTTTTCTGGTTTGTGGTAAAGTTTCTTCCAAAATCAATGTTTAATGGAACTTTTTCTTTATCTTCTAAAGTATTGAATTTTTCTATCTTATATTTTAACTGTATATCATTTTCAAGATGTCCCTTGATCTGACCGGGTCCGTTTATACAGCTTCTGGAGCATATGAAGGCTTCTACAAAATCATATTCAATTGTTTTTTTTGTTCTATTTACAAAATTAATAACATTTTCTAGCCCGAACACACGAGCGAATTTAAATATCTTTCGGTCTGTTGTTATATCATAGATAATAAAATCTTTATTTATAATTTTTTCGTCTATTTTACATGATCCCAACCTTTTAATAAGATATTCAATATACGATTCATTAACTCCGATAGTTTTATGAAGGTTTTCTTTAGAATTTAAGCTACTATTAACATCATGTATCTTTATATTTTTATCAATAGGGTTTGATGTTGTTCTGTATTTTACAATATAATCAATAAATTTATTTTCTTCCAAAAAAGCCAAAAATTCTCTAGGGTTAATAATATAATCAAACTGCCCACCATTCTCGATTTTTTTGTCGTAGCAAGTAACAACACTTACAATCTTTTTATCCCTTTTGAGTAAATCTGCACATATCTGTTGTGGGGATTTAAATTTTAATAAATTACCCACCAAGTGATGCGCTTTTCTTTCGATATAGACAACCGTTCCCGGACATGCGCTGGTAATTATCATTTCGCCATCTATTAATTTTTTATACGCCTCTTCATAAAGATGATGATAGAAATGTGAAATATCATAAACATTTGAATTAAAATTTTCTTTTAGAAATCCCGATAATGCGTCCTCAAACATTTCAAAATTGATATTTGCAGACATATCATCTTTTGTCTTGATAATATCTGTCTTGTAGCTTTCTTTTTGTTCATTATTTTGTAAATCGAATGTACTTCTTTCAAAATCATCAGGATATTCCTTTAAATCGTGTTCTGTCTCTTTATAAAATGTTTTTGATGTATAGAAACCTTTTTTTAGATATTTATCCGAAATTTCATTGAAGATGTTTATTTTTGAATGTGGAGAAATTATAAAATATGCTTCTTCTTTAAGTAAACACGTATCAATTGTTTTCAACAAATTTGATTGCTCTGAAGGTGTAATACATGAAGAGCAAGCTAAGCAATCATTAATGTTTAGTGTGTATGGCTTTGTACATGGTTTTTGATCTTCGATTTGTATATTCAATGACATCTAATTTAGGATATCTAAAATTATTTAAAGCCAGAAAGAAAATGAAAAATTAAAAGTTTGATGTCTTTTTTATATTTATGAATATTCGTCTGTTCAAAAACATTATATACGACTTATAAAAAAAATTATTAAATCTTTGATTGATTAATGAAAATAAAATAATTCCATCGTATCAATGACTTAAATTACAATAAAATATCATAAAACATTCAATAGAAAATCATTTACATCTTTAACATCAATTCTAAAAGAAAATTGTATCTGTAGCTATTATAATTAGATGATTTTTTTATGGTCTTTAGATAAAATAGAGATCGTATTGATCGTTAAATTGTTACCACTTTTAAAAAAATATAAGCGAAGATCGGAAGGTTTTTTGTTGTAAAAAGAAATATTTATAAAGGACAATAAAATACGTATAATAACCGATTGAATTTTTTAGTATACAATAAAATATTGAAAGATTCGTTTCTATATTTTTTTATATTAGGGAGGAAATAATATATAACATAGCCTACATGTATTTTTTTGCTTGATCTAACATTGTTTACCATTTATAAAATTATCAGGAATGATTCTTTATGTATAAGACATGCAAATTTTATTTTTGTGTTTTTTACGTAAAATTTGAAATTTCCCACCTTTTTTTATATGTTTTTGCATCTACTTTATGAATTAAGAAAATATTGGATATGATTTGGTTATGCTTATAATGAAACATTAATTTAAATCCATGAAGATAATACTTTACAGATAGTATCATGGTAGTTTTTCTGTAATTTGTGACTGAAATAAATTTGTCGCTAAAAATATTTGCAAACTAAAAAAATTATATAGATTTATAAAGATCTCCTTACTCGATATTTAGATCTTATTCAGTATAAGGTCATGTGTGGGATTTTTCAATTTTTTTTATGTGATAAGTTTTTACAAAAAATTAAAATACAAACAATCTATTGAAAGCATGTTTTTATTTTAGTGAAAATTATGCTTCGGTATAAAATTCACTGGTGTTTATTAGGTTTCATATCTTATGAAAAATAGTATTTGTTGCAATAAAGTTTTTAGATTAACATGATATATAGCTTTTTCTCAAAAATCAAACAAGAGATTCTTTTAAGGACTATATTCAATCGATTTATATTTTAATCAATCTTCGAAAATAAATATTTTTGAATCTTATAAATTAAATTGAATATATTAATAATACCGCATTTAACTTTCTAATTTTAGAAAATATCATTGGCTTTATGATAAATAAACTTTTATGTGTATTTTATTTCATTTATTTTTGGATTTAGGGTGGGCGTTTGAGCTTAAATATATTTAATCTAGTTTTATTTATTTTGTTCTCAAAGGCCATTACCTTGATCTAAATAATATTGCGATTATTCGATAAAAATGGTAGAAAATTATAAATTTTGTAAATTCGATTTTTTAGACAATAAATCATCATCGATTACAAATATTAAATCATATTTCGTGCATTGGATGGCACGGTAACTAAATATCACAAAAGTTATACATTAAAATTCTAATCTTCATGTTACAACGAGGTGTACGCACAAATAATATAATAAGAAGAAATCTCGTATAAGTAGCCTTGAAAAAAGAATAGGTATGGAAGAGAAGAAGATGTGGCCAAAGATAGGAATAAGATGTTATTATAGGAAACAGATCGATTTAAGATTTAAATAGGCAAATATAAATTCATAATAAAAATATATCACATAAATAAAACCACTTTTTTTTCGGGCCTTATAAAGTGGATCTTAAATAAAATATAAAATCAACTATTTTATTCAACAAAACTCGTATCCTCTAAAAAACTTGTAGCGTATATTTTAGACATAAATAAAAAAACCTTTATAGCAACAAAAAATAAATATATCAGCTACTGTTTTTTTTTGATAAATACTTATTATGATATTTTTAATGAAAAATAATGTATTTTATATTTAAAATATTGAAAAAACGACAGAAAATAGATTAAAATGGATACATCGAAGACAAAATTTACGATTAATAGCCACTATATTTCGACTATTCGCCTTTTTTCTGGTATTTTTTCGTACTATTATCACATTATTCAAACTAACTGTTATATTTTGAATTGAATAATTAAAAAAGTATTTTCGGATTTTTTAATCACGCACGACTGTATTTTTGGCAAATAAAATGTGAAATTTTGTGTAGTATTTATTAGATGATGGATTCTTTTTTTAAAATTTATATGATTAGATTTCCTTTTTTTAACACTTATTACATTTACTTCGACAAATATTCTACATTTAAAAAAAATATATGATTGATTGAAATTTCAAGATTTCGAATTTATTTATGACGAACATTATTAATGAGCCCAAATTGCCCGAATTAAATTATAAGATCGTTGCATTTTCAAACGAAGGTAATCTTTGCTATTTTATATCATTTTTGCACATATTACTCAGTTCACAAGAGATATATCAATATTTAATTAACAATAATCTTCCAGAAAATGCAACTATCATGAAAGTACTAAGAAATATAATTATTGATGTTGAAATGCTAAGAAACAGTAATAAACCATTAATCATTAATTCTAGATTATATTTTTACGATATACTTGACTGTAAGCGGTTCGAAGAATTTTTTATTGGTGAAAAAAATGATTCACAGAAGTTTGGAGAGACAATGCTCTATGAGCTGGAATATGAAGATAAGAATTGTGGTGGTAGCTTTTTCGAAGATAAAAAGATCGAAACAATCGTAAATTTCATTTTTAAATGCGGGCATACAAAAGATATAAGAAAGACGTGGTATATGCACATTTTACGTGTACGAGAAGAGAATTCCATACAAGGATTGATTGATAACCAACAAGTGTTTTTAATGCCAAAAACATCAGTATCCTCAATTTGTCATTGTTGCGGAGATAGTAAAAATATTGATAAAATCAAATACTACTTTATTGATTTGCCATCGATGTTATTTATCGAAATTGAGCGTGGATTTGGTGGAGCTGATACCGTGAATTTTTTTGGAGGTAAAGTTTATATTGATGAACAAATAAATATACATGACAAAATATATGCTGTGAAATCGTGTATATTTTATAAGGAATATCATTATACTGTGGGTTTGAAGGACAAGGATAGATATTATCACATAAACAATGATAAAATTGAAGAGATCACAAAAAGTTACTTTTTTGATATGGCAAATTTTGATGCAAGGATGATTTTTTATGAAATTATTGCCTAGAAGTTATTGGATGAATAGGAGTTAGAGTTTAAGCGTAAATAACGCTGTATACAGCGATTGGAATTGAATTTATTAAAATAAACTTGAAATCAAATTTAAAATATCCATAACCAGCTATTTTTATTTGCCTAATTTTTCTTTCTTATGTATTTGTTTTTTTTATATAACTATATTGAACATAATGGGTGGTATGGTTGAGTGGTTTACAAGTCTGACCTCTAGGTTAGGGGGTGCGGGTTCCACTTCCACCCCACTAATTTTCGAAACGTTTTTACTCTAAAGAAAAATACCCAAGGGGGTGGCCAGTGAACCATAAAAGATAAACCATAAAGTACTGACAAGCCATGAGAAAAAGGAGGTTGGCGTGTAAGCCGTTGAACTGTGCCTTCAGTATTGAAAAAGATCCCACGCCGTTCAACAACGGTATATAGGTAAGTGTAGAGTGTGGTTGTAGCTTGTAACTTGTAGCGACGAACAGTAGATAGAATCTCATTCCCTCCACATAATGACTGCCGCCTATGAGAAAGGGCCCAATCCACGGTGATTACGGGTGACAAGAAGTGCTGGAGGAGTCCCACAGAGATACGCAGCAGTTAAGCAATAGTTCCTATGTATATAAATCGAACTTCCTAAAAAGTAAATGAAGTAAAACATAAATAAATAAAGTAAATTCGATTAGAATTTTAAAAAAAAAATTTGAACAAATTAATGTAATATATGTTATACACAATGTTTCTTGCTACCAAGTAGAAAATTAGCACAGCCATCCGCGGAACCTATTTTCTAAAGTAAAGTATGAAATTTAATTATTTATAAATTATGTATCATATATATGATTATTTTAATTTATTCGACGCATAGAAACTAGTGATACAAGCTAGAATGAAGAAAATCTTGTTTTTAATCTTTCTTTATACCAAAATAAGGAGTAATGGCTAGTACCTATTGGTTAAAAATGAATAAGGTTTTAGGGGCTACCAAGTATTTTTTAAGCATAGTTTGGTGTTAATCTAGACCATGGTTATACTTTCATAGAAAATTTATAGACAGAAGAAACCTATTTATTGGTATCATGTTCCTTGGGATTGGTGAATTACCGAAATAAAAACACATAAGATCACACACAAGGCTCTAAAATAATTTAGACTAATATTATTGAGTAAAATTCGTGCATTAGGTGCCTAAAAAAATCACGAATAACATGAAAAATATTTTATAGTTGGATAGAATAATAACGCTAGGAATTCATATAATATTTTTAAACACTTAAATCATAATTTTCCGACCATTAAAAATGTATGAACTAATCGCATCGGATGCATTACATTTCATAAATGAAGTTGTATAAATATAAAACTATAGCTAAAATATGTTTGCCCCATCTGACATCATATATCAATTTGAAATTTACATTGCTAAAAAAAGGTATGCATGAATTTAGATTAAATTATTTTATTAATATTAAATATGAGTTCAAAATGAATAGAATTTTGAATAAAAATTTTTATTGTAGCCTTTTTTGCCTAAAAATATCGTATCAAGTTTAAATTTTACCCAAAAATATTCAAAGTAATAAATCAATTCGTACAACATTTATAATTTTTTAAAACTTTATAGGCGCCATTTACGTCAAAAGAATGAAGACTTCAAAATAAAGCAAAAATATTATGATCTCCTAATAATTTTTGACGAAAAAATTTCATTAAAAGGCAGGTTTAAACTAGCGAGTGACAACACATGAGCATAGATAAATATAAAAATCATTTAAAAATTTGCGTGATAATGAATATCACCAACTTGAATTAAATTTAAAAAACATTTTTCGACAGGTATGTTCATTTTCAAAGACACTGGACCGAAGTATAAGCATATTTTATGCGTGTAAATGAATTGAGCAAGTTGAAACCATTCACTAGATTAATGTAAATATTCTGATAAGTAAAAATACAATAATAAAATTAATCGATCGACTATTCCAAAACTTACACAAACAAAATCTTCAAACAATCAAATAGAACATAGATAAAAATATTCCAAGTCAATGTAATCATGCTCAATTTAAAATAGAAATTATCTCATGAACGTCTTTTTACAAGATCACCCATTCTTTGGCATAAAAAATAGCATTGGATGCGCTTACGGGTGTTTTTCTGTTATTATGGAATAATAAAAAAGCTAAAACTATATTAAAAATTATTTGATTCCAATTTATAACACTAGTACAACTCTTTTTTTGTAAAAATGTGATTTCATTAACCGGATAACTTTTATTTTACTTAAAAGATTATAAACTACTTATATGTCCTTGTATATATTCTAACCCAAAGAAAGAAAAATTTTCATCTCAAAAGACCACATTCAATTAACTATAAAGCGTAAGACTCACTAGTAATTCATAAATATTCACATTTAAATCTAATTTTGTATCTTATTAAATAAAAATTAGATATAATAAACGCTTTTATGTTATAAAAAAATGGAAATTATAAGGTGAGAAAGCTAAAAATTGTACAAAATATCATCAAAGTAGCTCAATTACCATCATTAAACATTTGCAAATATTAGAGTTTGTTAATGTCGTTGTAAAATTGAACTTTTGTGACTAGCTTGCTTCTGATAAATATATAAAATCACATAAATATTTGGAATCTAAGTTGGCTTTCTATGTGAAATCTGTTATTTCATGTTTTAATTTCGATTTTACATTAATAAAACAAATATTGTTATTTATTGCACTAATTTGCTGCAAATCAGATATCATTTTTATTTTTATGCTGTCAGAAGTGACTATTATAAGGTTAAATACCTTTTTTTTTTGATTTTATTGACATATTAGACTGTTTTGGAAATATTTTTACTGTGAGTTTCTATTTTAACTATAAACAGGTAAGTACATGCCACTTTTATTCCTAATTATTGAGCCTAAAAAGCCGATTACATCTCCTTTTTATTTTTTAAAGATAACAAAGACATATATGTAATAAAAAAAAAGATAATTCAGCGTAATATCTGAATTACATGAAATTATCATTTCTTTAAAAACCCGTTTCTAATCGGAGCAAATTTTCATGTTAATCTTAAAATACTTACATAAATTTTCAAAATTCAATAATTTTGTAATAAATACGCGATTTTTTACGCATATCATTTATGGCGATTTTTTGTCTCGTAAGAATATTCTAATCGATTACATGGGGAATATTAATTTAAAAATACAAATAGACTTTTGTATTAACATGCTAAAACCCGTGACTTTTATTATATGCCAATAAAAAATTTTGGGCGTTTTCACAAATAACTTATTCTGACATCGAATATTTGCGACATAGCCAACGAATTTGTGATGATTATTTAAATTTCTTCGGTTTTTAACTGCTGTATTAGACGAAATGTATGCTGTATTTTTTCATTTATAGGAATATAGTTGAGCATTTTAATAACTTGTTATAAAGTATCATCTAAAATTGTGGCTATTTTATTATAATTCTGTTTATTTAGAATACAAATTAAGTAAATGGGGGCACCTTGATGCGCTGCTCGTTTTCAGATACCAAACAGAGCCTTCATAATTTAATTCATAACAAGTAAACATGCCGTGTATACATTTCTAAATATATAAGCTAGTCAAAATTGCAGAATTTAATATAAAAAGGAAATTTTAATGTTTATACTATTCTATCGCAAACGTTTTTAACCCAATTAAATCACAAGACATTCATAATTTTCTTTAACATTTAGAATTGAATATTAAAATTGTGCAGACTCTGTTTTATGTGGTGGTTTATTTGAGTTTGTTCCTCAATATCACTGTTTAGAAATAGTTATGCCATAATTATGTTAGTTCTAAGGCAAATTTTTGTTTCTTTCTCGCATAATTCACCTTATAAGTGATAATTATTAATATTTTAGAATTTTAACTCTGTCAATGTATATAATAACATTGAAATTTATAGTAGAGTATTTTCTTTCTGAAAATTCAAGACTTTTATTTGTTTTCATAGCTTTATTACTTGTTTATTATTGATTTTTAAAAAAATTAAGTGGCTCTCAATTACGAGTTATTATTTGATATAATAGATGTTATTGACCTTCTTCGCTTCAAAATGCCTTTATTTCTTATGTGTGCTACTTTGATGTGCATAATTTTTTCAATAATATTATGATTGTATAACAAAATAAATGAAATACATTAATATAGTTTTTCAATATCTTTTATTTGTTTTATAAAATTTTTTCTACGTTAGGTATCTACTTTTTTTCTTTGATATGATGCGACAGTAAACAAAAAAATTTAAGAAAACTATTATACCTTTCATAAATTTATACTTAGGCGAATAAAGGTTTACCCACAAAAAATTGTTTCGTAAATATTTATTTTTTTGGATTTTCAATATGGCTATTGAATAATTCACCAAAAGCGAACTTAAAAAAATAATTCATCTTACCCGATAGAATATTGAGTTAGAAAACGATATTTAAAGATACGTATGTAAAACCATTTTACATATAAATTCAAGTTAAAGCTTTAAAAGTAAATACATAACCGTTAACCACAGACTTCTACTCGGTATTTTCATTTAAATACACTGGCAAGCAGCTTTATTTTTAAAAATATTTTTCGCTTAAACCGAGTTTACATATTCTAAAGCTTGCGAATGGGGGTCTGAAGATTTACAGTTTAATTGATATCAAGCACAAAGCTGTAAACTTATTTCCTCTAACCATATAAAAGTTATTAAATGCAAAAATATAAACGATGGATAGTATAATCTATCACTCGATAAGCAGGCATTGTAACATAAAATTTCAAGATAAAAATCATCTAAAAAATATAATTTAGCGACCTATCAATATTTTAGAAAGAAATTATGTTTATTTATTGCAAAGCTTTCAAGGATGGCTTTGAATTATGATGTTGGATTATAGATATATATTTTTTTTGTTAAAAATAGAAAATTAAACATAAAATAGGCCTATATCATAATTCTTTAAAAAATTTCTTAAGTTATGCATTATATATCAATCAAAATATATTCTTTAGTAGTGTATATTTATTTTTGGAAAACAATGTGTGGTTTTAGAATTACAAAGTAGGTAAATAAATAGAATATAAAAAATGAAACTTAGATAAGAATATTTATCTAAGTATACATAAAAAAAGCGATATTTGACGTTTTAAAAATTTATTAAAAAGACTACATTGCATTTCTTCGTAAAAGAATAACATTTTAAAATGCATGTATAAATGCTGTTTAGCGTGAATTAATAAGTTTTGCATGCAGGAAATAGAAAAAAATTACAGTATACATCGATTTTTAAATAAAATTTTAGATTGAAAATGCATAACAAAAAACTAATTAAAGGTATTTTCTTGCAAGATGTACCCATATTAAGGCCACAAAATAAGTTTATGATTTAACAAAAGATTCTAAAAACTCAATAAAATAACAAAATGAAATAATTTATAATTTCATACGGGCCGCAGAAACTGACATAAAAATTAAATGAATAAGATAATTGCTGATATTTTTTATTATTTAACCCCAAAATAACGTTATAGACATAAAAACTTTAAGTTAAATAAAAAATGTAAAACGAAGGCTTAAGAAGCTGAACAAACACGATCATGGTGTTTGTTCATGTATGTAACTTTCTTAAAATATTATCTGCCTTTCGAGCAATATCCCATGTTCTATTTGGCTTAGAATTAATGTGCTAAAGAATTTTTAGAAACGAAATATTTATACTAAAAATTAATAATGTCACCTTTTATGCGAAAAAAAATGATATATTTACGCCAAAGAGAATTTCGATATTATTTTCGTTTTTTGTATGTCCGCTATTTGAAAATAACTTTTCAGCACATCTAACAGTTCAATTTGGACAAATGCGTGTACATTAAACAAACATAAATATTATTAACGTACATAGGAAATGTGTATATTCATAAATATCGATCATTGAAATATTGAAAATACGTTAAATGCGATCACACGAGCAGCTTTATTGATTTATATCAGATAAACAAGATTTTAGAGGTATTATGAACATTTTTTCTTTCTATTTACAGAAAATTTTGACCTAATTATTGAGATCACATTTTTATACGTGAGTAAGTTACTTGTCTTCAAATATAGCGGTAAATTATAAATTTTTTATATTGATAACTCAGAAAAAAGACGTTTCATATTAATTATATATTTGTTAATTCAATATTAGTCAATCGATAAATGGTTTTCAACCCGCATAAAATAGGTTTTCAAAATACTTTCAATGTGCCTTTTTTGACTATTCGAATTCTAAAAACTTTCTGTGTGTGTTTTAAGTATGATTATTCTACATTCATTACAGATTTCTAATATACAAGGCACCATGTAATTTCTACCTAGTATATGCAATATATAATTTGCCGAATTTTTGTTTAAATAGAATTTCTGATACGGGACTAAACAAGATCAAGATTTCCGAATATTTAAGACTATGTGATTAATATTTCAATTTTCCTTATAGTAAAGCTACTCTTTTATAAAAAAAAAGATTTATTGGAAGGGAAAGGCATAGGCTATTAATTTGAACGGAATAAAATTATGATTGAACTTTATTTAAACGATCAAGAGAATAAAAAAATAATACATAAAGCTAAAAAAACAGCTGAAACATCTAAAATAAAAGAAATGTGCCACATAAATATGGTTGGTACAAATGGAAAGATTAGGATACTTTCAGTAAAATACAAAAACATGGATTTCATTTATATAAATCTAAAAATTTATTTAAAATACCGTAAAAATATTTTTTTACTCTTAAAAATCACTAAAAAATTCATAGAATTACATGGAATCATCAATAGTTATTTTTATTGATTCAAGGCATTACATCTGCGATTTTTATTAATAAAAGCCATTGTATCGGTTCTAATACGGATTAATTTTGAAATTATAATTTTTGATTTTCTCTTCCAACATAATATATTTTATTTCCCCAGGAAAATTGTATCTGTACTTTTAGTAATATCTTTTTCACTTGCAAAATATCTATAATTTTCTCAAGACCAATTAGTTAGAGGATTTTTCTAAATTAAATAGTTAGAATACTTATCGATTTTATTTTTGACCATTAATTTCTTTTAGGCACCTTTGTGATATTTTGCACGCCTATATTTCATGTTACGACATGCGGTATAATCTTTGTATGTAACCTGTAGATTAATGACAATCAGATGCTAGCAAGTCATTTTAGCGTGGTTTCTCGTTTTATAATTTGTTTATATTATATATGTTGGCTACATTATCTCATTAAGGAATGTATTTTTTATTTTTGTTCTACATGAATATATCTGGTATATCACTAGAAAGTGTAAAGTCGCCCTTAATCCTAGTCTCTTTTTTTATCCCATTATGTTATTTTTTCCATAATCTCTTGGATTGTGTGCCTGTGTATTTTCTGTTTTTTTTTAAACCCATATCTTCTTGGCAGAATGAAGTGATATCAGACAACTATCTTATTGTGCTTCTTTATGGAATCTGGTATATAATTTTTTCGCATCTAGCCGTTATGTGATCAAACGTTTAAAACTAATAATTACAGTATTCGTAAACTATTTTATCTTGAAAAAATATGTTTCTTTTTATAATGAAGCAGAGTCAGGCATCTTGTGATGTTTAGATATACACAATGTATGAATTTTACATAAAAAATCGATATCCAATGTTGTATTTATATAAGTGTAAAAAGGTTTTGATGCAGTTTTTTTAATTTAATACTACTTAATCATCTCTCTCATTATTTTAGATTCAGTACTTTATTTGCATTTTTTCCTGGCTTAGATATGTTTTAATACTTGTTGATTAAGCCAAGTTTGTGAAAACATTTATTTTTTTCATTTTTATTCAGAACTTGTATAGTTCGTTGCCTTTATCTCAGTGGTCATAATTTTACAAACTTCAGAATTTTTCTTTCTTTTTAACCTCTATATTTTCTAATTTACGCCCAGTTTATATATTGTTTTGATAAAATATATCCTATTGGATGGTTGTAGATGTATGAATTTTTTATTAATAAGATTCTATGACATATTTGATTGCTAAAATTATCTGGGTGTAATTTCAGCTATACAAATGACTGATAAATTTCCAACGTTGCATATAAATAGTATTTTTTATTTATGGGCTAAATTTATAGTTATTATTTTTCTTTTTTTCTCATGCACAACTTGCTTGATCCCCTGCGCGAACCGCGTATTTATACTTTTTGTTATCACCTCCTCACCAAAGTCTTCTTAAATATCCGTTTTTCTTTATGACCTATTCATTTAAGGATTTTTCTCAATCTCAAAGTTTATATATATGCCTCAACCTGGTTCTTGACATCTAGTTATTCCAGTTACCTTTTATATTATCACGTCACCACACCGTCCCATTTTATGAGGCATGGGATAATTTTTGCCGTCCACTTGTATAATTTGACAGCTCAGATGCATGCAGGACATATTTTCCAAATTTTTCGTTTTCAACTGTGTTTATTTTATCAATACTTGTCACGCCAATTTCGATCTGAGCAATTCAGTTCTTTTTATGCCTTTCAACTAAAAAATATCAGGTCTGTCACTCGATAACTTGATGCCTGTTTAAATTCTTGTATCTACTTTGATCTCAAAGAATTCGTTTTCCATTTTTTCTTGTACAGAGTGTCTGTGAATTTTCTTGGTTTTTTTCTAATTTATTTTCTTGCCAACATAAAATGAAGACATCTTACAATCTCGTTTTGATTTCTTGTAATGTCGTGACCAAGCATTTTTTTACATCTGCTTGCTTAGTGGTCGACGTTTTTTTAAGAGTCGTTACAGTGCGGACCTTTTGTTTTTGCTTTAAAGAATATGTTTCTATCCAGAATAAAACAGAATCTTACAGCCTCTAATGGTCTGATTTTTTGCATGTTATAGATACTTAAAGGATCTGTATATTTCAAACGTTGAATGTGTATGTACATCAAAGAAGTTTTTGATGTATTTTATATAATAAACACACCTTTTTTTTTTATTCAAGCGCAGAAAGATATATGTCAAGGAAGACATTTTTTTTAAGGAATATATTTATTACGAATAGTTGGGTCTCATTTTCTAC
This sequence comes from Rhyacophila brunnea, assembly GCF_057557595.1. NCBI lineage: Eukaryota > Metazoa > Arthropoda > Insecta > Trichoptera > Rhyacophilidae > Rhyacophila > Rhyacophila brunnea. The sequence goes on from NW_028232824.1 coordinate 118,005, forward strand.
TTCGAATTTTAATATTGCAGCTTTTCTGGGTGATTGTCTTTTTTCTTTGCTCAGAGTTTTATACAGTTGGTAGAGTATTCTTTCGGATTTAAACTCAAATTTCTAAATCCACGTCATAGTACATTTTTTTCTGATATAATCTTTCTTTTTTAGATGGTTGCAATTGTATTTCATTTTCTATTAGCATAATCCCAATTTCATCGCCTAGCTTTCTAAAGTCTTATGTTTCTAGTTTTATTAAACGCAAGAAGTAGTATATCTGTGTCATTTCATATTCCTTTATCACTTTAATTATATTTTTACCATTTAGTTATGATTTGCATAAGCTATTAGCTCTTTCTAGCATTTCTTTTCTAATTTTTTACATCGTCTCGGGTTTAGTTCTCGATTCGAAATCTTCCAGTGTCCCGTAATATTTATATCAGTCTTTTGCTTATATGACAGAGCAATATCTTTGCAATTTATGTTGTTAGTAGCTGATTTGGTCACGTTAATTTCCATTCCGATAAATCTGAACAATTGTGTTGCTTATTTTCGATTAGTTTGTAGTTGTTTTCTTCTTTCGCTAAAATCTTTAAATCGTCAATGAAAAGGAGATTTTACATTGTATATGTATTATTAATAAGGTTAAGGGATATTGGTGGGCTTTTTCATGCAATCGGTGTTTAACGGATCCATACAAAGAACAAACAATAGTGGGGATAAACAGCCCCTTTGTATAATCCACTTTTCAATTTTTTTCTTCTTAGTTTCTTCATTGTTGAATCTTAGAGATAAATTACAGTTTTATGAAGTTTAGATATAAAGGAAATCATCAATTCTTGTATGTTAAGATTTTTTACGCAGGACAGAAGATACTCGTGGTCAATTGAATCAAATGCTTTTTTTATGTCCAACCATGTAATGTGTAATTCATTATTGTGCTAATGTTGATTTCGACGTTTATTATTGCCTGCTTTTTAGCTCCTTATACTTTTCTGACCGTCCCAAGTTGATTTTTCAAAAGTAAATTCTGAGATTCGACGTCTTTCTGTAATAAAGGTGTGACAGCTGTAGTTGTAACTTTTATAAGTTTGACATGCATGTTAAAGGCCTGAAATATGATCTATTTAAAACTTCTTTTTTGGGTATGAGCTATGCGATCCCAGATTAGAACCAACTTTTTACCTCTTTGTTTTCAAGACATATTGATTTTACTGTTTCATATAATATTGGGTGCAATTTTGTGATTTTTTTGATGAAGAAGTTGTATATACTATCATCCTGCAGCTTTCTAGTTAGGTAGTAGATGATTTGGAATCATTCTGTCTCAAAGATAAAAACCATCTGAGGTGTGTTTCATTACGCATTTTTGTGCAGGTAAATAGCAAAGTTCAATATTTCCGTGTTTATAGTCCACATATTTGACCAGAGATTCACAGCTTTTTCTTTACCAGCCTTGATTTCCGGTTTTACTGTTACTGTCAATTCTCATTAAAATTGTCTTCTGTTGACTTCGAACTGGCAGTTCGTTTTTGTAAATTCTTTTCTTTTTTCATATTGCTCTATCTGTTTATCATTATCCTTATCTTATAGTTATTTTTATAATCACTTTAAGGGCATCATTTTTCTACAAATATCTTGTTTTGTTGTCTCATGACTTTTCTTGAAATCCTCGTTCAATTTCTAAAGGTTCTGTCTGTGTTTATTACGTAGGATTTGAGTATTATGTGTATTTGATCGTATCTTTTTGATATTCATTTTTTTTATTAATGAGTAGTTTAATCCTTCCTGGACAGTTTTCGATTTTAATTCTCTGTAATTCTTTTTTGGACAGCTTGTAAGATCTTTGCTATATCGCACATGCTTTGGGGCGGCGGTTTGTGATATGCGCATTTACTCTAAGATAAAACCTACAATTATTTATCTACTTACTTTATTATAAGGTATTTTCTTGTTCTCTGAAGGTTGTTGATGTCCATATTTTTTAAGTCCGTCAGTACTCTGAGAAATTTTTTTTTGCATCTGTCGAGGTCAATGCAATTACACTGTGTTTCATAGTTTTCCCCTTGATTTCTGCGTTTTCTTTCTTCTCTTTATTTTTTTAGAACTTCCGGACTTGTCTTCTCTTCCCATCATTATCTTTTAGAACGTTTTATGATTTGATTTTTATTTCAGCCATACTCATATCACAGTTACGGATTATATTGTGACTCTTTAGGCACTTTGCTAGCCAGATGTAGGCATTCTTTCGAATCGTTTAAAGATCGAGGTATAAGCCTCTTGAAATCAGTGCCATATAACGGTGGGTGTATTCTTGCAGATGGCTATGAGAGTAAGAAGAGCCGTGGTATATATTTGTGTGGCCGTGTTAAGTTGTGGCAAGTTGTCGGTTGATATTATCGTTATAGGATCGGTTTTTTAATGTTTGTCTTTGTAGTTCTCCTCACCTTTGTTTTCTTTATCCCCCATTATAACTAAAAGACGAAGATAATAAGAACTGATTCTAAATTATTAAATTCAAAATTTGGATATATTCGAGGCGGAATACGCGTCATTATGAAAATTATTGAAATAAAAACAAATATATAAAAAAAAAATATTCTTATATAAGATTATTTGCATTTTCTTTTTTTTTATCCGGAGCCTTGATTTGTTGTTTGATTACTTTATAACCAGTGTATTAATTACTGTAAGATTATTTACAAATATGTATTCTTGGAATACAGTACCATTGTATAATTTATCAACACTCTAAAGACATTTTTTACAGGTATTTTAATGTCTTCGAACGAAAAACGTATTCTAATATAAGTTGTTTTATAAATTTTGAGCAAATATACGTATTTATATGTTATTTCCTAATTATGCTAATACTCCATTTTTGGACACATTTACTGTATTGAGCGTTTTGTTAATGTAATTGTCATGCTTAAAAAACATTTTGAAATCATGATCTGTCTGATTTAGGAAAGTGTTGTATAATCCTACGCTTCAGTTATATTTATTGGGATTGAAATGCTTAATAATTTTATGTGCAATTTTAATATTCTTCATTTTTTTCTAACATAATATTAGAATTGATCGCAAATTTCTACAATTTTAAATTTAACAGGAATTTTTGTTCTTTTTTTCGAAAAAAATAAAATAAACCCCATGGATATGCTAAAGACGATATTAAGAGCTAAAAAACGGGAAGAAAGCCCACAAGATACCTAAAAACCAATAGCATTATTAAAAACACTATCTCTCTGCAGAATGTAGAAAAATGAAAATCCCTAAGATAAGAAAGAAAATGATAAGTGAAGGCAAGACATTTTTCATAAAGAAAATTCGATTCTTGGTAAATGCGTTTCATAAAAAACATACTAAAAATATATATAGCTTTAGCCATTTTTCAGCTTTGTATTTATAAAATATAATTTCAGTCACAAGAATTGCAGAAGTTGTAGGATTGTCATCAAAAATGGTTTTAAAATAAACCATGCTTCTTTAGGAATATTTTATGATGTTTTATTGAACTAAAAAAATATAAGAGGTCCTGGTATCGTAGTAGAAATAAATGAAAAAGAAACTGAGAAAACACAAGTATAACCAGGAAAACTGAATAAAAGGTGTTAGCGATTTACAATAATAGAAAAAACTTGAAAAAATTCATCGTAGTGTTTGTTTAAAAATTGATACCCCACAATAAATGTAAAAATTAAAAAACTATGTTGAACTGGATGGTACAATGCATACAGAAGGCTGAAAGACATATAAGAAGATTTGTATGGAAATGGTATTTTTCATAAAATATTAAACTTAACTTACGGGCCTAAAAATTTTTCTTAGGTAGGTACTAATTATACAATCCTTGTGGGCAATTAAAGATCTAACGCTTGTAATTAAAAATCTAAACAGAAAAAAAGAATTTAATTGAGTATCTTGCTATTAAAATAAAAAAAACCAAATCAGTAAAAATTATGGATTATTTTTTTCTTATGCTTTGAGAAAATTTTACAAAAAAATAATATTTTTTGATACAAAGTAATTTTTAGAGCCTAACTAGCGCAAATATTATGAAAATACATAATTAAAAAGTAAAAGTAGCGTATAAAAACTCTATTTTTTGTTTTTCTTTTGGGTCCTACTGTACAAGAGTTCCTAAAACAAATATTTAATTTTATAATAATTTATTTTAAGCAGCAGGTATATAATTATCATCAAAAGTTCGCAAATACTTTTATTATATTATCCATGGGCATAAAAGTCATAATAATAATGAGTTACATAAATAAAAAACTAGTTTGGTGATTTTTTTAATGCTACTATCATATATGAAAATACTTATTTGCTCGTATTATAAATCTTAATGAGCTTATAAATTTATAAGAAATATAGCGATCGTACTTAACTCGATCTCAACTGCATTAATATCTATTATTAATAAGATAATCAGGTTGAAAATGTAGCATGATTATTTATTCCATCTAGTATTATAAATTTCTTTTATTGCTCTCATAAGATATAGTTATCGGTATAAACTTTTTCAATTTACAAATTTCATTCATCTCTGTTAACTTATATTCATCTTTATGCTTCTTAATTCAAATATTGTTATGGCTTAATATATTTGTACAGCCTTTTTGAGTCAATTAAACGAATATATACAAACATACCTAAAATATTCATTTTTTTTTATAATATATTTTGTTGCATTTGTTGTTTATCAAATTTATTTGATATCCTTTTCAGTAAAATCTGAAACCACCTTCATTATACCATAAAAAGGGCCTATTTTTGAAAAAAATGGAAAAATTGGATTGAAAGTAAAAACATGTAACCGTGGATTGAAAAAAAAGTTTATCACATATATATGTCCTAACTACATCTTCTTATAGTTTTTGGATTTATATGGTTTGATTTATTGAAAATCAATTATAACTGAAAATTATTTATCTGCACATTTACATCTAAATTCTTTTTTATGTATATTTTTGGGATTTAAAGGAGCATAAAATAGACGTCTTTCGATGGTTTTAGGTTTTTACTTGAAAAATTATCGCTTAGTACACATTATACAGTTTTGGTGTTCAATTTATAGGATTTTAGCATTTTAAAGTTATTATAGTAAAAAGAAATACCATCGAGGCTCGTATGATTTATATATAAAAAATCAGATTTTTGTTTTATTGCAGAAACAGGAATTTCCCATATAAGAAATCAAATATGCAATACAAATTTATGTGTAAAAAATGTATTCAGCTAAAATTAAACGTGGATTGTAAAAAAATAACAGAAATTCTAATGCGTAAGGTATATTATACCCTTATGTTATAAGCCAACCTTTTAAGAATTTAACTATAAGTTTCCTGAAAATATACCGTTTATACCCAATTTTGTTTTATTTAACATGTACATCGGATTTATTCAAAAACTTAAAAATATTATTCCGATATTATGAGATTAATTATAAATGTTGGAATATATTATTCCGAATTTATTAGAACCGAGATTTTCTTATCTTCTAGGTCATTTAAAAAAAATGGTTTTTTTGACTTAAGCAACCAAATATACCCTTAACATTCAGATAAACAAGTTAGATGGCCAAAATTTGTTTATTTATCAATCAAATTTTTTTATCAACGTGAGTTAAAATTTCCACACATATATTGGTAATTTCTTTTATAAAAAGTTACATTTTTACGCATTCATACAACTAAAATTATGATATAATTACAGAACAAAGTTTACATTGTGCCTTATTGTTTAATGAAAATAAGATTTCCTATGTGTAAAATTTAAATATTTAAAATTATTACAAATCTTATAGAAACCGTTATTTGCTCGACATGATATAAGTTAAGGGCTATAATTCATTTTAAAGACTTAACCCAATTTTTTTATACTACCAACTAATAAAACTCATAATTTCGGCTCTATGATTAGTTTTAAAGGTTAAAAAATTATTAGAATGGTTACAGGCTATAAACCACCTAATTTTGCACTTTAAAGCGTTTTCGAGACTAAACCAGAAATATTTATTACAAGTATCATAAATATATGATATGAAATTTTTTTACCATTTTTTATTTATGTTGCTTGACTATCTTGAAATTTATTTCGTTTTCTCTTTTGCTTCGAACTCAGAACGAATGGACAAAACTAATGATAATAAATTTTATTCCATTGAGTTAAATCATATATTTTTGATTATGTATAAAATCACATAAAAATTGACATAATATATGGTACATGTTCCAAATAAAGTACAAAAATCGTTGTTTTTAGCTTTCAATTCTATATAAAATCGCTTTTTTGTGTGGTCTAAATATTTTTATAATGTTGTGCAAATTTATCCAGGTGAAAATGACGATTTCTGACTGAACGATTAATAGAATTTGTAACTTGATTTTATGGAAGTTGTGGTATTAAAATTTTCCCACCCCTAATAAAATTTTCAGCATTTAAAAGTATGAATTTTTGCCTATATATTCCAAAAACAGTAAATACTATTATATTTACTGTTTTTCGGGGTTATTTTATATTAATCGTTAAGAGTTTTTATTTAAATACATATTCTATTAATTTTGATGGTATTCATAAAGCAAAAAAATGAATAAAAATAGTTAAATATATGTTCTAGCAGAAAAATGCTTAAATGTTTAAAGATCCAAATATAGTGGCTAAATAAATAAAAAGCTGGTAAATTTAAATAAATTTTATTTCAGATTTTTGATCATCGCAATGAATTTGAGGATGTCATATTTTCAGAGAGTTGATAGATATTAGTCTAATTGTTTAAAAGAAACATTACACCAATAGTTAAGGATATTAACCAGCTTTTCAGAGATTACTAATAATTTTATTTGTAATTAATAAGAATTTTAAACCGGAATATTATATTATTGGAATTTTTAAAAGAAACATTGCCCAGATATTTAGTAATATTAGCTGGATTTTCAGAAATTACTAATAATTTTATTTTTAATGAATAATAATTTTGATCCTGGATATTATTTAAGTACCCCCTACAATCATTAAATAAAAAAAGCCAGTTTTTTTAACTTAATATCGTTTTTTCTTGCCCGCTGGATATGGGCTAATTATTTATCTATTTTGTTCAAAGTACAGATTTACATAATTTGCAATAAGCCTACGCACATAATATAATTTAAACAAATAAAAATTCATTAAATTTTCATAATAAACGGCTTTTCTATCTAAAGAATTTATGATTTATTTTAAAACTGAACAGTCTTGTAACAATCGAATAAACTTTGTCAATTTCAATCCCCTTTTCAACAAATTTTTTTGCGTGTAAAAAAATAGTATGCGTAAAATATGGTGATGGTTTCAAAATTTATCTATAAATAGAGATGAAACGTATTTATAAGAATATATTTTATAAGATAAAGCTTTAATGTTGGAATTGGTGATCATCAGAGACAAAAAAAATGCAGTTTAAATTTGTATCACATGTATATTTTTTTTATCGGGATTACAATATCAAAAAGATATACTCGACCTTTAAATTACTTTAATCTGTTCTGCTAGAACTCTAGAGAAAACTTTTGAAGTTATAGCCAGGTAAATGGGAGACCACTATGTTCAATGTAAATAATGATGTCGATAAAAACTCTTTATGGTTCTACGTATTTCGTAAATTTAAAAATTTGCTTACTTTATTTCTACGTAGAATCTTAATTTTAAAATATATGTGAATTTTTGGGGGACAAATATCAACTAAAATGGCATCTGATTTTTCTAAGTATAAATTTATAATTTTTTGTAATTGATATGTAGTTTTATCTTAATTTCTTAAAAAAATAACCATGAAAATTGTAGTAGGAAGTTTTATTATGTGTAATTTATAGGTTTATTATAAGGGTTTCTAATTTGATACATATTTTGCATTTTAATATTGAATGTGTGTATTTAGTAGAAATTACACATGTTTTTTTATTGTAAATCCTCGATACTTTAAAATTTTAAGAAATTTAATGGTTTGGATGAAATTTCACAGGCCCATCAATCATGGATAGCGAAAAAGAGCACAAATTTTGGTCTACACAACCGGTAAGAACAGGTGAAAAGAACGAAATAATCGATAAAAACACGAATATTGATAAAAATCCAGTTAAACTACCAGGTGACTTCTATTTTGTCTCTCTTAAAACAGAAGATCTTCCAACCATACATAAACTCTTATCTGAGTCATATGTGGAAGATGGCGATAGTTTATACCGACTGAATTACAGTTATGAGTTTCTTGCATGGCAGATCAATAATTGGTCGCACAAAGATGAATATCTCTTAGGCGTCAAAAAAGGTACAAGATTATGTGGTTTTGCTTTTGGACGTGAACACTTAATTTCTCTTGAAAATGCAACCAACCGAGTTATTAGTGTTAATTTTCTTTGTATTGTTAAGGAATATCGAAATATGAGGCTTGCGCCTATTATTATAAAAGAAATGACAAGAAGAGCGAACGTTAATGGTGTTTTTCAAGCTATTTTTACCGGTGGAATTAAACTCCCCTTTAAATTATCATCATCTAGATATTTACATCTTATCCTTAACAAAGAAAAACTTTCTAGGTTAGGTTTTTGTGACGATAATGTTGTACAGGGGAATTTTAACAGAGAAGTTGAGGAGTTCGAGTTTCGTTTGATTGGTGAAAAAGATTATGATAGGGCTTTTTTTCTATATAATGAAGAATTGAAAAAATATAAACTTTTCGAAATATTATCTTTGGATGAGTTTAAATATATTTTTAAGACTAGAGAAGACGTAATTTATACATTCGTATGTGAAAAAGATGGAATTATTGTGGATTTCGGTTCCTTTTATATTCTCGATACACTGGCAATTATGCAGAAGAAGTTTATCAAAACTGCATACCTCTATTACTTTTCTGGGAACTCAAACGCCAAGATAGTCAATAATCTTATAGTCTATGCTAAAAAAATAGGTATGGATCTTTTCAATTGTTCGGAAGCCATGGTGAATAGATTTTGTGCAAAGGATCTTAAATTTTATCCTGGAGATGGCGTATTGAACTACTATTTATTTAATTGGGAAGCTAAACCGATAGATTCATCCGAAATTTTCTTACAACTTCTTTAAAATTCATTAATCTACTATTTATTTAATTGGGAAGCAAAACTGATAGATTCATCCGATATTTCTTACAACTTCCTTGAAATTCATTAAAATAGTATTTAACAATTTTTTTATGCCTTCTATTATATGCCGTCTGACATTAACCACATTGAAGAACTTGTTAACGAAATAAAGTCTTTAAGAAAAGCGAGGAATAATTACAAAGCCCAAAACGATAAGCTAAAACAAAATATAACAAACCTTGAAAATACCATTGAGACCCTGCGCAACGAAAGCTCAAAACTGAAGGCCGAATTAAGAGAATCCAAAGAGATCAATAAGACCGAGAAAAGAATATATCAAGGCAAAGAAAAGCTTTTATTGAACAAGATTAAGAGAAATGAATTCTTTAAAGATAAAAATGGATCTAAAAATATGGTCGAAAATTGTTTAAGACGAGAATTACAGTCGGTTTCTCAACGGAACTATGCTTTAGAGAAAATTATTTTCGAGGTAGGATGTAAATTTGGATTTGATGGAAATACAATAAATTTAGCCAGTGAGTTTATTGATGAAAATGATACCGATGTTCTTAAAAATATTATTGAGAGCATAATTAAAAGAAATGTTGCTTGAAGTTATTAATTTAATAATTCCCTTTTAATATTTTTTATTTTGATCCCTTGTCGAAATGATGAAATAAATTCGATGGGCGGTCTGATTAATGCTGACGAAAATTTCTGATTGACCAAAATTAAAACAATAAATACGGCTTAAATCTTTATTTTTATGTATATTTTGTATTCTTAGGATGCGCATGCTCTATAAAGTTCAATAGGTCTGATCACCAGAAAATTGATTCGTCTTATCGCGTTCATGAAATATGAATTACGGAGAAGACCAATGTATCACAAGTTAGCATTATGTAATAAAATAATTTTATGTTCCATTAGAATTATCTAAATTTATAATTGTTCAAATCTTTTATTTCCATATCTTAATGTGGCCATTAAAAATATTTATCTATACTATAAAATAGTAAGCTACGATACTAGATTTTTATTTTAAGGATTTATTCGATTTTTCATTGACTATATTTGTTGAATAAGATGTTATTTTGTTTTATAGAGGGATTCGTCTAACACTTCTTTCAATCTTATCATCTTTACACCATCCTCTATATATCTTCTCCTCACGATAATTATTAATATAAGTGTGTTTTCAATCCCATAATAATTCTTTTGGCCTTATTTTTCTGAAACTTACCTTATCCATGTTAACCTTTCAATAATTATAAATTTAAGACCATTTCTCGACCAAATCATGATTCTTTTGAACTAATTATTTCACAAACTTGCTCTGTTTATGTTAACCTTTCAAGACTTATTAATTTAAGTGCATTTCTCGATCAAATCATGATTCTTTGGATCTAATTATTTAACAAACTTGCTCTATTTATATTAACCTTTCAATAAATATTAATTTAAGTGCTTTTCTCAATCAAATCATAATTTTTTTAGCCTTATTATTTCATAAACTTACTTCATTCATGTTAACCTTTCAATAATTATTAATTTAAGTGCATTTTTCGATCAAATCATAATTCTTTTAACCCTATTATTTCATAAACTCGTTCAAATATCTTATCAACTCAAAAATTATTAATGTAAGTGTGTTTTCAACCGTATAATGATGATTTGAACCTTATTATTTCATAAACTCGTTCAAATATCTTCTCAACTCAAAAATTATTAATGTTAGTGTGTTTTCAACCCCATAATGATGATTTTGACCTTATTTTTTCATAGCCTTCCTTCATCCACCGCCTCCTTTCAAGAAGTAATATAAAATTAAAAAATATATACAATAAACGGATCAACAACACCCAATTAAAATAAAAAGCAATGCATTAATCTGAATGTGCAATAGATATTGATAAAAAAAATGTCATAAATTTATATTATATCTGTTAATAACATATTTTTTTATTATTAGGGCTAAATTATTCGTTATGATTTCTGTTTTCGTTCTCATGCACAACTTGCTAATTCTCAAGGACACATAACATATTAATACTTACGGCTATTTTCTCCACTCTGAAGTCTTCTTCAATACCTCTCCTCCGTTCAAGACTTATTAATAAAGGGGTTTTTCTCAATCACAAGATTTGTATCTATACCTCAATTAGGTTACTAGAGTCGAATTCTTTGTGATGCTTTTTATGATATTGTGTTACCACTACGTTCCAAGTTATAACATATAAAATAATTTTTGCCTTGCACTTGTATATTAATGACAGCCCGGATGCTAGCCGATCATACTTTCTCTATTTTTTGTTTTCAACTATGTTCATGTTTTTAATACTGGTCACAACAATTTCTATATTTGTGATACAGTCGTCTTTTGATCATATATAAAAATATCTGGTCTGTCGTTTGATAATTTTGTATCGTTTTAATTTTAAAGATATATGATGTTAAATAAATTCAAAAAAAATAACCTTGCGCTCAATAAAATCTGCTACTTAAAAACTAAAAATATTCATCAATCCCAAATATGTTTATAGCAAATTTTATAAAAAAAAATAATTAAATCTTGACATTATGGGTAATAACAAAAAATTAAGCTTATATAAATAAATTCCTAATTACATTTATTAAAAACCGTCGATCAAAGTTAAATAAAGCTGAGAGATTAGCAGGAATTTTATAAATATGTTACTTTTCCTGATATAAAATAAGCGGAAAAACATGCCTACTTTTGCCAATCCTATAATTGTATACCGATTATTTATATCTCTAAATCCATTATATTCGGCAAAATATTATTCTGAAATTTATTTACATGTGTAATTCAATATATTTATCCACATAATATCTTTTGGGGCATAAAAATAGCGAAAAAAAATAATTGGGCTGTAAATAGACATTTAAATCTAGTATTTTTTTTTTGAAAAAAAAGGTTTTTGATGATTTTAATAATAAAATAATGCAATGTTGTGCGGTTTATAGCAAACGGAAAAAGAAATTTGCGACAGAAGCATATTTACTATATAGAAAGTTATATTTAAGTTATAATTACGTCTTTTTAGAGTTTTTATTAGTATTTCACAGGATAATAGTGACGATAAATTTAAAACAGAAACAAAAAAAAAACCTCTTCATGCATTTGTCACTTCAAAGACGAATATATAGAAGAATTAATAAAATCTATGATTTTCTTTTCATAATTGATAAATTTTATTTTTAGAATTTATATATTTCTCAAAAAATACAAACTATCGCTATTTTTTTGTTAAATTCCCATTTATTACCGCTATCATGTATGAAAATATAAAGATCTATGCGTATGAAAAATTAATATTTGTACTATATAGAAACATATAACAAAATAGTCATATGTGTCCCTAGTTTATACTTCAATCATTTAGTACATTACTTAAATTGTACGATAAAAAAAGAAATATCTTGTAAAATGCCGTTTATAAATATAAAATTTTTCTAAAGATATTTTAAATTCAAGTTAAGAACATATTATTACAAAGATACTTTATCTAGTTAAAAACTCGAGAACTTGCAATGAGAAGAATGAAAAAAGGAAGCTTTTTGAAAAATAAAACATAAAACTGATTTCACCGGTGATCAATTTAAATATAAAAATGATTAAATATGCTATCTAATTTGGCTAAAGATATAAAAGGCGCTAGAAATAATACATTGAAGGTTTGACTGAAATTAAAAAAATTACTTGCAAGCGAAATATTTCAATAAAAATGAGAATCGAATACATTTTAGATGCACAAGTCCGTAAAATTCGTTTAAATGCATATACTTTTAGATTTAGGTCTAAGATACTGATCAGATCAATTGGATATTCTAATAAGAAATTCATCTGATATTAATTGATTATACTATTAAAAAAAAGTTTCTGACTAAATTTTGTATTATATTTAGATTAAGTGAATTGAAATGCCCAGATTTGGAAATAATACGTATTTTTTTGAAAAATAAATGATTTAAATGATTCACAAAACCATAAAAATGTATTTTTTTATGTGTGAAGAATATAAAAAAGCAACTCACAGAAAAATATATTACTTTTATGTATAATAATACTGATTATAAGGAATAAAAATGCAAAAAGGATTGAAAAATTTATTTAAACTATTTTTGGTATAGCAGATATAAATTCGCACATGATATATTTTTTGGCGTAAACGGTTTTATTAAATATAGTTTAATGTATTAAAATAATCAAAACTCTAGACTATAATTGTCTCGAATTTTATGGGACATAGCAAAATATAGATATACTATATTTTTAATTAAATAACTATACTTCCGCGTAAAATTTTGCAAAAAAATCTATAAATAGGTATTTAAATACATCTATGATAATTCGGAATCTTACTGTCGGTGTTTTTGTAATCATGCACTATTTTTATGCTGTTTCTGAAATAAAAAAAGGAGACATTAAAAAAATGTTATTCAGTTGATCCTATATTTCATGTCACAATTTCACTTTCTTAATTAGATGCGGATATATTACATAAAACACAATCAAATTACAAGCTCGGTACAAGAATTTACAATAAATCTAAGCCTTATGCCAATTTTATTAAACAGAATTCTAATTACTTATAAAATTTATATACAAAATTTTTTTTTTATGATATATCCTAAAATTCACATGCAAAAGGGTATATGAACATGAAAGTAATTATAATGGTTCTGTTTAAAATACGAAATAATGTAAAAAGTATTCAATTTGCAAACATAAATCTTTTATATAGAAAATTTAAGTTTACTTACATTATACATATAAAAAGTAGGATCTCAGACATATATTTTTTTATTTTTAGAAACTTATTTCTTTATCGGATTATCATTGGCTCTTTAAAAAATAATTTAAGATAATTATGAAATCAGAACGTTTAAATATGAACTAAAATTCGTTTAAGTTCTTAAAAAACCAAGTTTTTATATTATACACTCGAAAAAAATATATGCATCTTTACTATATAGTGCTATGTTAAGATCTAGATGATTTTTCCAATATAAATAAAAAAAACCGGTCAAAAGGGTATTTATAAGAGCTTCAACCAGCTTATTAGTGTTTTATTTTTTATTATTGATCATTCTAATCAATTAACACAATGAATTTGATCTTTGGTGGCTTATAATAGCAAGCTATAGTTTATTAGTTGTGTAAAGCACATATGAAAAATTTTTACAGAATTTTTTGAGCTTTTTAAAACTATTTAAAATTATGTTTATCATTGAATTTAGGAACCTTTTCTTACATACTTTTCAGCGTTACATCGGATTAATTTCCGTTGTATATATGATTTGGGGAAAATATGGTGTATTTTATGATTTTTATGTCTTAGATTGCGATATATTTCTCAAAATCACATATTATTGTGATTGGCTAATTCTAGAAAGGGGGATATATTTATGTTTCATTTATTAGATCTAAATCGCTATATAATCTATTTAAAGATATGTAATGAAATTAGAAATATATACACATGAACAATGACAATGATTTTTAGCATAACTTTTTTTTTACCAAATTATTTAAAATCTTTTCGATAATCTGCTTTATATATAATATTATGTTACAATAAACCGTTTTATTTTAAGTAGTAAACCTTTTAATTTAATTTTGTACTACAAAAAGGCGTTTTTATGACAAAAAATGTTTATATGTGTTTATAAAGTTGGGTATCCACTCTGGAAAAGCATAAAGTTAAAAGAGTGAAATTTAAGCTATAAATTAAGTTATTGAAGATTTTATGCCTTAAATCTCTAGTTTTACACAAATTTATATTTTTGTATCTGTAACATTAAGACTTTATGCTTTCTTTGCGCATATTTTATAAATTATCATTCTATTGGGATGACTAAATATAAATTTCTATTTGTTTTTTAGGAAATATATAATTTAATAATCGTACTTTCATTAACTTGTCATTTGTACTTATTTTCCAAATAAAATTATATGAATTTAATAAATTTAATGATAAATATAACAAGCTCCTAAAATTGTAGCGGCGGCATCTGAGTCGTCATACAGCCATCAAGAAGATTCTCAAATTTTAATAAAAATAAAAAAAACACCACAAAGAGTTGCTCTCATGCCCTTATTTATAAGGTAAACATATGTTAGATTTTATTAATACAAAAAATGAACACATATAAATCGATTTCTTTTGACGCATGATTTAGTGATAAATTGTATTTTTTTGTTTTCATTAATCTTTCCTACGTTAACATATGCGCTTTTAAAATATTATCAGAAAATCTTTCAAAAAAAACAACCGTAAATTACTCTTATGAACAAATATGATAAATAAACTCTAAGAATACATATTCAAATATGATAGCTTTTTGAGTCTTAGAAACCAGCGAATTGTTCTTGTATTTTATGCATCTATTTATCAATGTATTGTTGCAATATAAATATATTATTGATCTTGTAATTTTTTTATTTAGCAACAATTTTAAATTAATTTTTTTGATATAATGGATATCCATATGCATCTGTAATCTATTTGTAATAGATATAGCGCAAGAAAATTTTAGATCGAATGAGAATAGTTTTAACAAATTGTATCATATATTAAAATTCAAACTTTGACTTTTCTTTTATACACGGGAGTCATTCTAAATGTTTTACGCCTCAAGAGTGCATAAATAATCAGATTTAACAACTATTTTTTTTATTGTGAGAGAGCCTTCAATTTTTTTAGATAGATGTATATTTTTTTGGTAAATGTTCATGAATACGTAAAGTTATCTCAAAAGTGGGTTTTTTATCTTTGAATTTTGTATTATGATGTATTTAGTTTATATCTGTAATAAGTAAATGATTTCATGAAGTCCATCGCTTCATAGATACACAAAAGCTCGTATAAATGCTTTAAGGTATAATACAAAACATTTTTCAGGTTTATTTTTCTTTTTTTTTGTGATTTATGAAAGATTGTATTATTTATTGTAAGTTTATTTTGATAGAATCATTTTTTCTTTGTGCTAGCGAAGTATTAATAAAAAAAATTGGAAGCCGAATATTATACTGAACACTATTTTTGTGATTAAAATCAACATTTGATTTAAAATTATATTTACTGTTACATTTTTTTTAGAGATTCTTGCTATTTATTTCAAAGATGCTCTGAATACGGCACTAAAATATCTATATGCATATAAAAACCCCCAAAAGAGCATTATTATGCAATCATAAATTTTATTTATATAGAAAAAAGTCATATTGGATATCTTGGAGATGTGTGTCTACTATATTTTTAGTTTAAGACACTTTTTAGTTTGTTTTATTCTTTATGTTAAGGATAGTTCATTTATTTGATTACGAATATTCAAACTGAAATGCATCGGAAAATCCACAAATAATATGTTCTTACTAAATCAGACTAATCTTATGAGGATGAAATAATCAGCTTATCTTATCATAATCTTGACGTAAAGTATCCTTCATAAAAACAATTATATATGTCTATCAGATCGAATTTGATGATCAATACTTTAGCTGATTTTATGTGTGATATTGCGCAAAAAAATAATAATCTATCAAAGCTTTATTTCTTTTTATGCTTCTTATTCGAATCAAATCGAGGTTTTATAGAATTAAAAAAAATCATGATGATAATTCTAGTTTATATATGATGTGAAGAAGCTAAGTATTGCAGCACTTACTTAAAAAATCCAATCTATTTTGGTATTTTACCTAAATTCATGCGAGCAATTGTAATATAAAAGAAATTAAGGTACTTAATTTAATCAATAATTTAAGGTAAAACTAATATTTCCTTAAAAATCATGTATTAATCTCTTCCCTTTTTAAATACTTGAAGTTTTTGACAGTTTAACCGATAGAGAATGATTTCGATAACAGATATCCTTTCGTTTCTTTACAGAGTATTTTTGCACCATACAAAATTTAATTGTGTCAAAGACCTCATTATTCTCGGATGTAGAGCCGAATAAAATAAAATTAGTTTGATGGATAAAATTTATTAATGCATTTAATTTTTTTTTAATATTATCATAAAAAAATTATAAAAATATGGAAATGCTTCATCTTAAATAATTATATATGCATTAATTCTGAAATTTTACAATATAAAATTTTGAATTTTATGTAGATAGCAACAATCTACATTTTAGGATAAAAAGATGAGTTTATGTAAAGCAACTATGAATTTTGCAGTTTCTAATTGACTAGATACATATACAATATTTTTTAGCGCCATTAATCTTTTATGAAATACATGATCAACACTAAAAAATAGCCTGTTTACATTCAAAGCCTCGATAGGCGAATTGAGGTAAGTCATTTGTATAAAATTAAATTTAATGTATCTATGATTATTATGATTCATTTATTTCGTACATTTTAAGCATGAGTTTTTTATGCAGTTTTTGGAGCATGCAAAGCATGTGTAATATTTATATTCCACATATGTTTTTCTTTTTGGAACCATCTAAAATGTGAATTTGTGTGTATCAGGAAGAAGAAAAGTAAAAAACACAAAAAATCACACCATAAAAGCATAAGGGGATGTTATGATGCCATTTTTTAGTCTTAAAAAGCCAACCTATATTTTTAAAGAATAGAAATCGTCCCTTGATAAAATCAAGCATTTTTTCGAATATTATAATTATTCAACGCTTATAGATAAATCAAGTATACGATTTAGTTACTAGTTTTGAGCAAAAACATTTTGGATGAAAAATTTTTAGGATTTTTTCCGTTTCTATATATTGGAGATTTCCTGTATGTGGATCTAATAACTTGAATTTTCGTGTAAAAGTTGTAAACATGCTAGCTTACAGAAAAATTTATTACGATGAAATGGTAAATGGTGTAAGCAATGAGTTTGCACATTTGATTTTTGAAAAAAGCAGAAATAACAGGAAAAGAACTGATTGAAATTTTAAGAAAATAATTCTTTTTGCATTGGAAACAATCTTAAAGATACCGAAAATTCAAGTTGCATCAAAATATAAAGGACCTGGCTTTATTGAAATGAAGTTGTTTGACATTTAAAATAAATCATATTGTCTGAACGACAAGAAAATAAAAAAATTGCTAGTCACACGCTAGAATATCTTAGAATAATAAATATTAAGCAAATTATTCATATAAAAAAACATAAGGGCTCATTTAATATGATTCTTATTGCATTCTTTGTATTTGACTTCAGAATAATTAAAATTATGGTAAAGAATCAGAAATAAAAGAAAGAAAATTGAATTTTTTTGAATGCAGCGTGGGTGAATATAATTTAAATTTTATTTTTAGTATTGGCTTTTATTTAATCAGATACAAATTTATAACGAGCAAATAAATTACTTACTTGCAATCAGATATATATATATGAGCACAAAAATACATATAAAGCTTTTGCTATTTCTATAATGAAACTCTTTAGATATACAAGAAATAAATGCTGATCAACCGAATCTATCTATAATTATATAAAGCCACAACAGTTATATTATTCCACCCGCCTAGTGTTTCTATAAATAAAAAGCATATTGCTGACGAGAAATTTAATTTCTAGCGAATACTAGACACAAAATATAAGAATGACTATTTGTGCGTTTTATTTGAAGTAGAAAATGTAATTTTTGCAACTGATCTCATAAAAACCAATTTTTCTTTATGAGATTTCTTCATCTATAAAGATAAGTCCTTATATTATTACACTTACTTTTATGAAAAATTTACAAGTTTTTATGCTATCATTCAGGGTATTTACAATAAAAAGCATTATTCTAGACTAGGGTATGTCTAACTAATCTTGCTGTATCATTTGCAACTAGGCCTAATCAGCTAACATTTATATGATTTAACGATAAACTTACTAGAGGGTCTTGGTACTATAATACACATTATATTATATTCTAAAAGTCTGCAATTAACTTATAAAATGTTTCTGGAAGCAATCCTACGGGATATTTTTATAAAGGAAATTTGATTCATTTCTTTTTAAAGTAATAATCACACGAATATAAAAAAAGACCCGAGATACTACTGCAGATCAATTCTGTATCCAATTGATATCGTGGTTTACCTGCTCATCAGTTTTTTTGTCTGAACCCGACTATCAAGAATTTAAAGCCTCTTCTGGTAATTTGAATGCTTAAAAACTTGTCTAAATTTACTAAAAACTCTTTTTATGCTTTTTATCTATCATTATAGATCATAGAGATCATTAAAATACTTTATTATAAACTATTAAATTATAGTAGCAACATTTATCTTAACTACATTATAAAGTGGGAAGTTTTAGAGTTGCCTCTTTCTATTCTTCACGACACATCTCCGGCACGTATCGCTTATCTTATTTTATCTTGCCACATTTTATAATATCCACCTTAAATATTACGACCGAGCCCACCACTTTTTACTTCTATTACTATTTTTTTCTAACGCATTCTTAGAAGAACTCTATATCATTTTCCGGTGATTATCTACGCAAAAACCAGCTCTTTTGGTATTACTTTCTTTCTTGTTATTAAATATGGTTTATGGTTTGTTGATGGTGGTTTTAATCACAGGAATTTTTTATAATTAAACACTTTCGAACATACATACATCATTGAACATTTAAAGACGTTATAACGACAATAATTGTATACATTCTACCAAAGAGTTAGCATTTTAATCCTTTATATAAATTTTAGTTAAAAATATATTGTCACACAAGCTTCTTCACCAAAACCAAAGCCTAAAATAGTTAAATTCTGGGCTAAAAAAATTCGAAAGATAATATTAAAAACCTATTTGTAATTAAATCTAAGCTTCTTATGACCGTCAGAATTTTGTAATGCAGGAATCTTTAACCTTACATGATATTATGGCCTTCGATCATTTATACAATATTTCCGATCATACATATCAACCGAAGAGTCACAGAAAATTTAAATTAGAAGCGAATTATATAAGAAATATAGAATAAATATAGACTTTTGAAAGAGGAGAATATATTGGAAAATTTTACTGATATATAATTATCGAGAAAGTAAATTGGCTAATTAAATCAAGCAAATCTGAACAATGTGTGACTTCGAAGAGCTTTGGAACAAATTTTATATTCATTTTTAGTATCGAAAAGAATTACAGTATCAAAAGAACTATTTTAACAACAACTTACTGCAAAGAAAATTTTAGTTTTTGCAATATAGAAAAATATATGCAATATAAACTATATCGGACTATTATCTAATTTATTAACTGCTAATATAATTCCGACACTATTTAAGGAAGCTGTAATGACATAAAGATAATTTTCGCGTATAATATTGAACTCTAGATCGATCGATCTATTGCTACTTGATATTTTTTTATATAAATGAAATGTTTTAGGTTAAGCTAAAACATATTGATAAAATAAAATTGAGCATTTATTTATGCTTGAAAGTTAATTTTTTGTCATTCTTTTCCATTTTTGCATTAAAAAAGGGCATGAAAAAGACTATATACTAAAAATAATGACATTAAAAGCCCAATTATCCAAATTATTTCAATATATAGATATACTTGGTAGGAATATCACCTAATAATGCATTTAATTGCTGGTAATTTTCTAGATTTTGTTTTTTTAAATTTTGTTTGCATCCTAGTTTTTTATGTAAAAAAAATTCGAAAATACTAATCTAATTTAAATTTATATATGCATAGTCATATATGCAATAAAAAATGTAATACATGCTTAGCATCTAAACTTAATATTTTAGACGCAGTAAAATATAAAGTGTCAAAACATCAACGCTTTAAAAAGCATATTTTTGATTTTTCATGAGGTGTCTAATGCATTAAAGAACCTCTTGATTTATGTAGTGAAAAGCATGTAAAAAACAGAAATAAAAGTTTAAACTCATTAAAAATGTATGAAAACTAATGTTTATTTAGAACTCACATGAATCGACGCCTTAAAAATATGAGTTCGCATCCTCATCAAATAAATGTAAGCATCAAAATGTTTATAATTAAAAATAACTGTTTTTTTGTACAAAGCCCATTAGCTGAATGTATTTAAATTGCCATAAATGGTATAAAGTCTCTGTATAAAATCCTCCGTATCTTAGTGAAACGAAGTTTTAAAGCTTTATGCTTTTATACTATAAAATATAAATGCAAATGGTATAAGAAATGGTTGATACATATGTGATGTATGATATGATATGCATAGACGGATTCTTTTTACTTTGATCATGTATATAGCATGAAATTCATCATTTATTTTTTTAATATAACTCATATTGAAGATATAGTATACTTTGATATGGTAGGTTCTGATTTTTAAGATCATAGGCTCCTATACACCTTTTAATAGTGATTTAGATTGGTAATGATAGCATTTAAATCTATTACAGCTTAATTTTACAGAATAAGGCAGCTTTTTTAAATAAATAAAGGGTGCACAAGAACGTTTTAATTTATAATAAGATGCTAAACGTTTTTTGTATAACTGAAGTAAACCCCACAAAAAGTTATTAAAAATTTTCCTTTTATACCATAGTTTTAAAGGCCGAAAAGGTATTTAAAATATATGTATAGTTGTTTTGTGTCATGTATTTTTTGACAGGGCTCTTGATAAAAAAACCAATTTTTAAAAATAAACATTTTAAATAATTCGTCCAAAAATAATCAGTAAAAAAAATCATAATATTGCTCATATCAAAGCTAATGAATAATATTTAATATTTATTTTAAAATTATATGTGATTTAGAATAAATATCGGTGTGATTACAGAAAATATAAAAATTTAGATATCAGCAAGCAAAAACTGAACACTTAGTTAGTTTTGCAACTATATTTAAAATCTGATGTACGAATAAATTTGATCTCTCTGCAGAGCTATATTATTAAGTCTCATATTTTAATGATTTTAAGTTTCTGTTTAAAATCAGAGCAATGTTGTATTTTTGCGTTAAAAATTTAAGTTTGAGTCGATCTATACTTTACAAATCCAAAAAACCGGATGTGATGCTAATATGATATATAATTTTGTGTGTAATTACCAGTTATTGATTATTCAATACTTCAAATCAAACAGCTTATATTTGGAAAAGACGAGAAAACATTGGCAGCATCGATATTATGAAAAAATAAAAGTCAATGTTCTCAAACTATTATTTTCTTTTGTATTTTTAAGTGCGCTTATTAGATTCGATTTTCAGAAAACTGTACATCAATAGCATTCGACGAGGACATCATAATAGAAATAAAATGTCAAAAATTCATACGTATTTAGCAAATAAAAAATTCAAAATATATTAATTGTTCCAAAAGAGATGCGCAAAACCAATTAATTTTTAAGTTGAATAAAAAAAATTTTGTTCGGTATTTTTCGAATATAAATAATTTTTAATGAGAAAATATAAAATGGAAAAAAAAGAAGAGAAGCAAATAAAATTTATGAACAGTAAAACCAAAATTAAATCGAAATTTGAAAGTTGCCATAACCAGAATATATTGATTTATGAAAATGAATATGATAAATTACATAACAAAGAAGATTTTAAAAATAAAAATTTTTATGTTGATTCCTATGATGAAGATGGTTTTTATATTGATAATAACATTAAACATTCAAAAAAAGAGATTATTCCCGATGAAAATTATATATACTCTTCATACCACACAAACTTGATTTACGATTCACAAAAATGTACTAATGAGCTAAAATTTTATGATGGAAAGAAATCACCACCGAAAATAAAGCATACCTATATTCCCGGAAATAATCGAAAACCAAGGAACACACGAATCTATGACGCACCATTACGAGATAATAATAATAATAGTTTTGTCATGGTTGACAACGAAGATATGTTTAAAGCTTATACGTTTCATAATGATGGACCGGATGTAGGTCATAAAAAAAAGGTATTTTGTAATTCATTATCCCCTAAAAACTTTAATAATCATGGCGAAAAATTCGATTTACTGTGGGAAATTACACATATTAAACATCGTGAAGTTATTTTTGGGGAATACAATGTGGAAGACTCGAATAGATATGATTTTCTAGAATGTAGTCAAAAGAATTTTCTTTTTAGTAAGATCTTTATATTGGAATAAACCTTTCTCCCCATTGATTTTAGATAATTGATCTTATCTTTCTTCTTTGTTATCTTTTAATTTATTTTTTAATTCACAAGCAATCTCGATTCATAATTAAATTCTAATTGTTGTATTTAACAAATAAATAAAAAATAATTTATATTTTTAGATGTGTCTTGCATACTTATTTGGAAAAAATCATAAAAAGATTACGATAATTCTTATATGTACATTTATTTGTTTGATAATAGCAAGAGTGGCATTTATTTTCTATATTTCTAATGGATTAAAAACACTGTTCTCATGTCAGCAGCTAAATGGAGCAGGGAGAAAAGAGCTAATTGTGAATTTAAATATTACTAATGAAACATGTTTTGATATATATATAAAAGATTTTAAATTCGATACCTATGTTATGATCAACAATGAAAAAATAAAACTCAAATATGTGATGACATATCTCGGCAAATCTAAAAATAATTTCAAAGAAATATTGTTGAAATCGGGTGAGAAAACAGAATCTGAAGTATATTTCATGTTTGAAGATGATATATTTAAAAAATATCCACAAAAAAATGTCATGGGATCAATAATTCCCGTGATTGGAACATTGTTTGTTCTCGTGGAAGGTAAAATCCCTTTGTAATTGGTTAAAAAGTTATCAAAAAAATTTTCCAGTTTACGCAAAACGAACATAAATAAACAAATATTGTATAATCTATTTTTTATCAATGGATATAATTTCTGGATATTCAAATAATATTATATATACAAAACACGGAAAATATATAAAGGTTAAATTATTGAAAATAATAGCCTTAACTATTAAAAATTATCAATAAAATTTATATACTTCTCTATATATTTATATTTAGACTATGTTATACACAATTGGCACGTGAATTAATGTTGATTTTATATATATTTATTATAGTTGATTATATTATATATATATATTAAACCAAATCTCCCTCAAAGGGTCATGTGGTTTTAAATTTTGAATTATTTGTCACATTTTAGACCATTTTCTTCTTTTATAATAACTTCATTTATTAAAACAGCTTCTTTATTTGGATTTACTATATTCTGAAGGGAAATAAAATAAAATATATTTTCGAATAGAATTCATTTGAAGTTTTTATTAATTTTTTCATAAGTTCACATATAACTGTTTAGAAAGAGGTATGCACTTAAAGGAAATAATTACCACTTAAGATATTTTTGTAACATATAAAAACCCTCTCGAATTCCACATATTTATTTTTAAGTGAAATTATAAAAATAATAATAATAATTGAAGATTTATCAGTTGATGAAGATAGATCAGGGGTAGTGTCAAAAGATCTATCAAGGGGTTGTGCAATATCCCAATAGGCTGACTACGTCTAAATAGATAAAATTGATAAAAAGAAACTTAACCCATAAATAATTGAAGATTTATTTGATATTTAAAAATATTTATCTACTTTAAATGCTGTAATATCCAAAAAAATAAATTTAATTATCAATATAAAATTCATTTGGAAAATATTTTTTATGTATTTTGAGTTAAATATTTTGATTCAATTTTAAGAGATAATTATAATTATGTCAATTTTAAGAGATAATTATAATTATGTCAATTTTAAGAGATAATTATAATTATGCAGAAAGTAATGTTTTAGCTTGCAGGTTGCTTTGTTCAGGTGAATTTATTAAAAGGTCGAATAACTATTGATCATAGTCAAACAATTCTTTATCATTTCTGTATTCCTCTTATTATTTACCTTTTCATCACAAGAATCTTTCGAAATTTCGCTTTTCATTTCGTTTTCAAGTGAAACACGTAAAATATCGATAAACATTCTGAACTGTTTATTGGCATTGCTAATCTCATTTAATTTTCTGAGGTTACATTCATAAAAAGTTCTTTCTACCTCAAACACAAAAATTATATTTGGATCCTCGTGTAAATTTATATCAAGCTTTTCAATAAGAAAATAGTATTCTTTTTTGTCAGTCGCAAGTAAGTATAATAGATGATAGGATAGTAGAAGAGAATAGTTTTCGTGCTTTTCGGTGCATGAAAAATACAAGTTGAAATTGTCGGCGAATACGGCGATGTCACCTTCTTCAATTGCTGCAAGACATTGGTGTTCAATTTGTTTGTAATCCATCATTAATGATTCCATATAAATAGGGTAAGAATAATATTTAAAATATTATGAGATTTATGGATTCGAATTCCTAACTTAATTTGGTATGATTTAAAAGTTAAAAACAAGTATTTAATGGTAATACATTGATATTCATTATAGAATTAATATTAAATATTCCATAATAAATTTATAAGGTAGTGCGAAACCAAATCTTTCAGCCTTAATACCTTTCCAAATCATGGAAACATGCATATTAGATGTCTATAGCTGTATAGGGAATGTTTTTATATTTTGAAGAAAACTGAATAAATACAGGATAATTATTACAATTCAATCTTAAATATTCGCAATGTATTTATTAGCGTTTTATTGGATCGTTTTCAAGTCGCGCATATTAATTGTTAACGTGTTTATCTATTAAATCTAGAATTTATCACAAGTTTATCATTATCTAGCGTCTTTTATGCATATTTATCGGAAACAGCTGGCTAGTGCTTAGAATAGATGTATTTATTGGCACCATTTCATGATGTATATATATTTTTGCATGTTTTTATGTTTTCTTGTGCACTTTTAAGGGTATTTTTGCATTCAAATAGTGCCATGTCAAATAACTTCTCAAACTATGAACTTATATTTATCCGATTATATTCTCGTTAATGTAATTACACGTGCAATATAGTTTTAATAGCCACAATTTAACAATTTAACGATGTTTAAAAAAAAATAAAGTCAACTAAAAAACATTCTCATTTCTTTTTTAAGGCTAAGATTACAGGCTTACTCGTTGTTAGCCTTAAAATTTTGAAATTTCATAAAATATAAAAATTTTCAATTTTGTGAATCCCATTTATTAAATACGGGTTTTTGTGCATTGTTTTTAATTTCGAAAATTAAAATTATAGCTCCAGATTCTTTTCATATTTAATATAGGAGTTATATAGGTTTGTCTCCTTTTTTTAATTTTTCCCTATAAAAAATAAAATAAGAGAACGAACACAAGAAATTTTTTAATTAATAATAAAAAAAGAATGATATAAGCTGTACGGTATTGCATATGGTTCAAAGTGTAAACTTCAATGGTACATATAGTATACTAAGCAATGTACTTTGAGTTAATCGAAGAAAGTTTAAAGTATTTTAGTTAATGCACCTTTTTATAATAAGAATTTGATGCCTGCAGAGATTCTGTGAGTGTATGAGCTATGATTTCAGGATTTATAAACAATAAATATGGCGCATGTTACTGGTTTAAGCAAGAAAATAACGCAAAATTTTTTAATAAACGTAAAAGAGTAGCTTAAAATAATGATAAAAATTTGAAAAACTATGGGTAAATATAATTATAGAGTGAATGTGTAAAAATTTGCTAGGATAAAATACAATAGAGGAAATCTGATTAAAGGTGTTTGGGTTATAGGTAACGTGGAAAAAAGTACGTTAGCAAAAAAAATACTGGTGACCAATGATAAATGGTTGTAAAAAATGCTAAATGTTTTTAAATTACCAATATTGATAGTCTGTTGACGATATTTATGTATTTTTGCAAAGGATGTGTAGATTTTAGAAAAATTTTAGTTTACACTGTACAATAAATCACTCTTAAGGCTTTATAAAGCTATTAGAGAACATACATACCAGTACAATTAAAGCAAATTGTAGTACTGTGAAGAATAAAATACTTGTATGTGATAGAACCAAAAAGGATATCTCCATTTTATCTCGTCTGTTTTATGATTATTGAAAATAAAAAAGATGACCCGCTTACCAATTCATTAAATCATTCATTATTAATTTTCTTTAAAATAAAATAAAAGAGTCAAAATAAAAAAAAATAAAAAGAAATAGTGCCTGAAAATTCTATTCGTTTTAAATTTTATTAAAATAGATATAATGTATAGTAAATATTATTTTTATATCAATTTTTTCGTGTCATTTTTTAACGCAATCTACTAAAAATATAGAAATTTATTTTATAAATATGCTATATATTATCAAAAATCAATTTAAATAAACAAAAACGAGATATTAGAACTCTAAAGCATAGAAGCTTTCAAAATAAATTTATTCTAATTTTATTTAATGTAAATTTCGTGAACATAAATTAAAAAAAAATTGAACTCAAATTTGGTTGCTGAAAAATATAAAAATCCTTCAAATATAATCAAAAAATTACGTATACTTCGATTTAGAATAACAATATTATGCATGTAAAATGATTATGAATAGAATATACACACTTTTATGCAAATTAAAATCCAATATATTATTTTATTACATTATTATGATGACTCTAATGATTTGAATGCGTGATAAATCACATGCATGGATAATACATATATTTTTAAGGTTAATATAAAGAAAATAATACATTTTTACCTCTTATCTACTATGATAATTTCTTAAAATAAAATTGGTAGACACCCTTCAAGAAAAATTAAATTCAAAAATCACCAAAATCGGAATTAAAATAGATTACGATTATAATAACGCGATAAATATTAAAAATACCAAAATATTTGATTTATAAAAAATTTAATATCAAACAATCTGTAAAAAAAAGCTATAAAACATACATCTAATTATAAGATATAAACCGAATTGAACCGCGTGGCACAAGAAGTAAAATTGAAAAAAATTTCTGTCCCAATAAGCATATAATACACATAAACAATTATCTGAAGCGAACAAAAAATTATTGGGCAATTGCCGTATACAAGTATTTTTTTAAAAAATATATCGTTTATTTTATACAAGGCTAGGCAACTAGGAGTAAAATATTATGAATGATATGGACATAATAATTATAATGGTAGTGTTGATGATAAAAAATAACTAATATCATGTAATTACTTATTGCTTGAATTACATTAAATTAAGTATGATTTCAGATGTGTCTTATATAAAAGAAAAACAAAAATATATGTTATGTTGAATATATATTTATTTTTTCGTTTTAGGTGCACTTAGATAAAGTTTCAAACACTACCTATATCAAATTAGGAGTTAAGTATTTGTATTTTTTCAACTTTTTATTTGTTCTATATGCTTAGGGAATTGCTGATATGAGTATAGTGATGGATTATTGTGACCCGAAAAATCATAATATTATATATTCCTCCTTTTCTATGTCAATTGAAATTATCTGTATACAATTTGAAGTAAATATGCATCTATGGTCAACCAAATTAATTGCTAAGAATACATTTGAATCATATGCAGAGAGAATTTATTATAAAATTCTATGAAGGTAGCTTGATTTTTCCGTGAAAATATCCAGAAACCAAAAAAAAATGGTAAATATAATATCCTATAATTTTTTGTGTAGCTATAGTCTATCAAGAAACAATATTATGCTATTAAATAGCAGAAAACAATGTTGATGAAATGTTACCTTTCTATTAAATAAACAAGATTGAATCATGCATTTAAGCGAGCTTTTCTGAATTATATAATGTCTATGGGGTAATCATAAATTTTAAACAAATAGAATTTTTTGATTCCCCATAAATTTATCTGTCAAACAAATAATTTTCCTATGGGTTAATCTTAGAATCTTATTTATAATTTTTTTTCTTCAAGCTTAGCCTGATTTATTTTTCCGTTGGCACATCGTACTTATACTCTTGGTTATATCCTCTTTTCTATACCTCTTCTATTTTCAAATCCTACTAGTTCAAGTGTTTTCCTCAATCATATAGTTTGAATATATGCCTCGATTTTGTTCTTACATCGAGTTCTTTCTGGTATATTTCGAAATAAATATTCTATATAATTTACTGAAAGACGACCAAACACCTATTTAGAAACATAAAATAAGAAATAAATTCATTTTACTTTATCTCTTATTACGCAACGAAATATGCCTCTATGTTTCTGGCCAAGTTTATTCAATTAAGTTAGTATGTACTTAGGTTTTGGGATCTATAGAATACTTTGAGTCTTTAACTGTTTGATGCATTGGAAATCCTTTAAATATCACATTAACCTATCCAAAAATCAGAATCTATCATGCACACCTTATTCAAAATATTCTTTATCTATCCACTAATGTTGTTTTATTCCGATCATCAACTGCAACCAACCACACCTTCTTCTTTCCAAAAAGTTCAATCTTACAAAGACTTACACTGTATTAACTAATGTTCCTTATCATATTTTCTCTTTCAAAATCTACTCACATTTATTTCCATTATTTCAAATTAATTTCAAATACTTCTGATTCTTCATATTATATTGGTATTAAATCTGTGATAGCATCTTCATGAGTTTATATGCACCCTTTCTATCCACCACACAAATACATGATATTTAAATTATAATAATTTTTTCCCGCTAATTCATCCAGTGTTAGAAAATCTTTACTTTGTTCTGCCTAATATTAGAAAATACAATATTTGATCTTACGAATATATAAGATCACATAATGATTAAGCACATTTTATTCTCATTCCTTTACGATTCATAAAATTTTTGAGCCTCATATAGCACTTTTTTACTCTTTTTTTGCAGTAAACCATCAATAATAGATTATAAATTCACTTGTAATTGGTTTTTATAGTGCATTTCAAAGGCAAGAAATAATTATTGGCGTGGTGGAAAAAGAAACTTGATCGACCTACACCTATTATGATTGTTGATGGTAATTTATATTGAATTTGAAAATATTTTTGATATAAAAGTATATTCATGTAGCAAGTAACATGCTTTGTTTTTACTTTCTTGGAAATAATCATGGGCATAAAATAAAGGTTGGAATATTTTTAGGCCGAGATAGAAGAGAATAATGATAATTCGAGATTATAGATATAAAAATCAAAAATATCCTTTTTAAGACATATTAAATATAAAAAAAGAACCCTTACGAAATTTTTAAAAATTTTACAATAAATATACAGCTATATATTAAAAAAATCATGACATGAATCTTAAAAAAACATAGAAAATCTAATATTTTATGTCTTATTAAACGTCTCATCTTATAAATAGTCATTTAAAATGGCTAAATCACTTTGAAGTTGCTATTTAGTCTTATATTATTATAAATAAAATGTTCTTTAATGTTTTAAGATTTAAATGTTAATTCTGATTACAAAATTTGACAAAAGCATTTGAAATATAGGTCGTAAAATATTTAATAGGAGCGCCTTTCGAAGGCTTATTTTAGGATTTAAATTATTCATAGCGTTATTTTTTAGATCAATAGAGTGTGCTTTTGACTTCTTAAATGTTTTTGTTTATATTATTAATCATTTTACGCACTTGTAGAAAAATTAAAATCTTATTAATTTTTATTTTGAAAAAACGGCCCTAAAAACAGAAAAACAAAATGCTAGTTTTTATACTTTTACTCTTTTTTTAAATAACATTTAAATATCTCGTTTCCATGTATGATATATAGAATGATCATCTCAAACAAAATAAGTTTGCCAATTAAACAATAAATTTTATATTAAATCACTTTAAACCCAAAAATTTATTTTATTTTGACTTTTGTATTGAATTTTATTGTTAAATTCATGTAATTTAAAGGCTCAACTTATTTTTTTGGCAGAAAATTTCATAAACATACTTTTTATTATTAATCTATCAGAAAAAAATATGATTACGTGCGTGAGGGACTATAAAAATAGTAATAATGTATATAGTGACTCTGATAAATCAATTAAGTGTCATTTTTTCGCAATAATACAAATTAATGCTTTAGATGGTAAGTACCTTGCATTTAAAACAATATATGCAGGTGTTAGTTATAAAATTTAAAACCTTTTATTTCGAAATATAAAAAAAATTAAGATAATTATAAGAGGTAGACAAAAGATTAAATAAATAAGTAAAAAAAGGTATTTTAACTTCCTTCAGACAGGTAAATATTGATGTTCACATACATACAATATATATTATAATAAAATTCGTGATGATTAAAATATTCGCAATCTGTAAATAGATCTCTAAAAAATAGAATAAATAGTGAATTAAAAGAAAATTATCATGTTATATAAAACTCATACACGAATAATTACTTAATTACTATGACAAAAAAATTGTTGCGCATTGTGTAAAAAGACAAAGTGAAGAGATAATATAATTCTAGAATAAATAAAACTATATTTGGCGCAATTATTCGAAGATTCTGCTGCGATTAGTATGATTTTTAATAAAATAATACGAATTGGAAACTTTAGTCAAAAGAAACAGCGACATTCTGTTTCCTCCTCTATTTAAATTTTTTTAAGAAAGAATAAATGAAAAATCATATATAAGCTTATAAAATAGCCTACCATATGGCTGAAAGATGCAAAAGAAATATATATCTGAATTATACGAAAAGGCATAAAGAATTCCTGGTATCTTGACCCATAATCTCTGAGATATTTCGTGCAAGAAGTAATAATAAATTTATAAAAATACTGTTTTATATAATTTTTCAAAGATAAAATGCACAGATCAAGGAGTAAAAGAATAAAAACTACATCGAAATTTAGCATAACCAGAAGATATCTTTAAGCATGAAAATCAGATAAAATGCCAGGATTTATCTTAATTGCTAGTTTTGATGGCTTAAAGAATGAAAATACAAAAAAATGAGCAAGTACTATGAATTTTGTCCTTGCAAATCCCGCTAATTTATGTGTTAAAACCAGGAAAAATATTTTTGTATCATGTGGCATGACGTTCAGACAAAATATAATCTGTTCAAATCTGAATAAGCGGAATATAACGGTTTCAGAGGCATAAGAATATAAATAGCATGTAATCGTAATGATTTAGGCAGTCTCTAAAGAAATTAAAAATATATCAAGCCTGTGAAGTGCATAAATCTACAAAAGTATAAAAAAGAACTCAATATTGAGCTTTGAAAGTTATACTTGGTCAAGAATGATTAAGATTCATACAAAAAAAAACCAAAGCACAAGTATATTTAAATACAAAAAACTTTACTAAAACCAATTGAGTCAAAAATTTATGGAATAGAAAAATAAAATTGTAATTCTGCATCAAAAAATTCCTATAAAAAAAAATCATTTTGTTCTATATGAGATATATTTTTAAACTTTCTGAAAAAAATAAAATGTATTTGTCTATATTTTTTTCTATATAATATCAAATACGCATGATGCGTTATTTTATATGTCTTACATAAAATAAATACAAATATCTGTAAAACTATTAGCTTGTTTACTATAAAAAAAAATTGTGTATTTATTGACATTATACTTATTTAAATTTTATGATATTATAAAATTTACTTTTAATGGTAATTTAAGATGCTTTTAGATGCAAGGATATTTTTTATGATTTTTAATGGATAAAAAATTGCATATAAACACTTTTTTTCTATATTCTTTATATGGAGCATTTAAAGACTCTCTTTTTTGATCTTTTATTTTCCTGACGAATATAAAAAAATTTATAAAAAAAGATTAAAAACGAACATGAAAGAATATACGTCAAAGATCAGAATATTAATGTTGGAAATAGCTTCGATTGAATGTATCAATATGATTTTAGTTTTCTTTAAGGTTATTTTTCATCCAATATTAATAAATAGAAAAAGGATCCTATATATATGAACCTAATGAAACTTTACTGGGATTTTAATGCTTTTTCATTTTTGAATTCCTATTATTAGTATCTGTTTGATTCCAGATAAAACTATTTGTATTCATTAGCTCTAGTATAATGAAAAAATATGAATTTAATGACTAGTTATTTTTATTCGAGCCATAAATTAGCTCATTTAGTTTAAATACAGGGTTTTGAAATTTATCTGAAAGTTTATTTCTACTAAAAAATTATTTTATTTTTATTCCGGTGTGAAATGGAATTTGATCTGTGGTCAGAAAATTCATTTTTGGTTTTTTTCTTGATAATAGTCATCTGTTATTTATTATAGTCTATTAATCCAATAGATTTTCCTTGGACAATCAATCAGAAGAAGATTTCTACGCTAAAATAAATTGTTTTATAGTAAAATTTATGATTTTTAAAGAAAAGCTTACTTTTTTATATATTCACTATGTTATTATTCATAATTTTGATAATCTTAATGAAATAATTTTACAGTTTTATGGTGATTCTTTTTAATTATATAAACCCCATCAATATATTTTTAATTTTTTTTCTTAACATTTGATATATTTACAGTTAATACATCTTCCTAGGCCCCATATTTGTTATAATCATTTCTTAGAAATATGTTATGGTCATAATGAACAGATTAAAATTTAATTTGAATAAATTTATTACACGTTCAATTTATTTTTTTGTATTTTTCAATATTACATTTATATATTTTATCATTTAATAATTATAAATGATGCATAAGCATTGTTTGAGATGAATATAATCGATTTGTATATAATTAAACTTTTTTTGGTTGTTAAAGGTAAAGATTTTGATTATTCTATAAACCCGATCGATTTTATTGGTTGTCACACGCAACATTTTAATCAATATGATCTTCCTATTTTTAGAGCTATTTGTATTTTCTAATTTTTTCTTAAAAAAAGGAGAATCATCTCACCGATTTTACAATATAAAATCAGTGGAAATAGAATGTAAGATATAAATAAAATTTATATAGATACAACTTTTTTTACATATGAAAAATATTGGTCTAAGCTGAAGAGCTAAAATTTTTGACGTAAAATTGAGTTTTATATATATAGATAAAATAGTTCTTTTAAAAAATTATGATCCACAAAAAAATACGAAAATTCGAACAAAGAAAATGATAGCAATAAGAATAAAAATAAAATTTAATATAAAAAGATGCTGTTACTTATCAAATGCGATAAAAATAAATAATTTAATGGAAGATATTGGCATCAGCGAAGTCGCATTTACCACTATTATAGGCTATATATTAAAAAGAAATTTACGGGAAGTATATTGAGTTATAAAAGCTAAGTAAAAAGTCACACGATAAGAATACACAAGTCTAATTTTATTTTTAAATTGCAATGAATCACAATCAGAATATTTACTCTACCCTTAAAAAAGTTTCAAAATTCCCTATTGTCTTATTATTATCTTCGATTTACTTAGTATGTAAAACATTTTAATAAATAGAATGCGCAAGAAAAGGTATCATAACCTTTGGATAGAGCGCAACAGATTAAGTAACAAAAACATAAGGGTAAACTGATCCGTGAATTTTCAAATATCACTTTGGAAAATCTTTGATTCTTGAAGAAGCCGGTTTTCATCTTCACACAACTATAAACCTGAGTGTATCTACCAAATGATTACAAGTGCTACATCAATTTTTCTAACATTTGTCGTACGAAATTTTGTTTAACATGTTCCATATAAAAATTTGTCCCGCTGTCTAATGTAGCTATTTGTTATCTGAAATACATAATTTTTTTAATCATTAAAAATCACTCGTATGTGTATTTTTGCTTCTCAAAAAAATTCGATAACACAAGGTTTCCCCTAAGAACCCAGTGAATTAAAAAAGCGATTTTACAACGTTCTAAAAAAATTAAAACGAGATGGTATCACGAGCAGTAACAATAGAAGATTAGTAAAATATCGAAGTCGCTTGTTTTATCCATATTCTCACAATAATTATATAAATATAGGAAGTATTCAGGAGTATGTAACAGATAGATAATATTTTATTAATTGAACTTTATGATTTCCTTCAAAGGAAAATTGACATCTATAAAACTTAGATTTGTAAATCTATTATTAATTTAAGGGTAAATTTTTATTCAATCTTTTTATGCTTGCTTGGGCAAAATTTTAGATTCTTCAAAAAACAGATTTGATTCATACTTATTTAAATTTAATCATCTTTACAATATTCATCATGAATCTTCTACGCTCAAGACTATACTTTGAAGTGGTTTTCTCAATGCTATTCTTTGTAGACTTGAAATAATAAATATTGAATAAGTAGAACAGTAAAATTTTGATATATCTCTTACTACAAACCACAACCCAAGAAATTTTTTCATGTAAATTTAAATTGTGCATATGAGTAATAAAAATGATTACAGAAATGTTTATGAAGCTATAAATTTCGAAAGAATATTATCAATAAAATCAAAAAAGTATGTATTCTCTCTATTCAGGGTGAAGTGGACATGTTCTCATTTACTTTAATGATAAATTGGTAAAAAGTATAAAAATTGAAATTTAAGTAAATTTAATGAATAATAAAATAAAGACATTCATAAATTATTAAGAACTAAAGGCAAAATAGTTTAAAAATCCATCAATTTATATAATGAAAAATTTAAATATACAGAAGTTAGAAAATCAATGGATCACAATAATAATCGGTTTAAAGCTATATACAACAATATTATATTTAAACGTAAAATTTATCTAAATTGACGAAGCTGCTGCTGATTTCACCCTAGACAACGAATAGCTTGATTTACACAAGACAAATGTTTTCTAAAATTTTGAATAAATTGCATAGAACATAATTAAGAAATTTACTACAAACAAAAATAAAGTACTGAGTGGATGTATAATTACTGGAGTAAAGAAAGAAAAAGATGATCTAAACGGATATTATATATTTATAAAAAGAATTTGTTGCTTTACAATAAATTACATCCGTGTCTTAGCTACAGAATAAACCATATATTCACAATGACAAGGTTTTTTTTTGTGAAAAATAGACTAAGAAAGTATACCAATATTAACTGTTTGGGGATTCATTTTAGGTTAATATATTTTTCTATCACTGAATTTATCTCAATTCAAGATAATTAAAACTGTCCTTTGAATTATTGGGGTCAAAAACTTTATCACTACAAAATATCTCATAAGTAAGTGCTAAAATAATTTAAATATTCAGTTCCGTTCCATCAGAGAAAAAAAAGCATCTTGAGAATTTCATATTAAAAACAAGTTTCTCTGAACATTGTATTAAACAGGGCGATAAAAAACACATCAATGAAAATTTTGATTTTACTGAAACTAATTCGCAAATATTTCGCTTTTTTTAACAAGTTTTTACTTAAAGGAAACTTTGTCTATTTATAAATCCATTATTAAGTTAATGAACCTATTATTATTGCACTAACTCTCAACATGAACAAATGTACTATCTCGTTATATTCAAATCTACCGCCATATTTGTGTTTTTAGTACATCATGGTAAATCGATTTGAAAAGGAAAATCAGATAATTCTCCAAAAAAAAGACAGATTTTGCTCTTAAATTTTTTGATCAAACTATAAATTTGCATTTAGTTTATATTTCTGTATAACTGTCTAGTTTGTAGATAATTCATTTATCATATTAATTAGTAAATTATCGAAATCTATTGTTACAATACCATATATTCTTTAAGAAACCCGCTAAAATTAACGAAATAATGGCACATTTCCATCTTTAGACTCGTTTTATCCATATAATCAGGAAAAACAGGTGGATTTTGCGTCATCTTTATCTTTTACATCTAAAGTACCACGTGAATATGATAATCTCAAGATTTTTTGAAAGAATAGATATGTAATTTTTTTGTGATTTCAAGAAATATATAAAGCGTGCCTCTTTGATAATCGGTAAGAAAGTAAAATAATTCATAATTATATTATCTTCAAAAAAAGTTGTTTTTTTTTCGTTTTTGATTCATTTACATATTTTTTTTTGAAATTAAATTCTTTAGATTAAACTTCCTAAAGTTTAATTTAGGACATGAGAAATGTATTTTTGGGGGTTTTTTTTAATTATCATAATTTTTTTGTTATCACCAGAATTATGTAATAACAAAAATATGCGCAAAAAATATTAAAAAGTAATAAAAAGATATAAATAAAAAACTCAAGGGCAATCTATTATTTTATGTGTTTTATGCAGAATAGTAATCTTCATAAAGACCATATGTTTTATATTTTTAACCAGATTAAAAATCAATAATTTATTTTGGGACCAAATTTTTCTCGCTTTAGAATACATTTCAGTTTGCATAATATTTTACTTTTAACCATTACACATAGATCTATATTCATTTAAAATGTTTGGAGTCGATATCCGCGTATATAATTAGAATCTTCATCAGAAATACTATATTCAATGATATAAAACAATTTAGTGTAAATAAAGGTTAAAAGACACAAAATATAATTTTCGAATATAAAACTTATTCCAAGAATGCCTTTTTTTAAATATGGTTAACAAATACCCAATATTTTTACGAAAAAAAACACCGTATATGTTGATGTTTTTATACCCCCAATACCCATTAATTTATAATTTAATATCCTTTTTGTGAATTTAAACATACTAAATTTGATTAGATAACTTTTTTTTGTTGATTTGATTTTTCATCTTCGTAAAATCGCCATTTTATATGTATGGTGCCATGAAAAAAAAGATGTTTTTTTTATATATAATTTTTTCGTGTTTTGAATTCGCACATAGTATGTTTGTATAATGGTTACAGATATAATTAAGATATTTTGAAATATTTTTTTAATTAAATTTAGATAATGTAAAGACAAATTGAATTCTATAATCTATCATAGGCTTTGTTATTAAAGACATTCCCATAAAAAATCGTGAATTTTAACCATGGTAAAGTATTTTATATGATTACAATAAATACATATTTTTTTTATATTTACATTAAATTGGTTTATATAGCAAGTTTAAGAAGAAAAACAAGTATTTTCAGTCAATAATAAGTCTTGGCAGCATAATTAAATTAAAATTGTGTTTCCTTGTAATAGTGAATATATTTTTTAAAAAAAACAACACTTCAAGTTTTTACAAGTGATTGATATTAGCATTCATTCTCTTTACAATATTTTTATAAATAGAGATTAATTAGACTGTTCAAGGCATGTTACTTTCGATTGAAAAATATTTTATTGTTTTAAAAGCCTAGCGATTTTAGCCTTAAATAATATCGCACATGTAACTACTTTAATGATATTTAAATAAAATAACAGAATATTAAATTGATTATGAAAGGAATAGTATTGGACTGCTGATTTTAATAATCATATATAAAACAAGATCATACACAATCAAATTCGAGTTTTTATGTTTGTGATGCAAATAAAACTTTCAAATCAAATACTATCTCACAAATGAATATAAATTCTTTCCTTGTAAAAAAAAATTAAAAGTCATAAATAAGTTATAAACACAGATTTTAACGAAAAATATTTCGATGAATGAATTTTTTTGTTTTTAGCTTTTAATTTATACATCGAGATTAAATGGAAAAAATGTGTATACGACAACTAAATTATATCAGAAAAATGAATTAAACGCTATATGTGAAATCAAAAATTTTGGATTGTTAATTTCTATTGCTTTAGCAATAACTTCTTTTAAATTTTCTGGTGTTTCAGTTGGCTTTATTACCTCCACTCTTGTGAAAATATCATTGGTAATATAAATCCAGAGTGTGATATTTTTAGCAACAAAAAGAAACTTGAACCCATCTTTGATAGTCAAAGGTTTTTCCACTCTACATTTTGTCATTCTTTGAATCAGTTTTGTTTTTTGTGAATAAAGAAAACATAAATCTGATACTACGTTTTCTTCTTTATTTCTAACCATTGATGATTCAATTTTTTCTATGGCCGCTTTCTTCATTTTGCAATCCATTTCAAGTTTATCATTATTTTTATTTTCTAATGCTTGTAAGATATGCTTTAATTTATTATTTCCCTCGATTATTGATTCTATGTTTCCTTCTATTAAAGCATCGTGCTCTATTTCTTCTTTCAAACCATTTCTCAAAACTTCTAGTTCTGAAATAGCATCCCGAAGATAAATGTTTTCTTCGTTCATTTTTTCAGCTGCACATTTTTCTTTTTCTAACTCTTTGGATCTTTTATATATCGAAATGGATTTTTCTCGAATTTCTTTTTCAATTTGTATTCTCTTATTTTTTATCTTCTGCAATGCCTCTTTATTAATCTTGATCATTTGGTTAAGTTCTTCCGAAACGATATTATTTCTTTCTTTACACACAAGTAAACATTTGTATTTTGCAATTCTTTCTTGAACCGTAAATTTATTGTTATCGAAGTGTTGTTTTACAGATCTTACGTCGTTCTCGTCGAAATATGCATTCTCGTCAGCAATGCTTTCATTAAATAACATGGTATGGGGAATAAAAATCAATGAAACAATTTAAATTTATTATTTTCCTCAAAATCTTAAATTTCTTTCCCATGTGTCTGAAAAAAAAAGTCTCATTCTAAATTGCATATGATTCTCTGTATATTTTAATTTTTGTGGGTTTATCATATATAATCAAATAATTTTTCTGGCAGTGGAATTTTAGTTTGACGTAAATATTCATGAATGTGACTACTCTTAAATTATTTAAATTGGGCCTTTTTTTAAAATAAATAGTAAATATAAATATTGGAGTTATATATTTGTATTTATACTTAAATTTACAAGTAAGTCCAGATAATTTTAGTAAAATATTTTTTTACAAATTAAGAGCTATTTCACTCATTATAAATTATTTTTATTTACCTGAGGCTAGAATGAATATAAATATTCAAGGAAGAGTTTCGGGAAGATGCAAAGTTATTGCATGTTCTATGTATTGAAATGAATTTTTAATTTTTACCCTCGTAAATAAAATTTTAAATATAAATCCTTTAGTTACAAACAAATATTTTACCAAATTATATCATTCATGTAAAAAAACTAAGCATTGTTATCATTTTTTTAAATAAAGATGGTAAGTAAATGCAGTAATTTAATAGCATCTGTCACCTAAAACATAAAATATCTTTTTGAACATAAATTAAATGAAATGAAATATATTGTTGCTAAACTTGTTTTTATCAAAAAAGGTTTTTTTCATAAATCATTACTTTTTTGAACATAAATTAAATGCTATAGATATGTTGTTGCTTAAATTATTTTCTTCAAAAGATGTTTTTTTTTCATAAATCATTACTTTTTTAAAAATAATTAAATGCTATAGAATATGCTGTTGCTTAAATTATTTTTATCAAA
Organism: Rhyacophila brunnea; assembly: GCF_057557595.1. Taxonomy (NCBI): domain Eukaryota; kingdom Metazoa; phylum Arthropoda; class Insecta; order Trichoptera; family Rhyacophilidae; genus Rhyacophila; species Rhyacophila brunnea. Next base: position 158,277 of record NW_028232824.1, read on the forward strand.
AAAGGTTTTTTTCATAAATCATTACTTTTTTGAAAATAAATTAAATATCATAAAATATGCTGTTGCTTAACTTATTTTTGTATAGAGAAACCCTGTTTAATAAATCATTACTTTTTTGAACATAAATTAAATGCTATAGATATGTTGTTGCTTAATTTATTTTCTTCAAAAGATGTTTTTTTTTCATAAATCATTACTTTTTTGAACATAAAGTAAATTTTATAGAATATTTTGTGCCTTAACTTATTTTTATAAAGAGAAACCCTTTTCATAAATCATTACTCTTCAGAACATAAATTAAATGCATTAAAATATATTGTTAATTAACTTATCTTCATCAAAAGAATATTTTTTTTGTGAATCATTACTTTTATTATTCATATTGAACAATAACTATTATTTAATTTGCAAATATAAATTATTCAATGCCTTAGTCTTTTATTTAATAAAAATCTTCGTAAAATGTAAATTTAAGAGACCAGATTTTCTCAATTATTGTAATAAAAATAATTTCTAACACATGAAAATGAATTTTGCCTTAAAATTATCCCTAATATCAATGTGAAGCGATATCAAATCCCTTAACTTCGGACACACTAGAAAAAACGTTTAGAAAAAATCAAAGAATATCAGGGAAAATACGGTTTAGGAAATCTTATGCAATAAACATACAATAATTAAGTTAGATATCAGTGTAATAACATGCTCGAAATTTCAGACACCTATCTGATATCTTTATATCTCATATAAAAACCCCGATCACTTTATTAAAATCGGAATTAATAGTATCAATAGCTTGAAAAATTTTTAAAACGAGAATGTGTAATAATTAATTTTATTTCCAAAGGTTTCTTTCTGATTTACAGGATAATATAAAAAAACATCATATATCAATCTTGTGAGGGTGTGGTCACGAAATACTATAAGTTGTATATTAAAGAGTATAAAATGCCCTCTAAAACTAAAGATGTGCGCAAATAACAGTATTACAGAAGACTCTTTTACTAATAAGTTTTGAAAGGAGAAGATGCATTAGGGAAGAATCTAAATGCGATAAGACTAAAAATTGTATGAGCAAATTTTTTATAAGTGGCAAAATAAATTTTTACTTAGGTAGAAAACTAACCTATTTAAATTTAAGATAAATTATTTTTGAAATAAGCTATAAGCTAATCTAAACCTGCATATTTAGTTTTTTAACTGTCACGAGGAAGAACATGGAACTTTCAAGGAAAGATAATAAAGTTAAAAAATATTAGTTTATTAAACATTAAACCATTTAAAATCCTTTCTTGGTTTTTAATCGCATATTTCATATTGACAGGTCAGTTTGAAGATCATACTATCTTTTTATCACAGTATATTATAAAATCTACCCTAATATGTTCTTATTGTATTTCATAATAACTTTTAGAAAAAAAATGCATTCTTAATAATTTAGAAGAGATGATATATAATAATATATATTCTTTCCATAACTAATCGACGAATTTCACTAATTTTTAGAATACCCAATATTAAGTTCAATATGCAGAATAACAAATTTAGGAACAATAAAAAACAGCTAAACGTGAGTAAATCATGGTAAAGCACTAATTTTAATATATTATTATTGCACGTGGGTATATACAGAAGTTATATCCCCTTAAATATATGAAGCACTAGTTTTTTTTTACTAGGGGAGAGTAAAAATGTGTAATAGATGCGCTTCTATGCTATAAAAATTTATATATTTACTTTATAGTAACTATTATATGTATACAAAACAGGGTTTCATAAATTCTATTGTATAAAATGAGGCAATATAGCGTTTCTCGAACAGTAGAGGAAATAGAAAACCTAAAATAAACAATAGAGGGGTATATATGTAGCAGGATCGAAAAAAAATATTTTGGATGTAATTTTTTCGGTTATAGAATAAAAAAATGAATATTTAAGCGGTCTCTTTCTACATTTTCACAATTATTTTATCATTAAAGCAAATTTTTTAATTGATTTATAATTAATAATCATATTGGCTTTTAAAGCCACATGATCCTACATTATTGCTTAACCTATCAGAATACATGATTTTTTGTATTTTTTCAGCAGTCCCACTACAAGCAAATAACCAAATATATGCTTATTAGATGCCTATATAGATTTTATCTTAAAATTTTATATAAATAAATAAAATATTATAAATTATCATCTATAAAATACTAAGAAAGGTAAACCATACAGATACAATACTACTATTCTTTTAATTTACTAAGTTGCATTAACCTTTTCATTGAATGTATTTTGACGCAAAATATTTTAAGCTCGTTTTAGGTTTTTTCGAAATATTTTTCGTGTTAAATGTCTTTATTGAGGATTTCCGTCATGATTGTGTCAAAAAAAAAGACATTTCCAGGCATAAATTCTAATGATACAATTTTGTTTAATATTTATACAAAGATAATAATAGAATACGGGATGTTAAATAAATTATCTATTTACAACATTTCAATAATAATTTATTTCAAAATTGATTTTTTTTCTGGTTTCTTAGAATTTCATTCACCTCTTTAAATTTATTTAGTACGAATGAAATAATCCAGTATAATACTTTGATCAAGATATGTGATCTAATGAAATTATCTTGGTTTTTATATAAGCTTTATTTATGTGTATTTAAGTTTATAAAAAGTTCTTTCATATAAATGGTTAAATTATATTTTTATCGTTGAGCCGAGATTTCAAAAGGTTTTTTAGTATTGAGATAGATTCCATTTATAAATACATAATTATCCATCATGTATAGAAGCTAAGGACTGAAAAAGGAAATAAATTTTCCAGAAACATAATTTTGCATTTTATACATGAGTTAATTTTGGAATTGTAATTTTATGTTTTTTTCTATGAACTTAGCTTGATTTATTTCCATGCTCACATCATATTTATTCTCTTGGTTATATCCTCTTTTCTTAAAATTTTTGAACCCTCTCCTTTTTTCAAGACTTATTATTTGAAGGATTTTCCTCTTTCGTATTGTTTGACCATGTGAACATAATTTTCCTACCATTTGTATAATTAAATGATAAAAAGATATGTATTAGAAATAGTCCTTGAATGAAGGCGATATCCCAGAAACTACACAATATAAAATTTAACAGCATAATATTAAAAAAAAATATTATATCACATATAATATACACTATCAAACCGAGCTAACACTTAACATGGAAATAAATGGCAAATTCACCCTTTTTGAAAAAAAAAGATATATAATTTTTTCCTAAAATTTATGAAGTATGGTATTTCAACAATTTGCCTTAATACTCGAAGATATTATTGTGTTTTTGATGTATATAATATCAATAGATTGAGTAATTGGATGTAAATGTGCCTTTAGAGAGCAATAATTTTTATTCATAAGTTGTGAGAATGCAAAATTTGTTTTTTAAATAATCTATATAAAAAAGTATAAATTGAAAAGTGCATGTTTGTATCTCATAAAGTTTAAAAAATGCATTTCGGAAACAAAAATGAATAGATATATAAATTTGGTTTCTTTATCCTTAAAACACTAAAATAAATATTTTACTGTAATTTATTTATCATTTCACAATAATGTTTACATATAAATCAAAATTTATATAATTTTATTAAAAATACAGTTTTCTACAATAAATATTAAATGTGAAACAAAATATCACATATTAGCAACTATGATAGTGATAAAACCTTAATTTTTGATTTGATACGCGGCAAGAAAGTTTGAAAACCTACTTTATTTTGTGGTTATTATATATTATGTCTGTTTATTATTTATACATATATTTCTGTTATATTCTCGCTTAGAGGGTCAATAAAACACATATATTCGCTGTAAAGTCTGAATTCAATTTATTTTATAACAAGTCGGTTTGAATCTGCCTAGAATAACATAATATATTCATTATATCATTTTATGAAATTTAGAATATTTTCTAGATCCATTTTTTCTTATATTAAATTTTAAAAGGTCATATGTTTATGTTAATATTCAAACTACTGTTTTTTATAACTATATACAGCATATTTTTTAATTTTTAATGTTCGTTTTCGTAATCTTTTGCCGCAATAAAAATTGACTGAGGCAAAATAAGCATAATATAATAATGAATATTCGATGATTTAACCGCGAAAATTATAATCTCTAGATATTCATATTTTCTCCTTTAAAATATCATTATGAAAGGTACGATATAAAAAATTTACAAAAAAAATGTCATTTGACAAAATTATATTAGTTCAAATTTAAAGGTTTAGAAATATATCAAGTGATTAATTCATATGCTCAAGCGACAATACTAGAACCTGGCGTGGAAAAAGGAGTTATATAAACCTTATAAAAATATTTGTAGTTTTTTTGAACATATGGGAGCTAAGAGATTATTTTAGATCCACAATGGATTCTTATTCAACTTAACTTTAGAAATAAATACTCTTAATGCACGTTTTTTTATAAGTAACTTCTAGAATATCGGAAAATATTAGATATTATATAGAATAGAGTTAATTGTCCTATCATAGATAATTTTAGGTTTCAAAATTCCTTTAATCTTGTGATAAATATAATAATTTATCATAAAGAACTTTAAAACATAAAATACTTGATTAATGTATATTTGTTTAATAATGCATAATTTTAAATATTCGATAAATCATGCTCTATTATTTTATCTTCTTGGCCTTGATAAAGGGACAATATTTCTGTGACACATCTATGAATTTTCAGTGGAATCTTATAGTTATCAAAAATATATATGTTGATCAGATTTAATCATTATTGATCTATTATTTAGTGCAAATTCCTTGCTTTTAATCTATGATTATTATTTTCAGTATTCAAAAAACCTTTTTCTATTTTTTTTATAATTTCGATCAATTTATATAATATTATCGTTTTAACGTATCCCTAAAAAATGACTAAGATGCAAAAGTCTCATTCGTTTTCGAACATAGCTTTAATAAAATACTGGGGAAAAAAGAATATTGAAACAAACATACCAATTAATGCCTCTATATCAATATCTTTACCTTTTCTCAAAACAGAGACAATAATCTATTTTAATAAAACGTCGAACGAGGATATTTTTATCCTAGATGGAATCAAAACAAATATAAAAGATCGAATGAAGAAATTAATAGCATATTTCCGAGAAATAAGCAGTATTTACGATCCAATACAAATTGAATCAGATAATACATTTCCACATTCATGTGGATTAGCATCTTCTGCATCGGGATATTCTGCATTGGTAAAAGCACTTGACGTCTTTTTCCAAACAAACTTAAAAGAAAGTAAAATTTGTGAACTTGCACGTTTAGGATCAGGAAGTGCATGCAGAAGTATATTAGATGGCATAGTTTTATGGGACGGAGAAGATGTTTGTAGAATTGGTGAATGGGAAGACCTTAAAATATTTAATATAGTAGTTTCTAAAGATGTCAAAAAAGTTGGAAGTACAGAGGGAATGATACGTACTATGGAAACGAGCAACTTTATTAAAGAAAGAATACGAAATGTTCCGTATAAGATCTCACAGGCGATAAGGTATGTTCGAGAAAAGGATTTTGAAAATTTAGGCGTATTGGTTATGAAAGAAGCAAATGAGATACATGCTACTTGCCTTGATTCATATCCACCAATTTTATATTTAACGGAAAAGAGTATGGAGATTGTTGATGCGGTTTTTGATTTGAATAAGGAGAAATTTGAAGTTTTCTATAGTTTTGATGCAGGTCCGAATCCATTTATTTTTGTATTGAGTTATAATTTTGATCGAATATACAAGTATTTTATTGAAAGATTTGGGTATGATATTATTATTTGTAAATAAAATAACCATCTCTACTTCTGTGGGTAGTTTATTTAAAGGAGTTAATTTTGTTGTTAGCTGTTTAAATTGTTTCAAGTAAAACTTTAGATTGATCGTTATTACAGATTTTCTGTATACTTTTTTTTAAAAGGGTTAATTTTGTTGTTAGTTGTTTAAATTTGTTCAAGTAAAACTTTAGATTGATCTTTAGTACTGATTTTCTGTATACACTATTTTTAAAAGGGTTAATTTCGTTGTTAGTTGTTTAAATTTGTTCAAGTAAAACTATAGATTTCTCTATATTACAGATTTTCTGTATACTTTTTAAGCAAATCATCCTTACAGTCCACCTCAATATATCTTCTAATCTCAAGACTTATTCATCCTGGTGTTTTGTTATGATTAATGTTATTTTCTATGTTTTTAAGGCTGCGTTCTTTAATTGTAATACCGAGAATCGAAAATTACCTTCTCTTTGTATTCAGGACTTTACGAGTATCATTAAATCCAAAATCATAAGAAGAACATAAATTTATCCTAGTTCACTGGTTTAGAAAGGCAATGCTTTCCTTATCAACAGTTAATTATATTATTTGCCATTGAATTCGAGAAATGTGTCTTTTTTTATGCGCTAAAATCAAGATTTTGTTTGTTTTATTACATTTTATCATGTTGAGGATCTGTCTATCTGTGTTTGCTGTATAACTTTTCAGCCGGGTGGTATTAATTACTTGTTTGGTAATTTTTAAATGTTTTAGCGCAGGAAATTGATGCACATAGTAATTTATATTGGATTTTCGAGATCAGAAATTTACATCACATGGTCACAGTCACTAAAGCTATTCAGAAAAATATTGATGAGCACGCAAGTTTATGATATATCAAATATATGTAAGAACAATCATTATTGCATACGATGAAGTGTAATATGTAATTGAATGTGTAGTTTTATTATAATATTCTAGCAGGATTTCTTCATTTCATGCGATATATACTATTAAATTATATAACTGAATTTCCCGCAGCGAACGATTTTATCATAAATAGGGAAACGGTTGTTAATTTAGTGAAGCTTGATAATAAAAAATAGTTTATGGAAGTTGGATTTTAGAAATTTTATGATGAATCTAGTTTACATAATAATTTTAAAAAGTTTAGCATTCACTATCCTTAAAATTTTAATTGCGTAAAATATATAGAGCATGAAATAATATGAGTTTATAATAATATAAAAATATAAATTATATGATTTTATATGGTCGCTAGTCAATTTAAAGCGCATTATCTACCTGGTTGAATCATCTTGAATATTTGTATATTGTTCTGATTTTTGTTCGTAAACTATGATTCTTGTTTAAAAATAAAATAAGCGATTGATTATATTTTAATAGCACCTTTTTTTCATTTATACAGAGTGTCTAGTTCATTAGCAGACAAACCTTATCGATTCAGAAAATATATTTTACTGATTAATTCCATATAAAAGTAAGATTTTTTACAGAGTATATGTCTTTAACGGGTATTAAACAAGTTATAATAATTTTTTTGGTTTTTTTGATAATTCAGAGTATAATTATACCAATGGAATTTAAATTATATGTTATGTGTGAATATAAGATTTTATAAACAGATTTCCTATAAAAACCGTGAAAAAACATACAGTTACTTTTTATAGTTTTACGAATATAATAATGTTGTTATATATAGGGATAATATATTGCACCTAAAATAGGCATCAATAGATACCAAAGGAATCAAACCAGGAAATTTTATGGGTTTATTGTGAAATTTCTTAGCCCGCTGTCAACAACTGATTCGAAGAAAGTCATTTATATTTTTAAATAAAATACTAATGTCATGCAATTTAAAGACTAATCAATATTTTTTGAACCACAGAATCTCAACTGATGCAAATGTATTTAAAGTAAAATAAGAAAACTAGTAAAGGTGCAAACTGTTTTCCGACAATTTTGTTTATATTAATATAAGGATAATTGGGGTTATGAAAATTTACACAAGGATTATATTCTTTGAAAATCGAAAATTATTAAAGTATTACACTGCTTTCATATATATCACAATTATTGATATGAATGGCATGATGATAGACCCTTAGCCTATAAAAATAGCATAATAAGATGTATCATTTTCTTAAAATTATAAATTAATACGAATATTATTGTCGTGTGCAGGGATTAATGTGAATCAGAAAGAATTATAAATAATGAAACACATAATCACATCCAATGATCCCACTCAATGCAAAAATATAAAAACTTATTCTCACCATGGGGGGTGAGTGATGTTCAATAAATATTCTTATGAAGAATTCAATCTTTATTAATTACTTATTATATAATAAGTTGGATCTTAGATATGTCACTTATATTAATAGTATGGAATAAAATGATATAACATACTTCTTCGACTTTCTTATGGTTTTAGACCTATTTTAATATTTAAAACAAATAAAGGCTTAGCTTTACTCTATAAATTTATATAAATCCATAAGTTCCAAAAAATGGCTATAAAAAAATGATATAATAATAATAAATAAATAGAAAGAAAGATATATAAATAAATAAATAGGGGGTTTGTTTTCACAATATGTGGGAATAAAATATATTTTATTATCATAATAAATGATGCAAAAAATTCGAGAGGAATTTACTTAATTTTTTATTTATTTACTCTTTTATCTCTCTTTTTAGATAGTTCGCTTATAATTTTTATAGAACTTTTGCTTAACTGATGCGCTCTGCGTGTGTTCCTTCATAATTCCTTCCTGTCCCGGTTTGCACTCCGTGGATTAGGCCTATTTTATCAGGCGGTAGTCGATATAGAGGAGGATATGATTCCATCTACTTCACGTCGCTGGTTATTTATGTACCACCACTTATCTCTACACTTACATATATCTTTGCTTTACGAGTGTGGGTTCAATCAATGTTCGGGCTCGTACTCAGCGTCTGAAACGGCAACCTACTAATTTATTCTCGCTTATCAGTCTTGTTATGGTTTTACTTTCTAGTTTCGGCAGACCAACCCCTTGCGGTATTTCACGTTTTGTGTAGATTATTTTGAATGCGCGGGTGTGTCGTGGTTGGGACTCAGAGACCTTATATAAACGTTTCCGCAACAAATCCACCAACGCACACTATAATTATGCAATTAAATTTATTTTAGGGCCAAATTATTTGTCATAATCTTTGTTTTTATTCTCAAGCACATCTTGTTTGATCTCTCGTGCGCACAGTTATTAATACTTTCGGCTATTTTCTCCTCTCTGAAGTCTTTTCAATACCTCTCTTTCATTCAAGAATTAGAAATGATATTGTAACAATCTTATTTATTTATGGGTTAAGTTTATTTTCATCAATTTTATCTATTTAGACGTGGTCAGTCCATTGGGAATATTGAACAACTCCTTGATGCATCTTATGACACCTTCCCCTGATATATCATCATCAACTGCTCTTCTTCTCTCAAATGAGATGAGTTCAAGTGTCTTCTGATTGTAATAACAAATAGAAAATATATGTAAATAAATAATAATAATAGGGTGTTTTTGTTTTCACAATATATAGGGATAGTAATAAATATTTTATAAAAAAATAGAGGATAAATAAATAAATGGGATTTTTGTTTTCAAAAAATATGTAGGGACATAGTAATAAATTATTGTAATAACAAATAGGATATTAATATAAATAAAATGGGATTTTTGTTTTCACAATATTTAATGGGAAATAGTAATGAATTATCATGATAATAAATAATAGGAAATCGATAATAATTCAGATAAATAAGGATGATTTTATTTTCACAATATATATATAGGGACATAGTAATAAATTTTTGTAATAATAATAAATAGGATATTAATATAAATAAAATAAAATGCGGGTTTTTGTTTTCACAATATTTATAGGGATAGAAATGAATTATCGTGATAATAATCATCTATAATTTAATTATCCCTAGAGTATGTTTAGACCTGATTTCCAAGGACCCTTTTAAACACAACAATATTGCGAATCATGTATTGCACTTAAATCACAGTACAACCCCAATTCTTCTTTTAAAAGACAGCATTTCAACCCAAGTGTGGTTTGGGTTATGGTTAAAAAATTTATCGTATCTTATTTTAATGATCGGTATTATCATTTAGCAACTTGTTTATCTTCATTTTTGATCTGCAAAATATACTTGATAATAATATTTTCTTATAAGATATAAATATTTGGTATTTTAGATTACCATCTCCTAAAAGATCTATTATTTCCACCATAATTGCCACCCCCTCCTCTTGGAACAATAGATTTTAATCCATCGGGAACATGAGCCTTAGACTCTTCAAGAATTTTAATAAGCTCTTTGGCGGTGTTTCTATCATCATTAGTAAAGAAAGAAAGCGCCTTTCCACTTATGGAATCTCCCCTAGCAGTTCTCCCAATCCGATGCACATAATCTTCACATTGTTTAGGGAAATCATAATTGATAACCATATAAACATCTTTCACGTCCAATCCTCTTGCAGCCACATCAGTCGCAATAAGAATATTCTTTCTTCCAGACTTAAAATCAGTAATCACCCGATCCCTAATATTTTGTGATTTATCACCGTGAATAGCCGAGGCCTTGAAATTTTTTTCACCTAGAAAGTATTCTAGATCATCACACATTCTTTTAGTATTACAGAACACAATAAACTTGTTCTGATTTCTTAATACACCCTCGCCGTTCAGTGTTTGAATAAGTATTCCTCTTTTTTCCCTATTCTCAACAATTTTGACTACCTGGTCTATTTTTTTATTTGCCCGTAATTCAGTGTTACCGATATTTACTTGAACATAGTCTTTCATATACGTTTCCGCTAAATTTCGTACTTCTTTTGGCCATGTTGCACTCCACATCAAAGTTTGTCTTGAGGAATTGGTCTTTGGAATTATTTGTTTCAATTGAGGTTCAAATCCCATATCAAGCATTCGATCTGCTTCATCCAATATCATAAATGTCACTCTGTCCAATGAAAAACATCCTTGATCATATAAATCTATGAGTCTACCAGGCGTGGCTACTAATATCTCTACTCCACTCCTCAAACTCTGTTTCTGAGGATAAGACGAAACTCCTCCATAAACTACGGCGGATTCTAACCTATAAAATCGTTTATACTTTTCTACCACTTCATGAATCTGTAGCACAAGTTCTCGTGTTGGTGCAAGAATAAGACAAATCGGCCCGTCATTTCTTCTTAATGCTGGTTGTGCTGCTGCATGCACAAGTGCTGGTAAAACAAACGAAAGCGTCTTTCCAGATCCAGTTTGTGCTATTCCTACCATGTCACGTCCATTCAATGCCATAGACCACCCTTGAGCTTGAATTGGTGTTGGCGTTGTATATCCTTCACGCTGAAATTCATTAACCACTTCATCTGTAAACAGTTCATGATCGGAATTAGTTTTAGTCTTATAAGACAACAAATCCGTAAACTTGCGAATTGGTGGCGGTATATTAGATCCTTTTATCACCATACCAGCTGCCTTTCTAAAAGATTCTGACTCATTCGCATTCATAAAACTCGATGGCAATGGATCAAGAAAATTTTTAATGAAATTGGTTATTGGCTCATTGCTTGGTGGTGGAACAGACTCGCGGTCTCGACGGTTACTTCCCCATGACTTGTTGTCATATCGATCGTTTGTGCGGGGTGTGCGCTTATAGTCGCGTGACTCGCTGTTCCAGCTTGATCGTCCTCGTTTGCGATCATTATCGTTCATTTAATGGGACTGATTAAATTTTCAAATAAATTAAATTATATGAGAAAAGTATAGAAAAAATTGAATTAAGAATATTCGATTTCTTCTTCTAGTCATATTAAAAAAATTGAATTATTAAATAAATTGCCATTATAACATTAAAAACATTGAAATAACCGAAAAATTAAACTTTTTGAAATGAGAATTTGATTAATTAAATTGATTGCTTTGAAAGATTTTATAATTGCATATTAATTAATTGTAAAAAAAAATATGTTTCCGATTCCGAATTTATATTTATCTAGAAAAGAATATACTTTCAAATAGTTAAATAAATCATACAAATTCTTTCTTAAAATGTATATAAATTGATTGTATTGGAAAAGGATTTTAAGGAGAAAAAAGGTCAATTGAACTACTCGATAAAACAATCTAAAAAAAGATTGAAAATTTTATTGGACAATGTAAAATGAACAAATGCTATTGTTGATAGCGCTAGAACAATTGGTATTTTGAATTTTTACAAAAAAAAGAACGATCAGAAAAAAACATCGGTGCCATGACTTTTAATTTGTTCTACAAAATTGATTTCTAAGGTAAAAAATATCACAAAAAATGTTTTTAAAAGGGGATTAATAAACATCCCGGACAAACATTAACGTGATTTCGGATTTTATCTTTAATATAGTATTTTTAACATACTCAATGCTAAAAATTCATCTGAATTATTTTCTTTCATTTAATTATTTCATAAAATACCTCTCACAAAGAAAAACACTGTGAGCACTCTTAAGCTTATATTTATTCATAAATAGGCATAACGCAAAAAAACTAATGTTCTTTCAACATAGAATCACCAGTTATTCTTTTACATTTTAATATAGATATATGCTTTGGTAAAATAAAATTTTGTATTCTCACTATTTCATTATCAATAATTATTCGTACACAATAAAATGATTCGCGATAATCAAAGCAAATGCAATATATGTTGTAGCTGAATAAAAGGAATACCAAATTATTTTTTATGCTTCTATATGACTTCAAAAGACAATATGTGGTATGTTATCACAAGTTCTAGTTGTTAAAAAATTATACTTTTTCAAATCTTTATATGCGGATTAAAAGAAATATAAACACACTTATATCATTCAATAATGAGCCATAATATAAAAAAGTCTGTAAATCACAAATTAAAAGGGAAAAGATTCACATATTTATGTTAATTATTTTAATCCTTGTAAAATAAAATAAAAATATTTGCTGTTTATTTATCGTGGCACTTTTTAAGATGTTTAAATCGTTTCAACTAAAACCAATTATCTCTCTAATAAATATATTTTCTTGTTGCTTCTTTCCATCCTTCATCATTATGCTCCACCTATAGATATAGTATTCTTTCAATACTTATCACTTTGAGTTTATTTACAATAAAATATTGTTTTTTTTATGTCTCTTCTTTAATTTGGTGTTCTTAAATCCTTAATATACGAATTATAGTATTTTGTGGCGGTAACCTACCATGTTATGAATACTTGTACTAATTATTTCTGCATTTATGTATCCAAAATTGTTTATTTTGTGCAAATCATATTTTTTCAGCTCTAAATTTTTAACATTTTTAAGCTTTATTTTTTAAGGTAATTCATTTCTATCGATGTGAACAAGTTATGGCTTTTTTCCACAAAAAGTATTATGTAGCCTAATTCAAAATAATTTAATATCTGTTTATATGCTGGGTGAAACTATAAACGTTGCTTTACTAATACTGATTGATAGGCTATCTTTTTTTTCATAATCTTTTAAACTTGTATTTTCCTGTGAACATAAATATTCACATATTATATTTATGTAGAACTCCGTGTCTGATAATGATCAAGCCATCTTTTAAATTTAATTATTTAGTTTTAATAAGATTTTATGCCTCTTAAAATCATTGACAATTTGACTTTACACCCTATACCATATTTATACATTACTTGTTCTTTGGATTTATGTTCACAGTTTAAATCAAGTTTGACAATTAGGCTGTGTCTATAATTGTATTGCAGGCAATGCTACAACATTATCTTGAAATTGTTGCAAATTTTAATTTTCACATCAAGCTTTTTTTTATTCTGCTAAATTTATTCGTGTATATATTGTATAATCTCTACTTTTTTTTATAAAATACTAGTTTATCAGAAGTATACATGTTTTTTTATTCTTATTTTTATGCTTTGCTGCTCTTCTGTAAAAACATTTCTTTCTAGTATAAATATCAGATTTACCAAAAAAAAATATTTTATCGCCTATGAATTAAATATCGTAAAATTTTTTTTGAATAATTATTTCTTTGTTTGGTGACTGTAAATTCATGATTTCTTTCCGCTAGGATTTTCTATTCGATCATCAGCATAAAAATTTCTCTCGGTATTAGTTTAAGAAAACTTGTATTTATAAATAAAGGTATATTTACATCCCTTATTAAATGATCTGAATCGTTTTTTGTCGTTAGGTTTAGTTTTGGCTAGATTATAAATTTCAGCTATTTCGGCTTTATTTCTAATTTATTATCTATTAAACTTTAGCAATTAATATCTTTTTCTTATATAAGAGTTTCTAGTCCTTATATCAGAGATCATATATTGCAGATTTATATTATTAAATTTTTAGTTCTATGCAATTTGAGAATCCAAATGTTGTTTTCGGTCGTTACGTTTTAGCTGGTTTTAGATAATGAATAAATATAAAGTGACTTTTTCTATGGGTATATTCTCCTAGCAGTATTTTTACTAAAAAGAAACCTTTCGCTAAACATTCTGCAATGATACAAAAAATAGAAACGGTGGTAAATTCACCTAGAGTATTTTCTTTTACTTACTTATGGGACCAGTAATTGCATTTTTATATCTTATCGAGATTAAATACGCCATTTTTATCACGCCTATAAAATTATATACCAACATTCGGCAATTAAGTTTTACGGCCACCGTCATTAAATTGTTTATGTTATCCATGCTATTGTTAACATATATCTATTATGCACTAAATTTATTGCCGTTTTACTTATTTATTACTGTGTGGATTTGCGCTTGTTTTCCTTGCTTTTGTTAACATATATCTATTATGCACTAAATTTATTGCCGTTTTACTTATTTATTACTGTGTGGATTTGCGCTTGTTCTTTGCCAGCTTCTACCCGACTTAAGTAGCCGAGTTGGTTTTCCGATAAGAGACCACATCTTTCTACTTAAAATTGTAATATAATGTCACCAATAAAGTGGTAATTTGTATATAAATTTGGACTGCTATAGTCTTAAATTCACCTATATTTATAGTTTCATCTTTTAAAGGGAGCTATGTAGTCTCTTTATATAGCCAATTTTATTATTATTTGCCTTCTTAATCATATATATACAATGATACCGTAATTCAATTGATATGGGCATCTAAATTTCTTTATAAAAAAAGTGTTGAATCCAATTTCCACGGCAGCTTTCTGGTTAAAGCGAAAATTTATTTTTGTATATTATCTTCTGTCATACACACAACTTTAGCTTTTTATTCTCTAATAAACTCATGTAAATACTTTCAAAACATACGCTTTCATCTTTACCCTATATTAATTTTGAAAGCCATGTAAATTGATCATCATCGGATTGGATATTAAAGTTTATATAATTTTCTTGAACGATAAAACAGATTTTGATTTAATTCAAACTGATTGTTTGTGTCTTGAAACTCCTATTTTTTTAATATTATATCTTGACAATCTATGTCTTCAATAATATAATGGCTTTCTGTCTAAAAACAGTATGTGATGTCATCTTTTTTTTCGGGAATGTATATTTTTTTCTGAAAGGACATAGTTTTTAAGTTGCACTAGAAATCTAAATCTGCATTTATTTCTGAATATTTACTAGCTTTTAGTATTCTACCGCATTATATGTTCTTTTGTCTGATTCGCCTTTTTTGCTGAGCTCTTCATTAATCAATTGAATACTTTATAGTATTTCGATATTTTAGATCAAGTTTTAGGGTTTTACGCTATGATACTGCATATAAATATTTATAATATCTTACAAAATTTATAAATTTACTTTAATGAAAGTCTTTATTTAACCATTACAAATCAATTTCATGGTTTGTAACATCTTAGTGGGTTTATAAAGAATTCATTTGCTTCTGAAACAAATTCTCACGTAGCCTAAATTTTTGTGGGCTTAATAATTTTGTAAATTCTTTTTTTCATGATTTTTTGTAGTTTAAATTTAGATCATCCTTCGTAGCTACCATGTTTATATACAAGAATTCCATTTCTCATCCTCTTTATTGTATGCGAAAACAAATGACTTATTACAACGTCAGATGTAATATGTCATTTGTTTTCTTCAACCAAGGCCATATATACGTCTGAATCGTAGAATGTTTGCTTTAAGCTTCATATATGAATAAACCTATTTGGAATGTAAATTTTTGAAGATTATTTTTATTATATGTTAATTAATAGTGGTAGTAGATTTCAAAAATATTTTTTTTTTGCATATTTACAATACTATTTAAACCTTAATAATATGGTTATTCGTTTTTCATCATTTTCTGTTATCCCATATGTTTACTATTGCATACAAAAAATTAAATATTTTTAAAAAATATATATTGAGACTATTTATGATAAAAAGAAGAACCTTATCACTCGGATAGAAATTGGCGCGACTATTATCGACAATATAAACATATTGAGAACCATAAATTGAGAAAGTATGTTATGCTAGCATCTGAGCTTTTATTTATATAGAAGCGTATGATTAGAATTGTCTCGTATGTCATAACTTAAAACGCAGTGGTGACATGGTATTCATAAAAAGCATCTGAAGGAACTCGAAATGACGAAAAAGATCTGGGATATATTAAAGCCTTAGTACTAAAAAAGACTCATGACTTAATAGATCTTTAAAGGGGAAAAACTATAAAGAAGACTACGAAGAGGACAAGTATACCAAAAGGATAAATATGGAGTGCATACGGGAAAAAAAGCAAGCTGCACTTTAGAAAAAAACTAAAATTATACATATATATTTAGCCCAAAAAATAAATACACTGTATTACTACCATATTTATATATTAAGGAGTTAGAAATGCTGCAGAAGCAAAATAATATCCATAAATATAAGATTGTGTATGTCAATTGGATTTTTAAGTCTCTAAATTATTGAATGCAAGACGTGAATAAAGATAATATGATTTTAAAAATAATTGGCTAAATTAGCGCCATAGAGCAATATAAGGCTATACTTGAAAGGCATGAATACTATAAATCAAATATATTCCGTAGAAACTATGTTTGAATACGAAATAAAAGAATAATTAAATGTCATTGTTAATTTCATTAATCAGCTGAACCCGTATCCAAAAAAAAATCATTCAACGAAAGTGTTGGAGAAAGCATATAACTAAAAAAATATATTTTTTTATTTCTAAAAGGTTTATTTGAATATTTAACTTTGCTATAAAAGCTAATTAATGTAATTTTATTTGCATTTTATCACATGTAAATCATAAAAAAACAAATATGATATTCTTAGATCATCCAGGCATAATAGATAGCGCCTCAATATAATTGACTTAATTGTAATATCATATACTTAAAAAATAAAAATTATATAAAATAAAACATACAAAGAAAAGTTATCAGGCATAATAGATATTATTCCGCGTGATGTGTTATTATGATCGCGTACTAGTATTGAATTTGTGATCTTAACCTTCCATAGCCACATCAAATATTTATTAATGAACATTTACCATATTATAATAATTGCACATGTGCTTGAAAATGTGATTGTTATGTCCAAGGGCACTGAAAAATTAATGAAATAGATTCTAATCAACTTTATTCTGGTACAAAAAGAATAAATTGATGGTCTTTTTGCCTTAATGCTTAATACTGAAGTTCACATGTCAGTAAAATACAACATAATGAAACCAGTAAAAACATCTGATTATTTTGTAGCTGAATAATTTTGAAACGTATTTTTCTTCAAAATTGATATCCGAAATTAAAGTTGTATTATTCTTTTTACGACGCAATAAATAAGTAATATAATTGCATATTTACCATAGTTTTTCAAGACACTTAACTCATTTCATTTGAGAAAGTAAGAGCAGTTGATGAATATAGATCAGGGGAAGGTATCAAAGGATGTATCAAGGAGTTGTGCAATATTTCCGATGGGCTGACTACGTCTAAATAGATAGAATTGATGGAAATTAACTTAATCCATAATTCAAAAATTGCATTTTTTTAACATAATTTTATCTTTGAACATCTATATTTCATATACCCTTTAAATTATATGAAAAAATTGTGTACAAGATATTACAATATTAATTTTGTATTTTTTAAGTTTATAAATGCATTAATTTTCTTTAAGGACTTAAATTTCTTTTCAATCATTAAATTATTCTCGAGCCGATTAGTGTTCAGAATTTAGTGATTTAATGATGGGGCGGTAACACGATATACTAAGAAGGATTCAGAAAGAATCGAATTTCTAATAGATTGTATTATACTTATGTACTATAGGGCTAAGTTTGCCCCACAACCAATAAGTCGCGATAAGAACGGATAGATGGAAGAAAATGGAAGATAAGAAGAGA
Organism: Rhyacophila brunnea; assembly: GCF_057557595.1. Classification (NCBI taxonomy): domain Eukaryota; kingdom Metazoa; phylum Arthropoda; class Insecta; order Trichoptera; family Rhyacophilidae; genus Rhyacophila; species Rhyacophila brunnea. The sequence goes on from NW_028232824.1 coordinate 176,509, forward strand.
TAGCTGTGGTATAGATAAGATCGGTACATGGGGTAATGCTATTTTAGATATCTGTAGATAAAATATAAAATAACATCAAAAATAATTAGAATTTGATGATTTAATAATTTAGGCACAAAATAAACATATAACATAATATTTTTTTCTTTTAATATAAATTATCGAATCATCGGAATTTGTATTTTTTTTTGTAAACATACACATCATAATAAAGGTAGTTAGAGGCAATATATGCTGAGTTTTATTTAACGGCTAGTGTAATTATCGGTTATGTTGTCAAAAAATATTCACATCAAATGTTTTAAAATTCTTTATACATGATTGTTACATTCAGTGTCTAATCTTCCATTGCAAAAAAACCATTGAAGCTTTTACTATATGTAATTATATCATTTTAAATTTATTACGGACAAAATCTTTCTAAAACATAATTATTTATTGCTGCTTTCTAAAAACTTTGATTCCTTTTTATATTAGATATCATAGCTTATTGGAATATCATACATCTGTTGTTTAATTTATTAAAACTAAACGGAATGATTTCAAAATACTATTTTAAACGTAATTTAAACTCCTATATATTATTGAATGCGTCAAAAATCCACGTTCAAGCATAATATTATATCTTAAAACTACCCTATCAAAATTTATTGCATTTGATTTTGATCTACGATTTCAGCTAGTTTCATACGTAAGTTATTTATAGTATACATATAAATGGGTAAATTCATTTATAAAAATAGCCTATTATATAATATTTTTAATTTGATTGCCAATATTTTATATACAATTTCGATATTTTTTTATTTATCAAAAATTTCAGCCGTATAATTATGATTTAGATGTCTGCATATTGGCCACAATTATCACAATCATTTTTTTCATCAAATTTTAAAGTATCTATTTGTTTCACGTTTTCTGAAACAGCAAGAATATTAGTGATTTTATTCATACAAAAAATCTTTAGAAATTGTGAATGCATAAAATAAACCTCATTTCTAATGCTTTTGGGATTGAATTTTACTAGTTTATTATGTACGCACTCCATTTGAGCTGTATTGTAAGAATATTCATCATTATTTAATTTCTCATAAACCATATGTAAATTAGTCTCCCATAGTATCTTCGTAGAGTTTAGAATTATATTCCTGAAAAACCATTTATTTTCATGAAAATGTCGAATCTGTGATTCCTTCAATAGTTTTAAATTTATGATAACATAATTTATATTTATTATCTTGGTTATAGACATCCAAAACTCCGTAAGAATTAAATTTTCTAATGAGATATACTGTATATTATTTGGAACCATAAAATAATTTTCTAATTTATGTCTGTCAAACAGTAAGAATTCAGGCATCAATTTCAAGAGATACGGGCTATTTTTTATCTTATCTAGATGAATCAAAACTTTGTTCTTGTAATCTTCATTACATTGAATATACAAATCCCACACAATATTCTTTCTTTTTTTTATAAATTCTCTAATTTTTCCTTTTAATTTCTTTACCGTATTTGAAAGCTTTAATATGAATTTTTTAACAAATTTTTTGGGATTTATGCGATTTATTTTGACAAATTTGTACAAACTATGATATAGATTGATTACTAATACATTTTTACATTTAACCATTATATGGTCTGGTGCTAGTAAATAAAATTGGTATGCTTCCATATCTATTATATCAAGTAAACAATCCACTGTTATATATTCATTATATTCAAATGTTATATAGCTGACTATTTTAATTTTATGATTCGATATAAATTTAACTTTTTTTTGTGCCACATTTTCGTTGTTTCGGCTCTCGTATGTGTTTCTAGAATGAATTGCCCCCCGTCTTGACGTCTTTTGTACATTTTTGATTTTATTTGTATCTATTTTTGCCCTGGAACGATGTTTACATTTTTTATCGGTTATTATTTTAGCCTTTTTTTGCTCAAATATATTGCATTGCGAACAGCCAGGTGCAATCCTATCAAAATTTTCTTTTTTTGAATATAAAAATATATTAAGATTTTTGGATACTTTTAATCTTCCAGGAATTTTCGACTCTTCTATACTCTTCTTGAAAGAATATATTTTTTTAGCCCTATTTTTTATTCGTCTTTTTACGTAACCCTCAATTTTATTTTGCAAATCAAATGGCTCACCATTAAAAATTTTACCCAGTTTATGTATCTTATCTTTGACTTGTCTTTTATCAAATTCTTCAATTTTATCCATAAAGTCTGTATAATCTTGCAATACTTCAAATAAACTGGGTTCTTGATCAGAGGGGCTGATGGAGCAAGTTTCAACCGATTCAATAATATTAATATCACAACTAGTTTGTTTTTTTGTGACATAAATACCCATAAAATTTACTGTGATATCGCTTATGTTCCCTGGATTATATACGGAGGATCTTTCATTTTGTGCTGTAGTATTTTTTATAAAATCCATTAAACCTTTGTCTACATTCTTTTTCGTATCTAGTACTATATTTTCACGTTCTTCGATCAAGGAAATGTTGTTTATTTGGTTATCAACATCTTCGTAACTACCAATTTTCGGTACAGCAGATGTTGATTCTTTTTTACGTTTACATTCTGGTTTTTTTAAATACGTTTCAATACTAAAATCTAATATGAATTCTAAAATATCATTCGGAACTGGCAAATTCATCAAATATCGGGAATCGGTATTGTCTATTATGTTTTCATTCATTAAACTTGCAGTGTTTATTTTGATAAAAAAGTGTAATAAAAATATTGTCATAATTCTTCATAAATATTTTATTAAATACCTGAACTTTGTCAGTCAGCTCAAAATAACTCCTTTTTAAGATTTTTTCGATTCTGAAAATCAAGTGCTACGAATATATAATATTGTAACTTATTTTCTAGATATGGCTAAAACTCATATATTGATCGTTAATATATTTTATAATTATCTAAAGTTAATACTACCAAGGATTTACAAAATCTGAAATTCAAGAATTAATAATTTCAATAAAAAATAGAATATAACCATTTTGTTTTATTTTTTTTTCTCAATTTTAGAGTATCAAATGTATTTCTTTATATTAGAATATTTTGGGAAGATTTTATGTGAAATTTATATTAGCTGTTTGAGTTTTATTGTTCAAAAATATGCGCAAACTTACCCTAAAATTTTATGATGTGTATTTTCTTATAATTTATAATTAATGAAGACGAAAAACTGTTTACAAAAAAAAATATATATTAGTCTCAAAAACATAATAAATATATAGCACTTTTAGTTATTTTTAATAGCATTTGTTCAACGCTAGTTGCATTAACTTTACCATAAATGTTTTTAAACCAGTTATAATAAGTTTAATATCATGATATATATATATTTTAATTGATTATTCTTATGTTTTATATTTTAATTTCTTAAACAGCTAATGCCATCTTTATCATACTAAGTAGAACTAATGTGATTAAATGCAATAAGATTCATACATAGAATTATTTTATTGTATAAAAAGCTGAATTCCACATTAAATTAAACCCAGCCAAAACCAAAGTAAATATACAGTGCAATTACTATAATATGCATAGAAAAATTATCCGATGAGTTTTTCTAAATCACATTCCCATATAGGCTCTAATTAATATAAATAAATTGGTGACTATGCATTAACGATATTATAGGAGAAATATTAGACATAAAAAAAGTTAGGTTTAAAAAAAATCAAAATATAGTGGACAAATGATTTGCATGCAAGAAAACACGACTTGTTTTATTTAAAATATAAATCGCCAGAACGTTCGTTCAAATAAACAATGCGGGATAAGGATTACAAAATTGTGTATGCGATTAAATATTTACAATATTATCACCCTTTTATTAATTTAAATAAGCTGTATATTTTATTATATTTCACGAAGCATATAATAAGTATTTTATAGATATAAAACTAAATTTGAAGATTTTTAACTCTATTACAAAGACCAAAAAATTAATTGTGCTCTTTATAAATTAACTATTCCTTTAGAATGTATTTATTTAATATTAGATTTATTTTGTTTTGTTTCTTATTTCAAATGTTCAATTTATCATGTTTTTTTATACTTAAGTCATTTTTGTTGAGGCCCAGGGTTTCTTAAATAAATATGGGTATAAATAAAGGAAATATTCTAATTTTTTTGTGCAATATAAATTAAATTTATTTCGATCATGTAAAAAATTTGCATATTTTTCGATTCTCAAATGATTGTGATTTAAAATTAATTCGGAAAAATCTTATCATGAATTTATTTGTTAAATTATTTTATAAGACTTGGTAACCGCTATTTTAATTAAAAAAAACAAATGAATAGTCTTTTTATTATTACTGTCCTCTATATTTCCGATAAAGCCGTTTACTTGTTTATTTTATGTTCTAAAAACGGGATTAATAGTCAAATATCTCATCGATTAAATCTATTTAAATCAAAATATTGTTTTTGTAATTAGAATAAAAGAATATAAAAATTTCGGGGAAACTATCCAAAATTGTCATAAAATTCTATATAATTTAGAATTAAATTTATAGAGTTTATTTTTGAATTGTAATTAAAACAAGTAAAATTTATGCAATTCACCTTTATTATATTCAAAAGGGACTTATACCTTTAAATATTCACCTGTAAGTGTTTTCTTACATCTTTTTCTTTTTTATGCTGTACTTAAGCTTGTTTTTGTAAGACTCAACATTTTGAACATGAACTAAAGAATCTGGATCAACAAAATTATAGTTATGTCGGATTTAATGATGTTAATGAACATTAAATGCATTATAATCATGGTCTTTTAATCAATCATATACATTACTGAACCCTCTCTGGCTACCTTCTTAAATCTTTAATTTAATTTGCACTGGTTTTTTTCTGAACAAGTGTACCAAATATTTTTCTATGTTATATGCTAGTTCCTATATTAGTTGATGTCTAGGCCAGATTTTATTTCATATTCTATCTTAATTAAACTTGACCCTGCATTAAAGCACCTTTTCATCATTTTGAAAAATGCCACCTAGCCATCTATTTTAATATATTGTTTCTATAATTTTCTATTATTATTTTATTTACAAGCTAGCGGTTTTTTGTTTATACAAAATACTTCGCATATAGCTATTTGAATAATAAATCAGAAATTTAAAAATCTCCTACTGTAAATTTTGAATTTACCCATAAAATATCTTTTCTTATTTGCAAAGATGTTTAGTATTTATCAAAGTTATAATTTTTACACCAATAGTTATATCCATCTCATCTGTATTTTATAGCTTTATTGGCCATAGATAAACTTTGTGGCAACACAAACAGTAGAAAATAATATATATAATGGGGTATTATTTTTGCAATAATTAATTTGACTTATTTTAGTTTTTCTCTCAGAATTACTAAAATAAATTTCAATTTTTAGGGGGGTTTGTTTTATTTTGTACTGAATAAACAAATCCATCATGCTTGAGAATTTTGATTGATACCAAAAAGCCTCTTGACTATAATTTATGGTTATATCCTCCCTTAATTAGATTTTTTTTCGATTCAGGTTGCTCTTAATGTGTGTTTTAGACAGTAATTGAATAGAATACAAATATGGTTTTCTATCATACCTTGGTTTATGTACATTATAATTTTTATACCTCTATTTATGGATTTTAAATTTTCTTGTTAAATAAAACACTTAAATATTTAGTTCTACCTTGCATTTCCTGTTCATAAAAATAAATATTATAATCTAATGAAGATATCATATGAAGGTAGATTTACGTTTTGCTTTTATTTTTAGAAATAATCTGATATTTTTTCGGGAATTTAAAATTTTTTAAAAAATTTGTTATTTTGGAAAGTATTTTGCAGTAAGATATAATTTATCAACCCTAAGGTATCTTATTTTATAGCTAATTTGTAATTGATATGATATTCAATATAAAGTGTTTTTTTGCTCTAATAAATAGATTAACAACCTTTACTTTATAATACAATTTTTTTTTTAGAATATTAGGGAATATATCATTTGTTCATATTTGTACTAGAATCAATACGAAGATATATTGGTAATTTCCAGAATTAAAGTGTTTAAATATATGAAAAACCATTCTACTGCTATTTGATTTTATAAATGAAGTAAGATTTCTTTACTAAGGCAACACAATCAAATGTTTTTCGTAGGTTTTATCTTATTTAGTAGAGAATGATCAGTTAAAAGTTGTGCATAAATCAACTCATAGTTTTTTAATTATAATATGATAGGTTAATTTTTTATAATTTGACGTGATATAATTTTATATCCAGTTACTATGCTGTTTTCTAAATTTATATATTCTTTGTGTTTAATATGATGAGTGTAACTATAATCACTTTTTATTTCCTATGGGAACTATACATTATTTTAATTCAAAAAATAGTTTATTTGAAGTTATGCTATTTTTATATATTATAAAATGATTGAGAACGATCAATCATGAGGTTAGAGTCTATAAATTTTAAGGGATAGTATAATTGTGATCACTTTAAGTTAAATAACTAAAATTTAATTTTTTCTGTTGGTATATTAGGCAAGAAAATAATATCTAAATTTTATCAAAATTATGTATAATCAAGAAAGCGATGGAATGTCACTATCCTTAAAAATAATAGAAAATATGTTTTTTTATACACAAGCGCATATGCAAAGCGAAAAGTATATAATGTAAAAAATTAGATCTATAAACTTGAAGAAGCCACAGATCCTATATCTTCATCAAAGTAAAACATATTAAAAACCCTATTATATTGAAAAATAAAAAAATATGAAATAAAAATCAAAATAAATTTGTAAAGAAATTTAAAGCTTAATTTTAGGGTTTCTTGATATTTTTAGAATAGTAAAATGCATATATAGAATTGACGCTATAAGTAAAGGAATATTTTTTGCTCATAACTTGACTTTATATGCTCTTTTATTTATTTATTCATATTTTTCACATAAATTATACATTAGAGAATACTATTTTAGATAATCCAGAACGACAGGTGTAATAATTCAAGACTTTCTTTTTAATAATAGATATAGCATAGAAAATATGATAAAAAATTGACTTTTGCAATTTATAAAAAATTACTTGGATTCGTAAAAGATACGAAAAACACTGTATAGTAATTATAGGGGATTTCGAATTATGGACGCTTCATGTTTATTGTACTTCGACTTAAAAATTCATTGTTAAGAGTTCAAGAATATCATAAAATAACTTCGCATGATTTAGAGAACTAATTTGACTAAAATGAAAGAAAGAATAATAAAATAAATTTCGACGCGATTTTATTAAAAATAATCAAAACTTTAATGGTTATCAAGTGCAAAAAAGTAAAATGTGCAAGTTTACAAATATTTATAGACACCGCTAGTATCTATATAACCCATGCTTTTTTTATATGCCAAATTATGTGTCATAAATATTAAATTACTAGCTCAAAAAAAATTTTATATAAGCAGCGAAAATGACTAAAAATGATATTATATTAGAAATGGGTAGTTTTCCAAAAATTTCCTTTTAACTTCATTTTAGAACGAATTTCCTTGATTTAGAACTAGCTATCTAAAATTTGATACTCCAATTTAAAATAACACACTCATTATTTAATTTTTAAGGTATTTTTTGGGCTTTATTTATTCTAAATTCTGCAAAAAAATGGTTTTAGTTCAATTATACAAATAATCTTTTTTGTCTTAAAAATAAGACATGCTTCCTAAAAACTATTATTCTTCAGAAAAAAATGTATAAAATCATCGCAAACATACAATTTTTCTTAATGTGATATTTAAAATCAAGATTTTCATAGTAAGATTTATCACCATCATTAAACAAGATTTATGCTTGACTGAAGGTTTGATTACGAAAAAACCGTTTCGTAATTATAAATTTTTATGTACGGGCTATTGAATTCGCTTGCTATTTTTCTATTTTCAATTAAAGAATCGAATTATTTATAAACAGATTTTATCATGTATAATCGCCCTATTTTAAAACATCACTATATTCATCTTATTTTCAAGATCTATTAATTCAAATGTTTTCTCGATAGAATTAACTTTGTATCTGCTTTAATGGCATCTTTGACCTTTTGGTATAATATTTGAATGAAGTCATAAATAATTCAACCCACAGCATAAATAAATATAATAATATTTTTACGATGATTTAAGGTATAATGTTGAGAAAATTTTGTGCATTAAAGAGAAAAAATGGCAAATTAACTTGTATGATAAGGAAATTTTTTAGGCAAATAAAAACTAAAAATGAATTATATACAAAGGTTTTTATGATTTTAATTGATTTATTCTCGAAATTTTAGGCCCAACACGCTATCAAAGCCTTTTGAACTATAAAAAAATAAACCATCATTATTGTTATATAACAGCATATTTTTAATATTATGCATAAAATATAATTGATATAAATATTATTATTACACTAGGGTATTTTTTTGAACTGTAACTAATCAGGAAAACGTCGCTTTTACTTTTTTTGTCATGAAAGTGACACAAGTTATATTATGATAGATGGAATAGATTTTTTTCTTATCATTGTAAATTATATTTTACGTTCATCGAATATCAGACAAAAAAAGATTTTAAATTATTTTTTATTAGCCATGTGTGGAAAAATTGTATTCTTTTTATTGAATATAAGAAAAAGCTGGGTATTATTCTGTCTCTATAAAAATCAATTGTATAATAAATCTTCTTCTTGTTAATTATTGGTTAATGCAAATGATAAATTATTTATTTTCTTTAGTCAGTTGAATTAAAAAGCCGTACTATATATTTTGTAAAAATTTTAATTTAAAGCTAATGGAATTGTGGGTATCTTTACTAGGCTAAAATTAGGATTGTAGTTTCATATATATATTGGATACCGATTTATTATTTTTGTGTTATATCGTGCAGTAAATTTCAAAGTCTCTTGTTTTTAATTGTTTAACGAAGAATAACTTTCTTATCGATAATTATTAAAAAAGATATGTTTTTTGCGCCTGAATTTAACATACTCGGCCTCGATATGTTTAAAAAAGTCATTTTTGAAAATACTATAACCAATTTATAATAATAGATAAATAATCTGCCTCGATACAAATTAAAATAGTGGAATTCGAATTTCCCGAATAAATATAAAAAACTATATAGGGATTATTATAAAAGAAAACTTTCTTTTTATTGTATAAATCAGTTAAAAACAGTAATACTTAAATCACGATATAAAAATATAACATAAAATGTATTTAAATATTCTGTCGATCTATGAATGAATTGTGTAATTTATAACTATAATTGCTATTTGATTTCTGCCATAGAAATCCTCAAGGTCTTTTTTGGGCATGTTTAAACAAAAGAAAGAAAATTTGTCTTCTATTTTATAATAGAAGACAAAGATGCAAATATAAACTTAAAATATGTGATATCTAATTGCAAATTCAATGCAAATGTGCATAAATAATTAGTTAATGCATAGATTTTATATTCATTATATGATTAAATTGCAATATCAGTAAAACAATACTTGTTTTATACCTTTAGATATCTTAAAAGAATTTTCGGATTAGTTTTTTTGGTTAAATCTAAGAAATTATCGATATAAAATAAGAAAGCTTTAAGTGGCCCGATTAAAGAATTTATTAATAATAAATACAGGAATGTATAAAATTTATATTTTATTTTTCTATTAAAGGATGTAAAATATTTACCACCACCTTCTTTAGAAATAACTCTATATTTTTAAAGGGTAGTTTATATCAAATTAATGAGTTAAAAATCACAATGGTTCGTTATAATTTTTTTGGTGTACCTTGAATTACTACAAGGGCATAGGTTTGTTCTTTTAATTTAAAAAAGTCAAATAACTATAAATCGATGCAAATACAAGCAAGAATTCGAAAAAAATAATTGATATAGCTGAGAGATTTTGTTTAATTAACTACTTCTTTGAAAAAAAAATACTTTATGTTGGCTTTATTTTATAGAAATTAAATCGAACTTAAAAAACATCGCTATAATCATATCATTAAAAAATTATAGGCTGTCAGATATTTAAAAAAAAAGAAAATTGATTCTAAAATGTAAATTTCTCGGCAAATATTTTAAATACTATACTTTTGCCCAGATAATTTAAAAAATGATCAATAAACTGGATACATTTTTTAATATATATAATTCTATTGATTAACGTCATCATAGATTTAATTTGTCTTTGATTTTTGAACTTATTTTGTCTGATTGTCTCGATTTACTAAAAATAACTTTAATTCTACTTATAAGCCATCTATGTTAAATTATATGAAAATTTATAATCGCAACACCCGATTCAGCAAATTCAGTATTCTATAAACGTTTAATAATTCTCCTATAATTGAGAAATGTCCGATTTAACTTATGGAGAATTTTCAAAAATTAATTTTAATTTTAAGACTAAAACCATATCTTAAATGCACAATGAAGGAACATTACAAGAACTTAAGAAGAATAAGTAGATATATCCGGATAGATCACATGTTCATATTACTTTTAGCGGTAAATATTTTAAAAACAAGTGCTTTGAATTTAAATGATGAAAGTAAAAATTTAACAGATATATATGAAATGATCCAGAGCGAAGCTAAAGAATATACATGTAAAATACCACCTGACTACTTTGGTCTTTATATTTCAACAGAATCCAACTACAATATCGATTTTCAAAAATTAATAGTTCCCGTTTCGGGTTTCTACAAAGATTTTTTGAGACGGTGTGATAGAAAATTTGTGATAGAAATAATGGAAAAGAATAAGATGTGTGATAAAACATTTGCCTTGACACTTTTGAAACTGGATATACGTGAAGGAGTGGCAAATTTAAAAAATTCAACCGAAACAAAGGTTACACGAGAAAGGGAATTCTACGACGTTAAAATTGAGATAATAGGCGGGTTTGACAACCAGGAGATCGAGAAAACCCTACGAAAGCATATTTCAGCAAATGAAGATAATTTTTTATATTCAGTAAAAAACTATATCAACAGCTATTTGATAATTTTAGATTTCGAGGCCACTGAAAACATCACAGAATTGTTTTATGAGTCTTTAACACGAAATATGCTATTTCCAGCAACCAATAGTTCCCAATTTAATTTTTTTATAGTGGATTCAATGATCTTTGACCCCGATTTCAATGGCTTCCTGATTCACTCCACACCTATTTTTCGTACATTGATTTTTAATGTCGAGTTCGAATACAATTCAGAAAAAATTCATACAGAAGATCATACAGCAAAATTGGTGGATTATAACTGTAAATTTGATTTCGAATCTTTATATAAACAATATCATAAATTCATAAAATATAAAAAATGGCATCTATCACGCAATAGAATGACTAAAAATCATCGTAATTTTATCTTTTTTGATAGAAAGAATGTATATAATCAAGAAAAAAATGAAGAGTATTCAATGAGATTTGTAACAGAAGGCAACGAAATATTGTTGGAATTTCAATTCAAGCTACTTTATGATCATATGTGCCATCTAACTTGGAAAAGAAAAATAAATCATGAAACAAGGGAGTGTATTTGTGAGATCAAGATTGAACAAGAACTTATATTTGCTGATGGTGGAGAAAAATTAACTCTTACTTGGTTTTTAGCCAAAAATTCCAATTCTTTATCATCTAAAAACAATCATGAACAAAAAAAAAATTTTGAGAAGAGCCTTATATATCTTTCTTTCATTAAGCTTATGATTAAGCAGACTAAGAAAAGAAAATTTCCAAGAATCGGAGATTATCCCAGCATAATCATTTTGAAAAAACCTACTTTTTTGCAAGATCCCATTTGTTATCTTAAGGAGTTAAAATCTAAAACATACATAAGCAGTAATTTTATTATATCTAAACTAATGGAAAAAATTAATATAAATTATACAGAAAATCAACGTAGATTTTTTACATATTGTGTTGTCCCATCTAACGAAAAAATCGATAAATTCTTACCACATTTAATTTATGGCATTGAATCTAACTCATTTTATTTAAGTGAACTATTTCAGTATGTGAAATTCAAGGAAATCAAAAACACGGAAAATTTAGATACCAAGGATAATGATAGAGGGATCCTAATGATATTGAATAATTCAGAATCGGTGAAAATATATGTTACTATAAGACAATTGAAACATGAATTTTCAGATTTGATGGAAAGAAAATTTAATCTGGTATGCAGTGAAATATCTTATATAGAGAATGAAATTATAAAGGAATTCAATATTCTTAATATTAGTAATGAGAAGTTGGCACATGCAATAAAAGAATATATTAAGGTTGTTAGATATCATATTTTTGAAATTTATAGAATAAGTACTATGGATGAATGTTCTTCATTCGATTTTTTGAAAAATAATCTTTCTTCTGATATTCAATTAAAAATAGATGTGATAAAAAAGAAGAATTTTAATGAATCAAACATTTACTGTTATGAAGAACATGCAGAGTTTTATATTAATTTTTTTGATAAACTAGATAAAAAGGTTATAAATCTATGCCAAGACGCATTTAAAAAAATTTTAATTTTTTTAAATAAAAATTTTTGTGACGATGACACGAATCAGGATAAAGATAAAATGTTCATTTACATCGGAGTCATTCTGGGGTGTGAAAATTCATCTATAAAAAATGAATTGACGAAGAGCATTGATGAAATAGAGTTTTGCGATAATAAAAAAAGTGGTGTAAATTTGAAACGATCGTCTAGCGACCATGCACTTGAGGACTGTTTAAATAAGATCAAGAAAATCAAACTGTAGAAGTACAATTGCAATTAAATATTTTTTAAATAAAAGTATAATCTTTACATATAGTTTTTCTAAAAAGACCAAAAAACATTAATGACTCATTTTGAATATAATCATATATTGAAAATCCTTTCAAGTAATTTTTACGAAAAAAGAATACGGTATATCATAAAGAAAAATAGCAAATGTGAATCAATATTTTTAGATTGTGTGGGGTTGAGTAATATTTAAAATATGTTGTTTAATTGTAAAATATGACAAGTTGATATTTCTTTTTTTAGAATTACGTACAATAATTTTTGTATGTAGGCAATACACTATTCCTACTTTTTTTGCTCAAAAATATACAGCGGATATTTTAAATTATCGTAATTACATATATTTTTTTCTCTTTTTATCGACTTAATTCTAATTTTATCAACAGATGCTGAATTTCTCAAGAAAAAGACAATTTATTTTATTTAAGATTTATGCTCCATGGATAAAACATTTATATATAAAAATGATGATGATTATAAATAAAAATTGATAATATTTCATCACATAGACTTCCATAAAATCATTAGGCTAGCGTAAGGTCTAGCTTTTCTTGAAAAAATACTTAATCTTTATCTTGAAAAATAATATGATTATACATCATGTATAATGAATATTAATTTAAAAAAATATATTGCAGATATAATTTATTTAAAAATTTGTTTTCAATCATGCTAGAATTTTTTATATGGGCTAAAATTAATTTCCACATCTTTATTTTTATTTTATGCAAAAGGCAAAAAAATACTAAAATGTATCGATTTTTTTGTTTGCCTTGTACATAAAATTTTTTGAAATAAAATCAACAAAAATTTGTATCTGTAAGCATGCATTTTATTTACCGCCTTAGGTTGGTTTGAGCTAATATAAATAGCTGAATGTCTTTTTATATAATAAGTACAAAAACTAATAATACTATACTTTACAGTATGGGATGATGTTTTTATAAAATACCATAGGCCGTATATTAAGGAGAAGGGTAAAAAAATAACTCGAAGGCATACGATAAAATAATATCATCGAGTAATATGCCAGATTTAGTAAATATCGAAAAAACGGTGGCATAAATAAAGGTTTTAAATATAATCTAATTGAAAGAAGCATGAACATGGAAAGATTTTCAATTCCGTTTAAAGTTTTTTAGATTCAAAAGATGCAAAAAGTTAAGATAAAACTAACCAAAAAATAAATTCCACAGAATACATAGTTTTGCAAAAATAAAGGTATAGTGAATTTTAGAAATAATAAATGCAATATAAAATATGATTTTTAGTTTTAAATATTAAGAATGGTAGTTTATTTTTATCATTTATTAAACAAAAAAATATACATTCAAAACATGCTAATTATAAAATTGGTATATAAATATGATTCTAAAGCAGATTCTATAACTTTAAGTCACAAATTTAATATGTGGAATAATATATAAGCGAACAACCCATTCAGAGTCTTACAACTTAAAATAAAGATTATTTTCACAAGAGATTACTGTTTTCTTAATTTCTATGCTGAAATAATATATTTTTTTGCATTGAGTGAACTAAGATCTCCAAATTCACTATTTAGATATCGTAAATAGAATTATTAAAAATTCGAATAAAATTATTTAATCATACGAATTGGGATTTAGTAAGTTTTAAATGCATAAATATATTTAAGTTATAAATTTTGGAACGGCAACTTTTTTATGTGTTAATTTGTTTTATAAAAACTAATGCTTAACTTTTTGTGCAAATTTGTCAGTACTTTATAAAATATTCATATCTTTAAATTAATATCAATGAATTACTTTCTTTTCTAGACTAATTTATTAAATTTTTTTCCTCAATCCCATTCTTTGTACATAGACATATACCTAAGTTTGTGTATTCTAACTTTTTTTACGTGCAAGTAATACAATCTTGTGGATATAATATTCCATGTCATGACTTATGGTAATATTCGAGTTTTGTACTTTTTAATCGGGTGATTCGTTTGATAGTAAATCATGTTTTTTACCGTCTTATTTTCAACATTAGTCTGATTAACAATACTCGTAATTCATATTTCCATGTGCTTGTGCTATTTTTTCTTTTTATAACACACAAAAATATTTAGTCGGTCATATGAATATTTTACATACATTTTTAATTTACTTTCCACAATTATCTATATGTTAAGGTGATTTTAAATTCTAATCGAATTTACTTTATTTATGTTTTACTTCTATTACTTTTATTACTTTTAGAGAGTTCGCTTTATTTTAATAGGAACCATTGCTTAACTGCAGCGTCTCTCTGTGGGACTCCCCTAGCACTTCTTGTCACCCGTAATCACCGTGGATTGGGCCCTTTCTCATAGGCGGAAGTCATTATGTGGAGGGAATGAAATTCTGTCTACTGTTCATCGCTAAGGTATACAACCACACTCTACACTTACCCAAATCCTTGGAAAAGGTGTGGAATCTTTTTCCATACTGGAGACATAGTTCAATGGCTTGCACAGCAACCTTCTTTTTCTCATGGATTTTCAATGCTTTATGGTTTATCTTTTATTGTTTACTGGCCGACCATTGGGTATTTTTCTTTAGAGTAAATTCGTTTGGAAATTAGTGGAGTGGGTTGAAGTGGAACCCGCGACCCCTCACTGGGGTCAGACTTGTAAACCACTCTACCATACCACCATTGTGAAGGTGATATAATAATTTAAAAATAAAAGTATATATACAAGCAGAGCATCCAGAATGATATGTTAAGATAAGAATAAGAAACTCGGATCAAGGTGTCTCAAAAAACAAATATTATAATTTTTGGTAATAAAACTATTTGCAAATATATTTTAAAAATTCCAAGTACGTCCATATAGGCATTCAAAATAAAATACAATAAAAGTTAGTTATGGATAAAATAGTTATTAAAAAATTTAAGGCTCTAATTATATGTATATACAACCACCGTTTGAGTTTTAAAACTCTATATTCTACTTTAAAAATAATTGGATATGTTTTTATCATAAGAAGAATTGTTTTAATTTTTTATTTATGGATTAAGTTTCTTTTTATCAATTAGACGTAGTCAGCCCATTGGGGATATTACACAACACCTTAATGCATCTTTTGACACTTTCCCCTTGTCGATCTTTATCAACTGCTCTTCTTCTCTCAAATGAATGAGTTCAAGTGTCTTACGAAGTGTGTGAGCTTGCATGTATGCTTCTACTCCGTATGGGATTTTCAAGACCTTAACATATGTAGAATTACTATAAATGGTTGTCTATGATGTCAAAAAAAATATATGTCAATAAGGATTACATCTTATTGTTTCTATTTATATATATACCAATTTATATTCTTATTCTAATCATGTATCAATACTTGGCAATTCTTAAAACTTATACATTCTTCTTTCAACTTTAGAAGCATAAAATTCTTGTATTGGCGCAACTTATTTTCTATTGGGATAATATAAGAGTCTTTATGGTGTTTTCATTGGCGTATCATTTAATTACTGCATTTATTGACCAGAAAAGGAACCGACTAAAAATAATAAGGGTAAAATACTTTTTTACATGTAATTGCCCGCCATATTATCATGAACGAACTAATTGTAGGTCCAAATGATATATGCTTTAATGTCTCGAAAGGAAATATAGATAGAAAATTCAAAAATAATTATATCCTACTGTTTATAAAGTTATCGGGCATAAAGAACTCCAATTTCATTACAAGTATTTTGTGATTCTAAATCTAAATTTAATTATTATTTATTTATGGGTTAATTTTCTTTTTATCGATTTTATCTATTTAGACGTGTTCAGCGTGTTGGGAATATTGCACAACTCCTTGATGCATCTTTTGACACCTTCCTCTGATCTATCTTCATCAACTGCTCTTCTTCTCTCAAATGAGATGAGTTCAAGTGTCTTGCGGAGTGTGAGAGCTTGTTAAATCTAAATTTATATGGTTTATTTTACAAAAAAATAAAATGTAATTAACCAACTAGGTAAAATAAGTTTTAAATTTTCAAATCATCGTTATATACGATTAAATTTCGTACACCACAATTTAATTTCATATTTTCTATTTTTAATCAAGTTTATTCGTGTATATATTCTCATTATTAAATTAATATTTCTTTTTGATATTCCTGTTTTATTTTAATCTATACAATAAAATTTTAATCGGGATTTTTACGCGCTAATAACTATTCTCAGAATACTTTGCTTGTGCAAAATCAAAAATTTACATACTAATTATATCCTTTAAATTTAGTGATATTTTATGATCAATATTAAATTTTAATTTTAAATCATGATTTAGAGCTCACAGTATTGATATTTTCAAAATATTTATTTTTATAATTATACTTTCCGATTAAAAATTAATACAATTTTTCTTGATTATTATTTTTAATTTAATTGGTTAATGCAATATATATTTTTTGTACTTTTTGGTCACTGTTAATCCATTACTTTTAGTTATTTTTTCATTTTATAATTTAATTGGTGAACTTAAAATATGAATTTTTTGACACTTGTCTTCAACACGTGCCAGTTATGCTATTTTTTAATTATATTTTAATTATTTAACTATAGGAATTTTTCGATATTTTGTATTTTTTGACACTTGTCTTGAACATATGCCAGTTATGCTATTTTTTAATGATATTTTAATTAGTTAACTATATGAATTTTTCGATATTTTGTAATTTTTGAACTTGCCTTGAACATATCCAGTTTTATATTTTTTAATTGATTAACAAAAACGAATTTTTCATTTTTTTGTAATTTTTGACACTTGTCTTCAATATATTCCAGTTATGATATTTTTTAATTGATTAACAAAATTCGAATTTTTCATTATTTTGTATTTTTTGACATTGTCTTAACATATGCCAGATATTTTATTTTAGATTATATTTTAATTGGTCAACTAAAATATGGATTTTTCAGTATTTTTTTGGCATTTGTCTTCAACATATGCCAGTTATGATATTTTTTAATTCTCATTTTTATAATTACACTAACATTTTCTTTAGACGTAAACAAGATACGCGCACTATGTCGACTATTTGACAAACAGATGCAAAAAATACTTGGGCATAAAGATACAAAAAGACAGCGAAAAGTAAAATTTCTTCACTTCGTGTTAGCAAGAAAATACAATTACAAAAAAACTTCGAAAATCTATAGACACTCCGTACAAAAATAAGAAAAAACCGATTCGCGGAGATCAAAGTAGATACAAGAATTAAAACAGACATATAATTATCAAAAGACAGACCTGATATTTTTATATATGATAAAAAGGAGAACTGTATCACCCTCATAGAAATTGATGTGACTAGACTTGAAAAAATAAACATAGTTGAGAACGAAAAATTGAGAAAGCATGATCTTATATTACCCGATATATCATTAATATACAAGTGAAAGACGAAAATTAGTCCATATGTTATAACATTGTACGAGGTAGTGACACAGTATCATAAAAAGCATTGAAGGAAGTCAAAAAACAGATCTAGGCCTATATAAACACCTTAGGATTGAGAAATACAGTTGAATTAATTTGACTCAAAAAGAGGAGAGGCATTAAAGAAGACTTTGGAGAGGAGAAGATATTCGAAAGCATTAATATGCTTTTTACCCGGGAAATAAAGTAAGTTGTTCTTGAGAATAAAAACATAAATTTAACCTCGCAAATGAATTTAAAATGGATACCATAATTGTAATTATATGTATATTTCATTACATTACAGATTAATAAATTTGCAATTTCATAATTATTTCGTCTTCTATAACAGTTCAAGCTTTGTGTAGATTAAAATAACAAAAATGAATCTTTTTTTCATAAAAATATCTGTTAAATATTATGCGTGGTATTCTAAAATTTCTTTAAACAATTAAAAGCCTCGATATTTTATCAAAATGTTTTTACATATTTTTTTTATTTTTTCTTTGGGGCTAAACCGCACTAATTTTATCCTAATCTGTTATTAATTGGCATTAAAAGGAGAATTATATATTTAAGGTGTTTTTTTTCCTTTATCTTTTTATGTTTGCTTGCGTAAACCTTAAGATTGCTCATAAATGAATTTTATTTATACTTCTTTCAATTAGATTATCTTTACAACCTTTCTCGATACATCTTCTACACACAAGAATTGCATATTAAAGTGTCGTTTTTAATCCTATTCTTTATGTGTATGCTTCCGTTGACATCTAAAAAACTTAATATACGGCTTGTGGTATTTTTTTAATCTGATCATTCCATGTTTTTACATATGATTTATCCAACGCATTGTATATGTAAATTAGAGATAGTTCATTCGCTATCAGATCATATTTTTCGTTTCAAATTTTCAACATTGATCTAGTTATAATTACTTGTTATTCATATTTCTAACAATGCTATTAATTTCTCTTTTATCGTTACAAATATATCTGGTCTTTCATGCGATAGTTTAAATAAAAAAATATAATACATTTCAAAAAAATAAAATTGAAGGAAATGAAAATACAACAGTAAAATTTTAATTTAAAGATTGTGTCTAAAATATTTATGGGGCCAATTTTTCAGCAAAAATAAGGCAAGAAGTCATATAAAAATGGGTAAAATAAAAAAAATCAGAAGCAAGCAGTGCACTAGAAAGACAAATCATGTGCACTGCGGCTGTAACCGAGAAAAAATATGTAGTTTTATTGGAATATGTACAAAAATTCTTAAAAAATAAACTAGACATCTAACTTTAGAATCGAACTTTACGTCAACAGAATCTTTTTTTGATTAATGGGTTCAATATGCATATGCAGCAATACTAAACAAGACACTTACACATCTCATCTGAAAGAAGAAGAGCAGTTGATGAAGATAGGACAGGGGAAGGTGTTAAAAATGCATCAAGGAGTTGTGCAATGTTGCAAATGGGCTGACTACGTCTCAATAAATATAATTGATAAAAATAAGCTGAACAAATAAATAAAAAATTCATTAAGAAGTCATATAAAAATAAACTATGGAAATTGTGTATAAAACACATACGAGATGATATAAAATGATTTTTTTTATGTTTTAAGAAATACTTACGCAATTTTTTTTAATATTTTTTATTTCATAAAAACGTACGATCTTGATGTGAATTATATTTAAAATATAGATCAGCATATATTTTCGTGTATTTAAAAAATTTACAGACTAAATTTGTTTATTTTTTACATATATCATAAAACTCAAAAACAAACACAGAAGAAAAAAATATTTATTGTCGTAGGTATGATGAAATTCAAGATTCAATGGTCCGTTAAATCTTATTTTTTCAATAATAAGCGATATATATGGTTATATTCATCTAAAACTTAAATATTGCAAAATAAAACTTAAATTCAAGATTTCAATACGCAATACCACCATCAAAAAGACAAAATTTTTATTTTGATTAAATATATTTTAACTTTAATATAATGAAAGTCCTATAGCTTTTTTAAACATTCATAATTTCTATTACAAGGGTGTTTTGATAAAAAAAGAAAGCACTCTAAGTTGACACAAACCACTTTTTAAGGCTGTAAAATATATCAAATTCGAAAAATGCTAGGAATATAGAGTTTAATTTTAAATAATCGATGGATTTAGCAAAAAAAAGATAAAAACAATTCATAAAACTCTCATGCTTAGAATATTTTTTTTTTAATATATTCTGTAATATTTAGATTTGAGAAATTATAAGCTGATTAAAATAATAAATAGGTTTATTAAGAGAAATTTGGATGTCAAATTTACATAAAGATGTTCATTCAATATTTCATCTATAAATATTTTCTTATGAATCGGATCTTAATTATTTAACATACATAGGTAAAATATAGCACAAAATTCATTATTTTATATCAATTCATATGGGTTTACAAGGATTTACAATTTATAAAACGAAAGAAACCCAAAATTACCTTCCATATTATCTATTTAGAATAATAAAATTATTTATTTATCAAAGGATTCTTTTTTAAAAACAAATTGAAATTCTGCAACATTATATTTCTGTTTAGAATTATTATTTATATTGCTAAAAAGATTTTCTCTTTATTCAGTTTTATTTAATCTATATAGAGTGATGGTGTGGCAAATAATTGAAATTGCGCATCTGATATAATTTACAAATACTTTTTATAAATTGAATATATTTTCTTTTTTACATTTCTTATATGTTCATTTTATGTTATTATTGTTTAATGCTGTTTATTTACTTTTAAAAATACTATCCAAGTAAAAATTCTTTATGAGTTATTATTCTATGCTTATTTTATGCGGTAAAAAATAAGTTTAGTTGAATATCTAATCAATTTTTTTATTTGACGATACACTAAATCTTTAAATTTTAAAAATTATACTTTTTTTATAATATATTTAAAAAAAAATGAATTTGATCGAGATTTATAATTTTAGCAACAGAGGTATCAATTTTTTTGTGATTTTACTCATGCAGTAAGTCGTATTTATATTTAAAACTTCATGTAATTTATTTTTTAAAGCTAGCTTTCCTGCTTTTCATCTTGAATTGTGATTATATAGCAAAAATGAATGTTTAAATTTTACAGAATGAATTCAGGTGGATAAAAACTTGACTACACAAATTTAATTTATTATAGCCCTATTATTAACAAAAAAAAATAGTATTTAAATATGATAAATATACGTGATGGATAAAAAGTTTATTAAGAGCTCTATAATTTAATTTTTAACCATTTTTTTTAGTAATTTACCTTAATAATACCAACAAAGCTCTTTTTGAACTTAAATTTTTTTTGCACATAGTTTTTTGTATTATTGTAAAATATTTGTGACGTAATTTCCATTATTATTTATGCAAATTGTATACTTTTGGTTAATAAAAAAATTAGAGAAATCCAATACTGGGGAATCAGATATAAAATTAACACAGTTTATTGCGATGCCAAACAAATATCTTAAATTCAAATATATGCGTTAAGACCTAGCTAAATCGATAAGTGCCACATTATAAACTATATAAAAAGCTAGATATGAAATTTAATTTTTAAGAATAAGCAAATGAATATCATTTAAAATTTTATTTGATTTTTATTTATGGGTATGATTTATCGAATTCAATAATTGTTTTTACTAATACGTATTTAGCAAAGGGAATATTTATCGCAGTTTAATACATCATTGAAATTCTTATCCAGATCTATCCTCAGCAACATCCTTTATTCTCTCAAATGATATTTCTTCAAGAGTTCTCTGTGATTGGATTATTAATATTAATTATAAAAAACATTAAACAACAATCACAAAAATCCACATTTTTTTTTAATAATACACTTCTTTAAAATTAATTTTCGGCTAAATTTTAATTAATTAATACATTAAAAAAAAATGTTTTACGATTCCAATTTATTCAAATCTTCTATATAAAAATTTGAATTTTAGAAACAGTATAAATTAAATTAAAGATCCCTAGTCAACAAGAATGAAAAAAGTAATAACAGAAGAACCTAAAGATAAACTATATTTTTATGACGAACTACAGCTAGATAACCTAGGCTATATGAAATTCCATGACTATGCAAAAAAAAGAATAACATTTCATCGGATGATAGAATCCAAAACAATTGCCGGGAATGATATAATTATATCTGACAAAGACGAAGATATAATTGAACATTTCTGTCTTAGACTCGTGTGTGCACAAACTTTATGGTCTTCTCTTCAGTATTTAAAAAATGAAATAACAATATTCGAAAAGCGAATGGCAAAGTGCAAATTTATTACCATACGTAAACTTTTTTTAACGGAGATCGTTAATAGATTGACTAATTTACAAGTAGATCATCTAAATAAAACGATTCGAACAAGTTACAATACGATTTATGTATCCAATCACAGTAATAACCTAGAAAACGTAAAAGACTGGACTTTTAGTTTTTATTTTGCGGGTGTTATTGATGCTATTCAGGAATTGGATGTAGAAAATGGATATGTACGATACACTGAAAATTCTTTAAAATCATTTATTCTAAATATTTTTAGAAAATTTTTAGGAAAGAAAGTCGAAGATCTTTTTTTTAAATGTAAGTACGATCATGATGAAAGGATTACCAAAATTTATGAATCAATTTATGTGCAGGAAAATAAACAAATAGAAAGTACAGGAGTTTTTAAAGAAGACGAGGCATTCTATCCTCCTTGTATTACGGGTTTGATAAATAAATTGAAGACTAGTGGTCATTTAAAGTACAAAGATAGGTTGGTGCTTTCCAGATTTCTTAAAGATGCAGGAATGAAAGTTGATGACTGTGTTATTTTTTTTAAAAGTCATTTTAGGGTAAATAGAGCCAATTTCGATCGAGAATATTTATATTCTATTAGACATACATATGGTTTAGAAGGAAAGAGAGCGAGCTATAATGCTTTTGGTTGTTCTCAAATGATAAATACTTCTAAGGATAAAATTTCTTTTGGGTGTCCTTTTTCAAACAAGCAAGAATACGTGGGTGTGTATGCTAAGGAGAAAAATATAAAAGAGAACGAATTATATGATATTGAAGAATTGATGAAACATTGGAAATGTACAGAAGCTTGTACAGCTGTTCTTAGCGCTCTTACTGATGAGAAAATACCAGAAGGAGAAACGATTTCAACCCCTATAAATTATTTTAAGAGGTATAAGGAGAAATCAACAGAAAAAAAGGTAGTTGAAAATGAGTTGATTATTAATTAAATTTACATAATATTATCGATACATTTATTTATAGCAATTTGATCTTTATCATCTAAATTTATTCAAGCAATCATTTAGATTGCTCTATAGAACAGATTTACATATTACTTTTTATGGTCTCATCATTTTTCAATGTATTTTATCATTTATAGATTTATATCATGCCATCATGCATTCATTTATGGCAATTCGGTTTTCATGTTGTAAAAAAATTCGAACTATTATTTTGCGGCTTTACAAGTTATTAAAACAGATTACTAGATTATAAAAAATATATAAATCATTTTTGGTACACATAGAAACATGCATACGCTAAATATTCTTTTTATTTTGAATCTTTTTATCCATTCCAATTTTCCTGGCGTTTTTGTTTAAACATAAATTTTTCAAGCTAAATACCATAAAACGTGACTAAAACATACTATAAATAATGCAAAACATATTTTTATATAAATTTACCATATTATTTGCTGAAAGAACACCCAATTCAATCTAATGATATTTATGTGGGACAAAAAACATTTGGTTTCTGTGTTTAAAAATGAAATTAAACATCGTTAACCGCAATAAAGAATAAATATTGATAGAAAAACAGAATAAATAAAGATAATCATGTATGAATAAAGTATGTTTGAAACGGTTCGCACTATTCGAAATGGACAACAGGTTTACATGAATAGGGTGTATTTTCATCACACGACAAACAAAAATAAGAATATAATGCCTTTTTAAATATGCAAAAACAAAGCAGAAATAAATATTCACCATATTAATTATTTCGGAAATTATTAAGTATTTTTATGGGATGTATTAGAATAAAAAGCAAAAAATAAAGTTAATTTTGCCCATAAAATAGCATATACGATGTATATGGATAATAAAGCTTTTTCCTGCGTAAAATAGTAATTTTAAAATAGCACATGAAATAATTTTTCGAGATAATGATTATCTATTTCACGAATAAATATCAATAAATATAGTTAATTTCGTCCATATGATTTATACGAATAATAAAGCTTTTTTCGCGTAAAATAAAATCTTTAAAAGAGCGAATGCTATTATATTTCGAGATCATGATTATCTATTTCACGAATAAATATCAATAAATATAGTTAATTTCGCCCATATGATTTATACGAATAATAAAGCTTTTTTCGCGTAAAATAAAATCTTTACAAGAGCGAATGCTATTATATTTCGAGATCATGATTATCTATTTCACGAATAAATATCAATAAATATAGTTAATTTCGCCCATATGATTTATACGAATAATAAAGCTTTTTTCGCGTAAAATAAAATCTTTACAAGAGCGAATGCTATTATATTTCGCGATCATGATTATTTATTTCACGAATAAATATCAATAAGTATAGTTAATTTCGCCCATATGATTTATACGAATAATAAAGCTTTTTTTCTGCGTACAATACAATCTTTACAAGAGCGAATGCTATTATATTTCGAGATCATGATTATCTATTTCACGAATAAATAAAAATAAATATAGTTAATTTCGCCCATGTGATTTATACGAATAATAAAGCTTTTTTTTCGCGTAAAATACAATCTTTACAAGAACGCATGAAATAATATTTCGAGCCCATCATAATTTATACGACATAAAAATCATATCTTCAAAATACATATTGGAAGCCTTAAATATCTTTCTCCAAAAATTTACTCGATATGCAAATAATTCTATTACGAATATTAGGTGTTTTTGGTTTCATAATTACTAATGCATATAAAATCTTTATTATTTAATTGCTAAAGTGGATAAACACCACATGAAAAAATTGGAGAATGTTTAGGTTTACTGCACCTATTTTCAAAAACGAGCTTTTTGATATTTTTAATTGTGATAATTTATGATTATAAAGTTTTTAACTTAAATTCACAGTTCATGAATACAAAATAGAGTTTAGCAATATTGCATGTGACAGTTTAATTTTTATGTGGATGATTTAAGATGATCACAATGAAATACAGAAATATAACCTTTTATTTGTAAAAAGTACTTAAAAAGCTAAAAAATTGTATTTTGGCTTGCTATAAGGGTTTTACCACCAATTTACAATCTTCATTTTCAAAAATGCTAAGAGTATTAAAATTTTATGATGATAAGCTAAACTATAAAGCTAGCCTCATTTATGAGATATTACAATGAGTTGTAAGATTAAATTTAGCCATTAATCATCGTTTTTTATTTAAAATTTCATCAAAATGATCATGTATTGGTTTTAACGATAGAGTTTATTAATCGAGTTAACAAATTATTTTTCGATTGTTAAATACAAATAGAACCCCATTTAAAATACACAAAAACTTCATTTGGAAAATATCAAGCTATATCCTATATAATAAATACAAAACTAAAAGAATAATAACTTTACGTTGCGCCAATAATTGAATTGATTTTCAGTATAAACAAGATATTCCATGGGTAAATTTATTTTTATAAAGAGGTTTTAAAACGCTAATGTCAACAGATTTTGTTAAAGAAATCAAGCTAATGATATAAATTTCGAGACATAAAAAAATTACATAAAATTATAAGTAAACTACGCGAATATTTTACTTTTAATGCCAATATATATTTTCGGAAGCATTTTTATCACGAATTTTTATAAAATAAGAAATAAAAACGTACAAATATAAGGTATAGATAAAGGAATTGAATTGAATAATATTCTTCTACAATGCAACATATAATATAAGAACAATAAATATAAATATGAATATATTATAATTCTAAAAAGATATCTTATTTATTTGGCCGCCTTTGAGAAAATGTGAGATGCGTTGTTTTACCTGATATATGGCAAAATATATAATAAAATACGTTATAGTGATTTATTAAAGTTTTAATGTGTATGATTTGATTTTTAAAACCAAACGATAGAACTTTTTTTTTATTAAATAATGAAGACAATGAAAATTAAATTCAAAATTTAGCAATAAAAAAATGAATTATCAAATAAGTTAGGATTATAACTAATTGCCTATAAATTTATACTTAAGGCATTGCAATTAGTTTTTGGCCAAAACATTCAATAAAGGTAGTTTAAAAATGCTATAATCGGAAAAAACAAAGCTTTTCGTCATTTTTTTTTGTATAGATCCATATTTTTACTCAACTATTTGTAATAAAGAAATAACTAGTTCGAACTAAATAAAAAATATAGAAGTTTATACAATAAATAGTCCATATGACCTGAAAATTTAGTGTTAAAGAGTAAGTATTCGCGCCACGTGTTTTTTCCGATTTACCTCGGATTTTCAGGGTTATTAAAAAAACAAAAGTAGAAACAAGTATATATTTGCTAAATAACTGATGATTAGATTTTATAACTAAAAAAAGTAATACTTCCCATCTTTTTTATTCATATAGATGTTTTAAAATAATATTTATTTATGAGGGATTTTTTATTAGAAGAATATTGGGTAACTTGATGTTTATATATCTTAAAATTTATCTTTTCTACTGTATTTTCACTTAAAGCTAAATATTTTATTATGGATAAAATTTGTAATAAAATCATGAAAATACAGTAGAAAAAAAAAATTTATTTATATTTAAAGGTAAATTTATATTTATTCCTTTGTCTAGTTTAAAAGCCCATAAGATATTTGTAGTCATAATCTCAAAATAAATGTTGATAATCTTTATATATTTATTTGAGGGTAAATTTTTCTTTTAACTTTTTATATTTGCTCGCCAAACTTTAGATTACTGTATAGTACAGGTTTGTTGTATATTACAAATTTACCATATATTACAGGTTTTCTGCGTAGTACAGATTTTCTGCATAGTAAAGGTTTGCAATACATTACAGGTTTGTACTATATTACAGATTTACTGTATAGTAAAGGTTTTCTGCGTGGTATAGATTTGCAGTATAGTACAGATTTGCAGCATAGTAAAGGTTTGTACTATATTACAGATTTACTGTATAGTAAAGGTTTGCACTATATTACAGATTATCTGTATAGTAAAGGTTTGCACTATATTACAGATTATCTGTATAGTAAAGGTTTGCACTATATTACAGATTTACTGTATACTATTTTCAACCAAATCATCCTTAAAGTCTTTCTCAATACATCTTCAAAACTCAAGACTTATATATTCAAGTGTTTTTATCAATACTATTGTTTGGGCATATGCTCTCGTTTCCGCTGGTATCCCCGATTTCTTAATATACGAATTATGGCATTTTGTGACGAACCATCCCATGTTATGTCATTAATATTTTTTTTAGAATACTTCTTTAAATAAATTCAAAGCACTTGCATATTTTATAAAAGCTTTATTTCGTGTTAGGATTCCTTAATATTTTAAAATAGCTTGAAAATGATAATGAATTTAATTAAAAGAAAATTTAGGATTTAAGTGGAAATTTTATAGATATGGGTGTTATTTTCCATATCCTTATCAATAAGTGTAAATATAATATGCAATATGTAAATAAACCATAGATTTTCAGTAAAATATTTTAATTAACGAACTTTATTGAATTTAGGCTTCCAATTAGTAGGCATGACTTCTTTCTTTTGATAATATCTCAAAAGTCGATAAAGTTTAGAATCATTTAGAATAAGCCTATGCTTAGCACTCTTATCTCCTTTATTTTTTACTCGATGGGCCCGCATAGATTCACTTTTCCTAATAAGAGCAGCAAGATCTTCTGGAATTTCGGGTGCAACACCGTGTAGTTTAAGTATAGCACCTATTCTCTTTCCACTCAAAGTATTGGATACTTTTCCAACACCATACATATCTCTTAATGTCAGTCCGATCTTTGATGGCGAAAATCCCTTCTTTGCTAACGAAACTATCGCTTGCTCAAGATCAGAATTGGATACTGTTACAAATGGCTCTCGTGCATGAAGAGCAAAAGGTTTTATTGAAGACGACTTTCCGTGTTGTGAACAATATATTCTTGCCATATTTTTGGGGGCTTTGAAAATTTTAAATAGTGTTTAACAGAAAATGAAAGAAAATTAGATGCTTAGAATTTGTCTGTATAAATAATGAAAAATCTCTTTCTAATTTAGAATAGCTTTTGACATAATTTGGTATGTTTATCAAAAAAGATTCTTTTCACTTATTTAAATAGCTTTTGACAGAATTTGTGATGTTTATCAAAAAGAATTCTTTCCACTTATTTTAATAGCTTTTAACAGAATTTGTGATGTTTATCAAAAAGAATTCTTTCCACTTATTTAAATAGCTTTTAACAGAATTTGTGATGTTTATCAAAAAGAATTCTTTCCACTTATTTTAATAGCTTTTAACAGAATTTGTGATGTTTATCAAAAAAGATTCTTTTCACTTATTTAAATAGCTTTTAACAGAATTTTTGATTTTAAAATTTGTCTTTATAAATAATGAAGAATCTTTTTCTAATTTTAAATAGCTTTTAACAGAATTTGTGATGTTTAAAATTTGTATTCCTAAATAATAAAAAATATTATTCTATTTTTATTTTGATTTTTGAGAGATCACGGAATTATTAGAATTTATCTTGAAAACATATTTCATAGGATTAATCAAAATATTTTAAATGAAAAGAAAACCAAAAATATATTAATAGAATTACGAAAATCATTAAACTCCTTCACATAATATAGATTATAGAATTATCATTCCATAATCTATAAAAATCAAATAATACGAATCAAAAGAAACTAAAAATTTTTAAATGTTCAAACGAATGAATAATTTTGTAGTTTGACAAAAATTTAATGTTTTATAAAGGTATGATCATATTCAAAACAAAGGTATTGAAATCATTTTTGATTGTAAAAAATAAAAGGCTTTCTAATATGCAATTTAATGCCAGTGATTTTTGTAATTAATTTCAAATTTCTTGAATTTTCCACGATATTTCTTTTTCCTAAAGTAGAATTTAATTTGGTACTAAAAAAAAATTATCAATAAAACTATATTTTGTCAATATTTCATTTAAAATCCATGCAATTTAGTGATTAATCTAAAATATCGCTTTATTCATAAAATATCTCTGTTTATATGCCTATGTTTTACACCGACACGCTTACCTTTTTTTAATGTTTGGGTAGTTCACCCTTTTCATTTCTTATTGAGATATGATTATTAACTTTATATGTTTTTTACTTAAGTGTTTTTTATATTTTCTTTTTTCTTAGTTCTAATTTGTCTTCTAGCCGCTAAAAAAAGACATCCATAAATAAATATCCTTTTTAATTCAACTCTTTCCTTAACTGATAAATATAGAAAGAATAATATATATTGAGGAAGGTTGTAAAGATGACAAGGCGGAAAGAACCATCTACAAATTACGCTCTCAAGAGCATTTTGAAGATTTGCTTGAACAATATTAAATAGCTAAAAATCAAATTAACCCAAAAATAAACAAAATTGTTTATAGTATAGCACCCCAATTATTATTTTTCAAATTTTATTTTGTATCTTTAAAAATGGATTGATATTCAACAGCATTCTATCGCTGTATATCTACTTTTTATTTGATAAAAAGAGATGATAAAAAATAATAGCCAAACTATAGTATCAGCTCTTATGCATTCGTTAGGAAACCAGAAGATCTATATAAATTTAAAATTAAAAGAATCATATGTTTTGTTAGTATTTAAAAAAATAATAATAGCATGAAAATTTTGTCTTCTCCGTACTATCTTTTTTTAGGCATTTTTTTTTCTAATTAATAATATAAAAAGGGGCCAGTGTTTTATAAAGAAGGTTTAGAAATACAAATTATTTAAATAACTACGAATAGATCATCCTATGATCATCTCCATCGCATAGAAAGGGTTTTTTACACATTAAGGATCCTTTTTTTGCTTGTTTAATACTAATTCATAGGTAAATTCTTAGTCAACTAAACCCTCTCCTTATGAATTTAAAAATATTATAATTTATATTATTGTATTTCAATTATCTTTAAAGCCAAAAAATAACAGTAAATCATGGTTAAAAAAAAGATTTTTAATGCATTCAACGATGCTAAAAATGATTAAATTTATTAATTTTATGTGAGAAAATCTTAAAAACTATAAAACATTGATAAAAAAATCACATATAGTAGATAAAAATAATGATTATTAAGGAATAAAGCCAAAATAAATTATGTAATCAAAAGTTTAAATATTTTATTGCAACACAATAAATAATAATGAATAATATATAAATTCTTCAATAATATAATAAGATCCCCTCTGAAAAAATACTAGTATTCAATATAAAAAACATGAATATCTAAAAGATTACCGGGTATATAGGTAAATCATGTGGAAAACAAAAAAAAAGCCAATATATTATATAAAACATATTCTGTACAAAAGAACAATGCCGTGAATTGAATGTGTTTGTATAATTTCAAATGTATAAAAAAATACAAATACCCCAATAGATATAACAATGAAGAAAAAAATAGCTATCAAACGAATAACCGCCTACTCTCTAAAAAAGCATCAATGTAAGCATGAGAGCAAAAATTGAAAATATTTATAAATTTAACCTAGATAATAATAAAATATTCAAGACAAACAAGATGTAAATTTTGTCGAATCTTAAAACGGCCTATATATGTTCGAAAAAAATATAACATAAAATTATAGCTGATCGCAGCACTTCAATGGCTACATCACTAAGTTTCTACATTGATATTTTTATAGAGTAAACACTAAATTTCTAACCAACGGGTGATTTACTTCCAAATATATATTACAAAAAATAAGGGCTTTATTATAATCTTAATAAAATAAAAACTCTGTATTTCCAAAAAAAATATTCAAAAATGCGTTCTAATTTTATTAGTATTTTGGTCATACCGATTTTACAAAAAAATAAATAATAATTATTTGTGTTGAATATCAATCAAAAAAAGTCACAAATAGTGATGGAATTGTTTACATAAAATAAAAAATATTCTTTTAGATATCTATCTCATATTTGAACTTTTATACAACCAAAGTTAAAGAATTTTATCTGATGCATCATCAATTAATTTAAGAACGTAATTTGATCAATTTAAAAATGTTGCATAGGTTGAAAATTTTCAGATTTCAATTATACTTTCGGATTGATATACAACTAAAAAGACAAATTTTCCTTTAAATATGTTTTAAATTATGCATCTACAAGTTTCACATATAAACACGTTTAACTTAGACTCACTATTATAATCTTATATTAATTTTAGATAAATTATTAATTCAAACGTTTTTAAATATCAAATACAAATTTCTTGAATTTAAAGCTCTGTGATACGATAAAGGCGTAAATAATTAATTTCGATTTGTATACAATATTTTTTTTAAATTTGATGTAATAAAATCTTTGATAATCTATATCTCATAGCCAATGAGATGTGGTAAACAAATTGAAAAGTTTAATTATTACAATTTTTTATGTGGGGCAGGGTTTTCTATTTTAATCTCTATTTTTATTAATTTTTTATGAGTTTTAAAATTTGATAAAAATAAAGATTTACAGGTTGCAGCATGTCTAAATTATAAGAAATTTTTCATTTAATTATAGAAAAAATATTTAAAATTATCTAAAGATGCGAAGAAAATTGCATCAGATTGAATAAACGATCAAATATAAACGGAAAAATAAAGAGACAAGAAATAGAATTTAAAATGCGAAAAAAAAATTATATTGGTCACAATTAGAATTTAAAATATAGTAAAATTGAAACTATTTAAAATATAAATGTTTTTAGGCGCTAATTAGTTCGAAATTATAAAAATTATACATTGTAAAACATAAAAAATAACGCTGTGTATTTAAATTGAGCTATTAAATTTTCTAAAGACACTTTTTTTTTCTTTAAAACACTAATATTTTAGTCATCATGGCTCTAAATTAATAATAATGTTTAAATATTGGTTATAAAACTTCAAATATCTTTTAAAAATATAAATTGCTCTATACTTTATACTAAAAACTCATATTGTGCTTTCTTTGCAGTAAGATATCACGTACATGCATTAAAAAAAATTTTTTATGCACATATGTGTTATTTTATATATATAAAAAGAGAGTGACACCTTTTTTATACGATATTATTTCAACACAAGCTAACAGTAATTGTATCATTGATTATGCCACGTTTTAGTTTCAAACACTATAAGATATGAATTTTAAACCGTTTCAATTGCTTTTTATTGTTGTTTTAACGATCTAAAAATTCATATCTTGTGACAAAAATGCTTCGTTTCGATGTTTTTTAAGATTTTTTAATTTATGCACAAATATTAATTATATGGCATATATCTTTTTAGCCAAAAAATTCATGGGTGTGCAATTTTTATATCACAGTAATGTTTTTTGGTTCTCAGCTCGCTTAAAATTTTCCATCGTGTTAGTAAAATTGCAGCATAAATTAGACAAACGAACTTCATGATTTTTATTTAATTTTGTCCATATGCAAAGTATGGATGTTATTATCAGACTATCTTAATTATTTTATTTGGTTTTTAATATGTAAAATGTCTAAAGCTTCAAAATGATTTCTGAAAATTTTATTAAGAAACAATCAAAAGAGCAAAATCAATATAGTATTTCATATATTTAATCCCTGTATTGTATTTTTAATTCAAGAAGAAAGGTTTAACAGTTTACATCTAATCACGTCAATCGGGTCATCGTTTCTACGAAACATCATATGATATAAATAGTAATTTTTATTGATTGCATTTGCATATAATAATCGAGCAAAGTTGTTTCAGCGCTTAAATCATGTGTATTTATTTAATCTAAAGGCTTTCATATAATATGATTCAGACTAACAAAATTTTCAATATTTCTTCAGTTAGGCGAGACTTATTATTATATTTTTTATGTGGAAATTTTATTATTAGGATCACATAGATAACCGGAAAATCAGTAAAATAAAAGAATATAAATTTTATTAATTAATTTCCTATCTTTTGATATGCATTCATCAATCAAGAATGTATTTCTAAAACCTTTTCAGTCAATAAAAAACGATTCAACTGAATTTAATTTAAGTTTTATCAAGTAAAAGAATTGCTCTTCAAGCATTTTAGAACACCGAAAGTCTAAAAGCTTCAAAATGTATTTCTCATGTTCGATTCCCATAAAATATATCTATCATATCCCAGATGTTTAAAATAGACATTTAAATAGGCTTTATGTATTTTTATGCATAAATATAGTGTTTTAAAATCCCTATCAGCAAATTTTAACAATTTATTACGATGAATCACCCATGGTATATAATTAATAATGTCTATTTTTTGGTTTTGAACATAGGATTTTAAATTCGAGATGATATGCTCGTTATTTTCATCATGATTTTATAGGTCTTCTATAAGCAGAATTTCACATATTTTTATATGTAATGCCACCTCACCAAAACCTGCAACATATAATTAAATTGAAAAAAACTGACTATAAAACCTTTCTATTTCTGTAAAAAATATTTAAAACCAAAAATAATCATAAATACCCATACAAGAGTTACCTCTCATCAGATGTCATCCCAACTTCACTTACTAGAGTTGGATCCGACATTAATATAGATGACATATTTTTATTGGATGATTTTATAAGATTTTATGCTTTAAAAAAATTATATAAAAATTTGTTAGCTTTCATAGCCTGAAACTATAAGATACCTGCTAATTCAATAATATACGTGGTTGTAAACTATAAAATTCCTTATGTTATCGAAATTACTTTTTAAAGCAGCATTCATTCATTGAAAATAAGTTTTTATATATGTGATTCTATCTTGACCCCTTAGAGAATGCCACAATTTATTAAGGGCTTAAGAATTTTTGGTGACATCACAAACGACTCCAAATAAATTTCCAATGTTTAAGATGGAGTTTGGATATTTTTAAAAATATATGATCATACGATTGTACACGAGAAAACCATTATATCTTCTATAATTTGTATTTATCCTATGTGTTTGCAATATTTCTTAGAAAACGGAAAAAAACCTCTTCGTGATTAACATTAACATTAACATTAATTGCTATATTATACACCTGATTCTAATTTATATAATTTTTATTTCTATCTTCTATCAGTTCTAAAATATTGATCACCAAAAACCACGTTTATAATTACACGAAATTCAATAAAAAAAATGAAAAGGATTTTTATGAAATAAAAAACATCAAACAAAATTGCACATAAAATTTTTTTTTCTATAGAATAATTTATATCTTATGTTGAGTGGGTTTAATATATCAAATTAGTTATTGTTTATAATTAAATAATTTTCATCGCATCGAATCAGAGCACAACATTCTCCAGTAAATCTAGAAAAAATCATTTAATAATATATCCAATGATCAATAATACGATTGTATATGATGTTATTAAATTCTAATTTCAAATCTTTTAAATAGCCCCATATATCATAAAAGGCACTTGTAAAGTTCTTTGATTGGATTTAAACCTTCTCTTTAAATATTTTTTAGGTCTTAATATAATTGAAAAATACCACATTTTACCAATTTATATCACACTTACTCAATAAGATCTATAAGATCAGACTTCTTTTTATTTTATATTTTACAACATATGCTGATTTCTGCTTGTATTTATATATTATAGCATGAGAGCAGCCTTTATGCGATGTATAAATAATATTAAAGATTATATGCATATGTTATAGCTAATTTAAAAAATATAATTTCTAGGTTTTTTTCTATGGAGCTAATTTTGTATAAATTTATTATGTAATAAAAACTAAATTTCACAATTATTCGAACGATGCGATAAAATGAAATCTTTTATGCAATAAAATACTCTTATGAATTTAAAATAGAACAATAAACCCGTTTTTATCTGATTTCCCACTTTTTTGTGATTTATGAATTTAGCCGGCCTGCAGTTCTCTGAAACGAAGTCTTAAATTACTGGATTGTAAATTAAATTACTTTTAACATAAATTATAAATTTTCTTCTATCCTATTACACTTCTACCTGCAAAAAGTGAAACTATGGTTTTTTCATCTAAAAATAGGATCTTTTTGTTGTTTCATTTTATAGAAATAAAATTTGATAAAAGCCGCTCGCTTATAATTAGTTAATTTCTAAAAGTATATCTGTTTATTTATTTTAACTTTAACGGATCTACAAAATTCTTTGATATTTTTTGTAAATATATAGCCAGAAATTCACTGCTATAAATCTTTTTGGATTTGATATTCTAAAATCATGTGTGTGTGTGTTGGAATTTTATTTTATCATAGAAATAACATTGTTTTTCATACATAGAATATTTTAATTTATATTATATATTTTCTTTGTTAGGTATTATAAGAAACATTGTTTTTTAATTTATCTTTGAAAACTTTATTTATGCCTAAAACAAAAACGTAGTAAGATTTTTCCCATCGACTATATATAACGAACTTTCACGTTTAAAATTATTCAAAAGGGTTTGTATTTCTTTAAAATGGTGTAGAATTCGGCTAGATTATAATCAGTCGAATAGATCTGCGTCACCATAAGATTTCGCCTGTCATTTTTATGAAAAAACATCATAATTAAATTTTATTTTTCATCTTTAAATTTATTCATCTTATCATATGCTTAGTATTCTCTTCGTATAGCATCAATATATCTGCTCTTAAATTAAAATCAAATAGTCAAAACCATTTTTCGTACGCCTGTTTAATTTTAAAATTAACCGATTTTCATTATGTTTATAATACCATTATACAGTATTAAATTGAATTTATATTTCTATCAATATATACTAGCATAGGAGTTCTAAACACAAAAATAATTTTCCAACAAAATTCATCTCAATTATTTTAAAAAGAGATATAAATTTTAAGTAATATTTTGAAATAATATATGCTCACATGTTTAATGAATTGATTTAAAGGTTTTTCTGCTAAAAAAATGTACTTGATGGTGCATTAGCGATCAATTAATGCCAAATAACATCATAATATAAGGGGATATACTTACTTTATACCCAATACCTTTAGAGTATCTACAAATAAGATTTTTTTTTTTGAAACTTTCTCATAATAATCTGATAATATTCGTTACTAATTATATTTGAACCAAGTGGAAATTATTTATCCTACGTCTAATAAATATAAATGAGTTAGCTTAATTTTAAAAAAATGGATATTAAAATAGACAGTTGGCCTCCATTTCTTGTAATTTACACACTTTACGCTGCAAAATATTTTAATATAAAATACTATGACCTAATACCTTTGATTTATTTTAAAGGCATGAATAGGGTCTTGTATCTTATATCCAGAAATTTTGGATGGATTCTTCGCTTTATAAATTAGCTAATATAAACAAAAAAATACCATAAACTTGCCATAAGTATAGTTTAATAGTCTTAGTCAATAAAAAACGATTTTATCTATTATCAATTTTCTTTACGAATATTAAGAAACAGCTTGCGTTGTTTTTAATAAAGAAAATCTAGTCACAAACAAATACATATTGCAATATTTGAAATGCATTTTTGCAAGGATCAATCCGTATTTATTGTTATTTTATTTATTAATCTTTTAATTTTGTATAAAACAAAAAGTTTGGAATTTTTTAATAAATATTTTTACTATATGAGTTACTGTAATTTATAAATCCGCGCAGAAAATAACACAAATTTATATATATGATCAAAAAAACTATATCCACCTGGATTAATTTTTTTATGGGGATTCATAATTTTGCTTTTCGCCCTAATATTCTTTATATTTTAATGCTTGGAAATACATGCGTAAAATGTATACTTTACAGAAGCAAACTTACTTTTTTCGTTATACATGATTGTTTTCAAAATGATTTTTTAGTTTAGTTTAGAGTTTATGGGCATGAAGTAACCTATAAATAATAAAAATTTCACGCAAAGTTATTTTTTTAATAGATACGGGCCTGTTATAAACACCAGAAACATACAGGGATATTCTCGTTTGATGATTGTCATTTATTTATTTAAATATGTATTCATTTGATAACGATATATTATACACCACAGATTAAAAACCATTAATTTACACACATTAGATAATAAATGGTGTAAAATCATATATATAAGTTAGTATTTAGACCAATAAGTAGTATAATAAATATAAGGGCCCTGTTTATATGCTTGAATCCATAAACATAAAATCCTGTGAAATAAATATTAATCAAGCCAAAAGAATAAAAACTCATGTTATTCAACAGTTTGTATTTTCATATTGAATAAAAAGTTGCCAAAAATATGTTTAGTTCGTGTTTTTACCGTTTTTCATTAAAGATTATACTTTGTATATATCTAAATATTTAAGATTCTGCTTATATAATTATTACATCGATGTGAAATACGAATTAACTTATATTATGAATTACAGTTTTGCTAATCTGTATTTTTTGAAATATTTTTACCGATAATGGGAAATTTTCTTCTAAAAAATAGTATAATACAGCAGGCATGTACAAAAGATAAAAAACCATAAGATTTGCAATTTATATATTGAATATTTACATACAAAACATTGCATAAAATAACACAAAAGTCAAAAAAAGGAATTAAAAAGTTTAATTCGTGAAATTATTTATAGCTACTATCAGGTTACTAGCTAAAACTTCCATAAATAGAATTATGAAACAATTATTAAATTGTAACAAAAGCAAACATAATTATTACTAAAATTATTATACGAGTTAAAATTATATTAGATAGAAATAATATTAAAAAGATGATTTTTAGCAAATTTAACGAAGTCAAAATGAGAATAAACGATAAAGCAGATTCAATAAGCGACTATTTGAAAAAAAAGAGAGTAAAAAATTACATAAATGAATTTAATTTAGAAAATAGACCGAGTAGATTCAATTATGTGATAAGAATAGAAAGGAAAGAAAAAGAATCTTCATACAATACTAATAAAGACAAAAAAAGTAAAAAATCGGTCACAAGAAAAAACATTTTTTTAAAATGCTTTTTCTTTATATTGAAAATAGCATTTGACATTTACAATATGAGAAATTTACATATTGGTACATGTGCAGAATATCTACTCGGAAAATTAGTTACCAAGTATCTTAGGCAGCAAATTTTTTTCAATTTGAGCCCATTGTTTAAAAATACTATGGATGTGTTGGGATTCTGTAATTTTGATCAGAATATGTTTTTAAGACTCGATTTCGGATACAAATATCCTGAGAGTAAAGAATACACGTCATTTCGAATTTATCATTCTGGTTTGTTGGGATTGAATGCATTATCCACACGTGAAATATTTTTACACATTGGATATAACGTAAAACATACGTTCTTCCATCCTTTGCTCTATGTTTTAATGAATGAACTTCAGCAAGTCCTTCGTCTTTTTTCATTAGACATCATTTTATTGCTGATCGTGGGTATAGCTTCTTATATATTGAAGCTTTTTATTAGTAATTTGAGGCTTAAAGGACTTTTTTCTATAAAGACGTTGTTTATACTTTCTTTATCGTGAATTCATTAGAATGTGTAAGGGGTTTAGAGTGGGTCAATAATATATTGAATATATTATGATGCAAGGATATAAACTGTGTTGTAAGCTACATGAATAAAAATAATTTAATATGAAAGCATTCTTTGTTTTTTTATATATTCTTTTACCTTGTTTACCGTTTTTTTTAAGTTTCAGCTATATAAGGCCAGAAGTATTGAGAACAAAATTTGAGGATTTATGTATAAAAATATGGTAACTTAAGCATAAATACCATAAAATCTCTATAGTTTGGCATCAATAATTTGTGAAAACAATATAGTTTTCTTTTATAGGTCTAAAAAAGACAATTTAATCAAGAATATTTAAAGCATAATAAC
Organism: Rhyacophila brunnea; assembly: GCF_057557595.1. NCBI lineage: Eukaryota > Metazoa > Arthropoda > Insecta > Trichoptera > Rhyacophilidae > Rhyacophila > Rhyacophila brunnea. Next base: position 215,892 of record NW_028232824.1, read on the forward strand.
ACAATATACCAACAAATCCTTTATGGTTGATAGAAGATATCCGTAAAAGATATGAAGCTCTTTAATCTACTCAAGTTTACGACATTTAGGTGCCTATAAGTGCACTATAAAGTAAAATATAGTAAAAATAATAAATTCGGCATGTATAACTATTATTTATAACCCAAGAGCTGTTTTCGTTAAAGATAAAAATGATTTATTTTACTAATGTTTGCAAAAAAAAAGATCTACCGTTTATGTGAAAAAAGAACCAAAATAAAGTGAAAACGCAAAATACAATCAACTTGCGCCATTACTTATCATTAAATATAGTGTTTTTTTCGTGAACAAAAGTTTACAAAAATAAATCTTATAATCGTAAGTTCTGTGAATATAAATGTAATGAAACTAGCCAAAGGGCCGATTTCTAGTTTTCAGGCTAAAAAATTCTTTCGTTTTTATACCAAGTATATCATTATTTCTAGAACATGCCATAAGATTTTTTATGCTATTATGTGTTTTATAAAGGCAGATAGTGAATAATCACATGGTTTTATATAATGATAAAAAAAAAGAGACACAAATCTTAGAATAAAAAAATATTGTTTCATGTTTATTTAGATAAAAGGCAAAAAAATACACCTACTTTTATAAATATATAAAAAAAGAGAACTTATTATAGTGATCACAGAAATAATGGACGCCTAGTACTTGTGATTAAGATTACACAGTAAATTTAAATATTCATTGAATTTAAATTTCGGATTTTTAGATATAACGTTATTGTTTCAAAAATTTTATGAGTTAATTTGAAACCTAGGATTACATTTGAAACAACGAGTCTTAGTCGTAATATTTTTTTAAATAGATACATTTGTTTGCGCATTCAGTTTCATTATAATTATCTGTGTCTTAAAATGATTTCAGTGTTTATAATGGCATATATGAATATCAAATATTTTATTATTAAACTAATATCATGTACTTCAATAAAAAATACCTTTATTTTTGAACTAATAGTGTATACAATATATATAGTATCCAATATACATATTTTTAATCGTTAAAAATTTAAAAATATAGGTTTATATGATAACATTACTTCCAATACAAGCAGAACATTGTATGGGTAGTTAAATTTAACGATTTATCTAGAGTTTTATATAAATTTTATATAATCGGAAAATATCTAATTCTGTTTATTGTTTCTCTAGTGATTTTAAAAATACACACGGTTGATAATAAATAAAATCGAAAAGTGCATGTTCGATAAAATACGTATCGAAAGGCATATTTTTTTGTTAGACTGCTATAATTCAGAATTTAAAAACACATATTGTTGAATAAAATTGGATATATAATATAAAATTAATGTTAAATATGCAATTATATTAAATTTTTTTTTTCATTCACTAGCATTTAAAAGAAGAAATTTCTAAAAACACACAAGAGTTCACCAAATAATTTATTATTCTTATTTTCGTACATGGATATTGTATTGTATTTTATGGCTATTATATATTGAATTAGATCATTTTGTTATGATAATGGGAGACTTAGTTACGAAACCACAAACAAAGTCAGTAAAAATAAATATTTAAAAAAATTTATTATCTTTTTTTCAGTGATATTATGCTAAAAGTGCTCTTATTTTTTCTAATTATTTTTTAAAAAAGATATAAGAAGGGAAAAATATTTTTATCGAAGTATAAAATAGATTTTTTTATGTTTAACAAATTCATTCCAGTGAGAACAGCAGAAAATAAGCAAGATTTATATAGTTTTAGATTTCTTAAATTACTCTTTGTTTATATATATGATATTAAAAATTCAGAAAAACCATAAATTTTTCATAAAAAACATAAATGTGTTTTTTTAATAGATAAGAAAATCGTTGCCATAAGATTATGAATATAATTTTTAATACGATGAAATTTTCAAAGTATTTGAAGCCTGGTTAAATTTTTTATGGGTGAAAGTATAAAGAGATATAAACTAGTAATATTTTTGATCTCCGAAAATATCCATTAATGATCGACAAAAAAATTTACAAAGTAAAACAAGTTGAATAATTTTTTCAATTTTTCAATTTTATTTCTGGAGTGTAAAATAATTTTCAAAAAAATGAATGTACTATTTTAGTATGTGGCAAAATTTTATGAGTTGTGTTTGTATTAGTAGCTGATAAATTTAAATGATTAAAAGGTTAGTTATAAAAATAATTTTAGAAATATTATTGTTAGAATGGTTTTGAATTTATTTTTGACGATGTTTTGGTTTATGACTTAGTTTATGTTTTTCTATTAAATAATGACTTTTATTCTATTTTTTGCGTTATTAATATTTTTTTCCGGGGGGATTACATATTATATTTCATAAAAGCTAAATTTATGCTAAAAAAAATCAAGTATCTAATAATAAAATTAAATAATGCAATAAATAATATAATGCCATAATAATATATAACACAATTAAATAATACAATGCAAAATATATAATAATATAAATAATGCAATCTAATGGTTCTGCATTAAGATATAAATAATGCAATAAAATGGTTCTATACTAAAATATAAATAATATAACAGTATTGGAATAATGTAATAAATGGTGTTATATTAAAAAATATACAACATAATAATATGAGTAAGAAAAGCAGTTATGAAGATAGATCATGGGAAGGTGCCAAAAGATTTATCAAAGAGTTGTGCAATATTCCCAATGGGCTAACTACGTCTAAATAGATATAATTGATAAAAGGAAACTTAACCCATAAATAAAAAATAAATATAATGATATATATGATGCAATAAATGGTTATATATTAAAATATTAGAATATAATAATATAAAGGTATAATAATATAAAATACGCATCTTTTTTATATTAGAATAATACCATGATACAAAAAAAATACTGTCATTTATATTGGTTTTTATTAGATCCGTGTCCGAAATATAAATAATTATACATTAGTATTATAGTCCAGGATATATGCGACAAATATAATATTAGAATCTAAAAATATTGAGATAATTTAATGTATCAAATAATATCGATATTTTTATTTATGTGTTAATATTTGTGTTCTATTTTTATTTTTTCTGTTCAAGCACAACATGATTGATTTATCGTGGGTACATCAACCATACTATTGGCTATATATTTTTATCTTACATTTTCGTCAATACCTCTCCTTTTTTAAAGACCTATTAGTTTATATGTTTTCCTTAATCCTATTTTTGAATATATGCCTTGATTTGGTATGCGACTTTGATTTCTTTCATAATACAGAATTATGATTTGAAATAAATCAATTACCATTATAATATAAAAATATTAGGATTATGTAATAATATTTAGATGATGGAATAATATAATGATATCAAATAATACAATCAACTAGTATAATATACTAATATTGGAGAAATATAATGATGTCAAATAATACAATACAATATGTAGTATAATTTAATAATATTAGAGTAATGTAATATAATGGTCAAATAGATAGATTTGAGTAGGTGATAAAAAATCCATTTAAAAGTCTTGCATATATTCAAAGAGATTAAATTTAGCAAGACAAGAAAAACTATAATATAAGCTGTTGATGGGAGTTTATTATCTAAGCGATACATTAAACATACTCACCATTTGTTGTGGGTCAATATTAACACAAATGCTCATCAGATGTTTGCAACGCGATTGACGATGGGCAATATTAAATTATAAATTTGTAGTGAAAAAGAATTATGGGTTTGATATTAGAAATAAGTAGAATATACAGTTTATGTTTCGAGATATGCCTAAATATGTATGCAAATCGATTATTAAATAAATAAAATTGTTTTAATATTAGAACTCATATCTGTCATTAAATTTTAAACACTCAAATTCAATTGAGCTAGGGAATTAAGTGAGGAGGTGGTATTAAAATCATGACTAGTAGTTTCTATTTATGTATTTGGATTTTATCAAAATTAATATTTAAGATTAGCATCGGGATACATTCTGTATATTTTCTAGATGCGCTGTACACTTGGTTAAAAAAACCTTCTTTAGAATTTTTGTGCATTCATATATTTTACTATAGCCGATCGCAACAGCCAATGAAAAATAAATAATAAAAATAGTAAAAATAAATTTAAAAATGGCAAAAGTAATAGAAATATGAATTGGTTAAAAACAGAGGACGTCAGCATGATTCCTATAATTTTACCGCGATCGTAGAATACTGTAACTTAGAAAAAGATGTTTTTTTGATGAAATATAATTAGCTGAAGCAGATGATATATGAAATAAAATATATTCGATGATAATAAGCTTTTGATTTTCAATAAATATAAAATCAAATATATTATAATTCTTTTATGAAGAAATATTTCATGATTTATATCTAAAATTCAAAGTGAAATAATCTGTCGCTACAGTGAAACGATTAAATTTATATCTTCTATAAATTTAGAAGTTATAATAGTTTATATTTGGTGAATAAATAGTGTTTTATAACCGCTTCAAGGTAAATTTATGGTATGTCATCAAAGAAAACATAAAATAAAAACGGAATACTTATGATTGTTTGAAAAGAAAGGTTTTTATTGGATAGAAATCAATCGGATTGGTGTTTTGTTCAGTAATTTCAGAAATAAATATTAAAAACATGTAAAATAGTTAAATGCCTCAAACATAAAATTTGAAACGCACATAAATTTTAATTGTTTTAGGCATCTATTATATTAATAGTATCGTTTATTAAGGGTTAGTTCTTGATTGCGCCAGAATTATTGAAAGAATATGGTGCTTATTTAGTAAGATTGTATGATTTATTTTTTTATCGATGTTTCACATAAAATGAATTTTGATTGTAAGGATTTTTAAAACACAATATTAGGTGGATTTTTATATTTTGAATATTTCAATTGAAAATTATTTTATATCGCGTTTTGTTTCATTTTAGAATAATTTTACTGTATTTTTCTTGTACATTACTGTCAACTGGTATTTACGTATTTTAAGTCAGCATATATTTTTCCGATTTTTACTTATTCTATTGCCAAAAATTATTTTTTCACCTGATTTAATTTAATCTTAGTGCACATTTTATAGCCTTTATGAAAATAAATTTAACCATAATTCAACTTTATTAAATATTTTCACCATCGTTATATGTGAAATCTAATTCGAATTTCAACTATTTGTGTCATTAAATTTAGTCAGAATGCAGCTTTATTAAATATTTTCACCATCGTTATATGTGAAATCTTAATTCGAATTTCAACTATTTGTGTCATTAAATTTAGTCAGAATGCAGCTTTATTAAATATTTTCACCATCGTTATATGTGAAATCTAATTCGAATTTCAACTATTTGTGTCATTAAATTTAGTCAGAATGTAGCTTATAAATTTAAACACTATTCATTACAATATTAGATTTAAATAATCAGATTTTTTATTTTTCAAAATTTTATAAGTTTATTTTAGGCATAGTTTCCTTTGCAAGAGATTTGAAACATGCTTATCGAATAAAAAATATTGAGTTCGATTCAAATATTTTCGAGACAGAGTAAATTAAATTACCCTTGTTAATTTTAGCATCGAATGGACAGACATACTGATTCGAGTGATGAGATGGATGTAAACAATTTCCAAGGTGGAACAAGTGATAGTCATTCTTATGATGAGGATTATTGTGGTAATATAAATGAAAATAAAATGAATGAAAATGCTGATGGTATTGAAAGCGAAAATAATCAAGATACTGACGATCAGCACGATAATAATGAAAGCTGTGGTATAAGGAATGATATTCATAGACCCTATATTATTAATGGCTCAATCCAAAGTTGTAAAGATCCCAATAACTTGGTATCGAGCAGTATAAAAGATATCTACACATCTGAATCTACTGAAAGAATTAAGGATTTATCTAATCGTGAAGTAAATAGGGCTACTGATTCTGATATCCCGCAGGACAACAAAGATTGCACCAATATAATAGAATCTAGGGTAAGAGATATTTCGAGGCCTAGCATTAATGAAAATTTATTTGAAAACGACGTATATAATTCATTAAGGCGAGATTACATTGAAGATAAATTTCAATCAGGGCCGAATGATTTATTAAGGCATGATTATATTGAGGACATATCTATGTGTAAGTCAAATGATTCTTCAGGGCGGGGTCTGATTGAGGATACATTAAGAACCGGGGTAAGAGATACCACGAGATCTAACATCGAAGAGGAAAATGATTTTTCTGGTCGGGATTTAATTAAGGATACATTAAGAACCGGGGTAAGAGATACCACGAGATCTAACATCGAAGAGGATATATCTATATGCGAGGAAAATGATATTTCTGGGCGGGATCTGATTGAGGATACATTAAGAACCGGGGTAAGAGATACCTTGATATCTAACATCGAAGAGGATATATCTATATGCGAGGAAAATGATTTTTCTGGGCGGGATTTAATTGGAACCGATGAAAAGGATAATGATACATATAATGTTGAGGCAATTGGTATGCCCAAGGAAAAGGATAGTTATCCCGATAACATAGCATATGAAAAAAAATATTTAGGCAGTGAATTTAACAGCAGTTTCAACAATGATATTGATAATATTCCTGGGTTGCTTGACCAGGTGCATTATATTTTATCGTTTGATCGAGAATTCATGTGTGATCAGAGTAATCTATGCAATGATAATTCTATTCTTACAACCGCAGACTGTGTTCCAGAACCTGATAAAAATATAAAGGAAGCGAAAGGAATACCATATACCATTAATAATGCTCTACCAATACACACAAACAAGTCTTCAAATTTAAAGTCAAAAGTAAAGAGTCTAGAGATAGAAGACAAAAAATTAAGTAAATATAATAAAAAAACGAAGAATTTTTTTAGTGAATTACTGCTTCATAATAAAAGTTTCAGTAAAGAAAAACGGGTACTTAAACGAGCAATAGATAAAATATTCCGAGAAAGCGGTGTATCGAACACAAAAGAATTCATAGAGTACATTCAAAAAAATGAAAATTCAAGAAAGGTGAATTTCACACTTCTCGAAGATTTTCTTGTTTCTTTCGGTCACGATAGAAATGGTTTCAACAGAAGTATACCGAAATACTTTAAAACGCTTGGTATAGGCCATAGGGATAGCTTAGATAATATTAAACTACATCAAAAACCCCCAGAAGATGAAATTAAAGAGCTCAGAAAGCTTAATAAAAATGGGCTTCGTCTAAAAAGTTCACCAAATGTAATACCCGATTATTTTCATAATCTCACAGTGAAAGGGCACATAGCAGCCATTACTTGTATTATTCATTTGCACGATATGGTAATTACTGCCTCGGAAGATCGAGTCATTAAAATTTGGGATTCAAGTACTATGACTCTTCTTAAGTCACTTGTAAAACATACAGCTTACATCAACGATCTATGTGTTTCTATTGATAATAAGTATATGATCAGCGTGGATGGGGAGGGTACACTAATTGTGTGGTCTATGGATAACTATCAATGTGTATACTCCGTCGATATAGGGGGTGCTGTCGAGCTCGTTGAATTCGTTAACTATAATACGAATGTTGCCCCTGATTCGCATGAAAATCTTCAGGGTGATACTAATAAATCATTCTCACAAAATTACATGGAAAACTTATCTGGTTGTGAACATAAACCAAATAAAAATGTTAATGATACGAATGAACACATACACAATTGTAATATGCAACATACACCCCCTAAAAACCACAATGCACACATTGATCAGATTATATTTCAAGAGAATTTAGACAACACACTCAATGTTTCACAATCCCCACCCCAATATACATTTATTACCGTCCTTCAAAAGGGAATCGTTTGCTCTTACTCATTCGATAAAATATCCATAATTGCATCACAAACAAACGATATAATGTCAGAACTTGGTGATGATGGGGCGATACGTGCAATTTGTGTTTCTGAAAGTGGTAGAATGCTTTTAATAGGCGGTCCATGGCCCTTTCTTCTTTTCTTCGATACTCTCGATGGCAAACTTACCGATAATGTATATACACTAGAAACTGATGGTTATAGTGTAATGGGCGTTTCTGGCAGTAGAAAAGGTGTAAGATTTTGTGCATCTACCGGATTCAATTTTCTATGGGAATGGCGATGGGGCGGCGGGCCAGGAATAGGCAACCAGTTTGTAAAGAAAAAAAATGTTCGCAAGAAAAAAAATAATGCAGAGCAAAATATCACATCTGCATCAGAAAATCTAATTGGAAATTGGACTCGGAGAATGGTGTTTCTTGATTCCAATGAACGCGTCAACAGTCATCGAGTCATATACCTCGCAAACGATGTTCTTGTATGCGCATGTAATGATAAAAAGATACGAATAATGAACAACGAATTAACAAAGATAAATGTAGAAGACGTGGAAATTATGTGTCCACATCCTGATGAAAATATTTTTTTTGTAAGTGGCTATTTTAATGAAACTTTCTACAAAAAAGAAAATCACACAAAAGAATACATTGTAAAACAACTAGATCAGATTGACCATAAAAAGGATACAATTGGAATCCACAACGAAGAAAAGAAGAATTACAATGCTGGTTTTACCTATAAACAGATGTTTAAGGCCTCAAAAACACGACATAAAAAAATAGAATTCCTACCTTTGAAATCACAAAATGTAGATGAAGAACCTAAAACAGACATTCCCCCTATGCATTCGCTGCGTTTATATGACGAAACAGGAAAATGCCATTATGAATGGAAAATAACATACAGAATACTTGATTGTTACTTTAGTCTAGATGGAAAAACATTCATTTGCGGTGACGAAATAGGACAAATACACTATTATAGCCTTAATAACAATAATAAAATGTATGATTGTGTGCCCAAAGAACAATTCTATAGGCATGAACTCGCACTCGCTTTTAATAACGATTTTATTGAAGAAAATAACACAGACGAAACATTTAATCTATCATCCATGAAAAATATTTATAGCTGGAAAAGAAATAAATCAAATCATATTGATAACCACACTCAAATACATATCGACACGAATAAAAATTACAATGTATCTCTAGGGAAACTAGATGATGAAAATTCCATTGAAAATGTGAAAGAAGTGAATAATGAAGATAAAGGTATAGATCAAAAGGGTACTTTAAAGAAAAGCATGGGAGCGAATAATAAAGATGGTTATAATGATAGTATGGTTAAAATGAATAATGCTTGTAGTGATAATGAAGGTACAGTTAATATTATAATAGAAAAGAACAATGAAGCCAGTTCTAATATTGGTTTTATAGAACATAATTTAAATTTATCAGCAAAGTTCAATGATTGGATAGATATAGCTTCAAAATATAATACTAATAAAGACACCATCAGTAAATGTAATGTAGGTGTCTCTGATAATAAGTTTATTCTGAATATAGATTCTATTCGAGAAAGAATTAAAAGTGAATATCTAGAATCAAGAGAAAAACGATACCTATACAATAACAAACTCGAAAAATTCGCTATGAATCACCTGTCTGAACATTTCTACACATTTTCCAAATTTAAACAAAAATACATTTCAAAAAGTGAAAAATGCTATGACACAGTTGCAAGATTTCACGAAGATGATCTGGAAAGGGCGGCCTCATCAAAATCAGATGATAACAATGAATCAAGCACTGACGATCTCATAAATGTGAGCTCTGAAAACACCGATAGTGATGTGGTTACCAGCAGAAGGCACGAACCTTCACAATATACGAGCAATAATTTTAATACAAGTAGAAGAGAAACGAACCACTCCAATTTAAATGCAAGCGAGGCTCTGTTTTTTAGTCGAAGAAGAGCCGCACTAAACTATAGCAGTCACTCACTGGAAAATAGTCAAAGAAATTCAGAAAGAAGACCTGCTGGAAACTTAAGCGGTTCAATTACACGAAGAAGTGCTTTAACCTATAATTCTAGAAATGGTACTAGAATAAATGATACGGAGGATAGTTTCATACCAAGAAGAAGAGCAGCCGTAGATATAAACTCATTTAATATGAGATTTTCAGGAAGGGATCAAAGAAGATCGAATAATACTGAAAACAATTTTATTCCGAGAAGAAGCGCAGCACTAAATATTTATTCAAGATTGAATTCTTCCGGGGATAATTTTACACCAAGAAGAAGGGCGGCTGTAAATATTAATTCATATAATATAAATTCCTCTGTTAGTAATGAAGAAAGCCCAAATAATATCCAAGAAAATTTATTGCCACCAAAAAGAAGAGCAGTATCAAATTTTAATACAAATGGAACAAATTATCCGGAAAATAAAAGAAGTCCTAATAAAAGTGGCAAATCAAGAGAAATTGTGAATGATACTAGTTCTGGTGAAAAAAAAGATAATTTAAAAACCAAAATAAGGAAAGCTGCTCGATTAGCAATGAATAAGTCCTCCCTACTTTTATTAAAAAATGAAGAAACTAATAAACCTAAAAAATTTACAAAATCTAAAATAGAATCATGTGAAACGAGTATCATCACGGAAAATTTAAGCATAGATGATAATTTATCATACGAAACAAATAAAACTAGGAAAAAGAATATGAGAAAATCAATTTTAGACAACGAAACATCTTCTGAAATTTCAATCAAAAGTGACAGAGAACCAAATAACATGATTTTGAAAACTAATCAAACAATATCGGAATCTCAAATTAAAAAGGGAGGAAATAAAGAAAAAGGCCCTAAAGAAGGAGAACAAGATACAAAAATAATGGATGAAGAATATAAACCCCATTCTACAATAAATAAATCAGATGAAAAAAATAAACCATATATGACGACAGTAAACGAGTCTAATTCCGAAAAAATAGCATATTCGAGAACTAAGTTGAGCACAGAAAACCAATCATCTGATAATATTGATCAAATATCAAGTTCACTTCCAGAAGAGCCAACTTATAACCAAAAAAGAAAATCTGCCATAAAAGCAAGTAATTTAGCTAAATCAATGTCCAGTGATATTGTATGCCTAATAGCCCCGAAAAGAAAATCTGCCATGAAAATAATCGAATCGAAAATAAGAAGCAAATCACCGATGCCAAGGAAAATAAATAAATCATCTAAAATAAAAAAAGATACAGGAAAAGTCACCCTCAAAATTAAAAGCTCGGAAATATCTCCAATAATTCGACAAAACACAATATTGGAAAATAAAATAGCCATGGAAAACGATAAATCTAGCGGGAAAATCAAAATTGAAGTCACAGAGCCTCAAAATATTGAAAACAACCCCACTAGGAACAATGTTTACGAACAGAAAAAATCTAGAAAATTATCGCAGAAAACCCCCGAAAAAAATACATCTTCTCAATCTAGCAACACCACAAATTCTGAAAGCAACCATGAAAAATCACAAGCTCGTAAAAGTGCCGTAAAGATAATGGAAATAATCAAAAAATATGATAAATCAAAAAGAAATGAATAAAGCGAGAATATTACGCAAGTGATGGTTATAATCGTACAATAATAAATTTATAAATAATAACTATTTATAATGGGTTAATTTGTTTTTTGCCTCCTTATATTTGTTCGATCAAAACTTTGGATTGTTACATATAATAAATAGATTTAGTTTATTAAACTTTTTACATCATCATTTTTTCAATCTCATCTATATCTTACCTTTCAAGACTTATTATTTAAGGGTTAATTTGTTTTTGTCTCCTTATATTTGTTTGATCAAAACTTTGGATTGTTACATATAATAGATTTAGTTTATTTTCCTTTTAATATCAACATTTTTTCAATCTCATCTATGTATCTTACCTTTCAAGCCTTATTATTTTATGTCTATTTCTTAAACCTATTAAACATTCTCTTGTCCACCTTGGTCCATACATTATAACCTTTGTATCTTTTTAATTATGTTTCTTACACAATCATATTATAAATCTTTTTGATCACCTTTGTTCATACATTATCACCTTTAAATACTTATTAGTTCAAGTTTCTTACTCAATCCCATTATACCTTCATATTGCACATTCTCTTGTCCATCTTAGTTCATACATTATCATCTTTCAATACTTATTAGTTCAAGTTTCTTACTCAATCCCATTATACCTTCATATTGCACATTCTCTTGTCCATCTTAGTTCATACATTATCATCTTTCAATACTTATATGTTCAATTTTCTTACTCAATCCCATTATACCTTCATATTGCACATTCTCTTGTCCATCTTAGTCCATAAATTATCACCTTTAAATACTTATTAGTTCAAGTTTCTTACACATTCCTATTACACGTTTTGTTGTCCCTATATTATCATCCTTCAAGATTTATTTAGTTCAATTTTATTCCTAAATCATATTGTCTGTTGGTACATTTCTGCTTCGGCTGGAACTGATAGCATATTAAAATACGACTTATGGTATTTAGTGACTATATTATTACATTATATGACATATGATGCCCTTCGTGTTATGTATTTGTAAATTTGAGAAATTTTATTACAAATAGATTATATTTTTCTGTTCTCATTTTCTATATCAGCCAGGCATCAATACTAGCTATTCCTATTCTTATAAATTTGATCAAGTTTTTCTTTGTATCATGCACTTATTCCTGCGTGAGATGCGATAATTTTTTTTCTATTTTCCAATAAGTATTTACTTTTATCTCTGCTACTTCATTTTCTATTATTCCTTCGATTATGCATCTTCTGATCGTATTTACTCATTTTTTGTTCGATTCTTCCGTGAATATGTATTTATAAATAATTATACAAATTTTTTCTGAAAGGGGATATTTCAGTTGATTTAGAAGAGCTTTAACAAGTTTTCTGAGTTTTAACTGGCAACCCCCTGGATTCAATGAATTTATTTAAATGAGAAATACCAGCAAGGGTCTAATTGTCGAAACTAGACATAAAAACATGACAATACATATAAGCAGTGAATAAATTACGAGGTTTCTGTGTGAGACGCCTAAAACGTGCACTAAACATTTAACTTTGCCGTATTGCAAATATGTGGGCAAGGTAGAGTAGGGATAGCAGAATTAGCCTGTGACGGAATGTAGATAGAAATTCAATAAGTACCATATCGACTATAACCCGGTAAAGCAGGTCTAATCTCGGAAATCAAACTTGCTACGGAAAATGTGAAGAATCACACCTTGCAGTGCATAAGATAAGCAAAAAATACTAATAGTCATGAGCGAAATTCCTAAAAAGAACATATGTAAATCTAAATAACTAAAATATCCACACAAGAAATTATATTTTTCATATTTTTAATTATCTATTTCGTCATAAAACTCAAATAACATAAATATAAAAATTTTAAAATATTTATTTGCCAGAAAACTAAATTTAAATTGCATGAAAATACATTTTATAAACATTCATCTAAACTTCTAAATATTTATTTAGCCAGAAAACTATATTAGAATTGAAAAAAATAAGATATAACTTCTAAAAATATTCTTACTGTTACTTTAGAATTTTTAAATACTACATTTAGAATATTTCCAAAAACTATGGGAAAATTATAATAAAAACATCACAATCCTGGTATCATTCAATTTGTGGCTTGACTAAAATTCAACATTAAATTATCCGTAGGGTTAGGGTTAAATTTTATATTTTCGCATACAATTAATTTAAATCCCAAAAGTTATAAGTTAAAACATAAGCCAGATAAAAAAAGGGTTTCATTACAATCTTGGCACCATATATTATATCTAATATTAAAATAACATAATTAGAAATAACAGTAGCTCAAAATTGTCACTGTATCTAAGAATTATATTAGATTTTATATTATTTAAGGGGCTAATTTTTCCTTTAACTTTTAATATTTGCTCGCGTAAAACTTTAGATTGCTCTATAGTACATTTTGTTATATACTAATATCAGGAAAACACCCTTACAGTCTTTCTCAATGTATATTCTATGCACAGACTTATAAATTCAAGTTTTTTTTCTAAATTTGATTGTTTTTGCATTGATTCTGTTGCACCCCAAATTCCTTAATATAAGACTTATAGTATTTTGTGGCAACAATATCATTTCTCATGGTTTAGGTACTATAAATTTGTTTTAACGCACTATAATTATATTATATATAGTTTTTTTACGATATATTAAAATTTTATAACGACAGAGATTGTATAATAGATAGAGCTAAAATACATATAAATATGGCCTGCTCTATAGAGCGTTTTAATTTTTTCTTGATTGAAAATAGAGAAGTAACTGAAAAAACTAGCCTGTAAATATTTAGATCCAATAATTGCTTATATTTATATTTAAACATTAGAAAGAGTAGAATTTACATCAAATTTACGGAATTAAGTATAAAAACTGACTTCCATATCGCTTCCTTGAGTCAGCTAAAATCTTAAATCATTAAAAATTTATATTCCGGCGAAGATTTGCCATAAAAAGGGTAAACTTATTTTCGTAGGTATATTATTTTACTTTAATATCGCTTTGTTTGGTTAGCATAGTCTTAAATAATTTTTAAATATAAATTTATTGAGATATTACAAATTTTCAGCGAAATTATACATTAGCTTTTTAATCAAAAATTATGCCTTTTGCATCTTACTTATAATGAAATATTATAAATTTTTGTCCAACACAAGAATTTTTTAATTTAACTAATTTTAATAATTTATTTTACGGAATCCAAAAAATGTTCATAAAAGATTTACAAAGGTATATATTACTAAATATACAAAACTCCATATTTATAATTTGGCTGGAAAAGACTGGTGCTTCTTTAAAACAAAAAAAAATTTTTATCGATTGGAATTCGATTCATTGCTAAAAAATTCAATGCAAATTCCGGTACATAGTAAGATTTTGCAATCATTTTATTAGAATATAATAACTTATATGTAACGTATCTATATAAATCATCACCAAAAAACCTTTAAATGCTTTTTAGTTAATAAAGTAAATATTTTAATTTCAACAAAGCCATGTATTTGTAACGATAACTGTTAAAATTATTCGGATTTTACTTTTTTATGCACAAAAAATAAAAGATCTTGTGCTATAAAAAAGAAACACAAAAAAACTTTAGGGTTTACGTATATCAGAGAATCTACTATGTTTTAATTAAGTTTTTATCATAATTAAAATTGATTTCACCCTATTTTCAGAAAATAAAATGGTATAATTTATGCTTATTTTTAAGGATAAATTTATAAAATATTATTTACAGGTTATTTTGTCTCATAAAAATTTTAAAAATGTTGTTATTTATTAATTATCATGCAAAATCATAATTGTTCTCTGTATATTAGAACAGATTAGATTTATTATTCTTCATTTAGTTTTATATCCATATTGAAATTTTTTTAATTTTTCTATAGGATACATTTCAATTTTCTTTAAAACTATATTGTTGTAAGATTCAATAAATTTTTTTATAGATTGTATTTCAATTTTTCCTAAACCTATATCGTTATAAGGTTTAGCAAATGAATAATATATTCCAAGCTTATCTTATATTGTCCTATGTTATTGTGATTGCGTCTTATTTTTTTAAATTTAATGTTATATGTTTTATATAGCTATATAAATATCGAACCAAACCCAAAGATATTCCTTATAATCTATTTTACATCGATATCGCGCATTAGGTTGGATTATATATATATAATCTGATGATTTTCAATATTTCATCTTAATATATCTGAAAATAATCATTGATTTTTGTCCTTACAGACCACAAAAAATTATAGTTTTTCAATTACTAAACACTGTATATTTACTTTCTTTAAAATTACTACATAATAGGATCTCGAAGGATTACAAAGAAGTTTTAAATCTATGTTAGCACTGCATAGAAAATACCAGATACTTTTTCAATCAATAACCCTTTTTATATAAATTTACCGCTTTTCAATAATATCTGACCTTCTTTCCGTTCATCTAAACAGATTTCTGGTTTATTTAACTACTAATAGTTATAGAAACAAGATTCTTTCATTGGTTCTTTAAAGCTAAAAATTATAAATATGGAAAAATAGGCCATTTAATTTAAATTTTACACTACATATGCTTTCTAATATTTACGGCGTTTTCAAATCAATTTAATCAGCCTAAAAATCAATATAAACTATGAATAATTAAATCAAAAATATAAACGTGGACTAAATTTGTAAAAATATAGTATTGAAAAAAAAATAGTCTAAAGAAAATAATAAAGTGTTCCGAGGCAACTATGTAAATTTAGTTAAAATAAATGACCAATATATTGCTTAAAAGTGAATAAAGCGAAATTAAAATAAAAAAATTGTTCGATCTCTAACTATCCATTCGTATTTATATGTTTGAATATGATAACAGTGATACTTTATTAAGATAATTAATGCAAAAAATATATTTTCTTTGAATCATAGACAAGTGACCGAAAGTTAAAAAAAAAAGGATCTTTCTACCACCCTCATCAAATCGGGATGTAATTGATACTATATATAATCTGGAGAGTGATTACGAAAAAAATTTCATGTATAAAGATATATGCAATAGCATATACATGTAGGCAATTTATTGAAGCTTTAATTATAAATTCTAACGCAATTAACAAATAATTTCAACACCTTAAAATTAATTTTATGGGTTTAATGAAATCGGTAAAAAAAAAAGACTAGATATGTCTGCTCTAAAACCATAAATTTCTATCTAATTTGTGCATATATCTTTCATTTGTATATAATATGATCTCTTTTAGGTTTTTGTTTCGAGTGTAACAAATCAAGTTTATATCTTAATTTAATAAATAAAAAGCAAAAGAATTGGAAGATTAAATAATAAATATAAAAAATATGCTTGCGTGCACATATAGGCTCTAAAATAAGTTATATGGCAAATAAGGTCTTCAGAATACACTTTATTATAGGGGCACATAAAAATAATGTTAAAATCTCATCCATTCATGTAGTTAAAATTTTGGAAAATAACTATTTTATCCTATAAAAACGACCTATTTTACTTTTAGTATCAAATACTAATGTTGTTTATTTATAGTATTTGAATAAATAAAACGTTATTTTCCAAAAATTTTACTACATTAATGGATGAGATTTTAACATTTTGTTTATGTACCTCTTTAATGTAAATCATTTTATTATTGCTTCTAGTTTGCAAAATAGTATATTTATTCAATTAAAAGGCTTTTTATGAAGATATTATTTTATCGCAAGCATTGTAAAAAAATAATTTGGTTGTATCTTTTGTTCAATCAAAAGTTTTACTAAAAATTATTTATATTCTATTAATTTTTATTGAATTTTTTGATTTACAGGCATATTTACTTTATCAGATCTGATGCAATTTGATTTTTGTTATTTGAATTAGAAATAGTGATACTACAGAAAATAGACATAAAATGGGATTATTTTGTCACAGAATACCACAAGTATTAAATAAAGAATTAGTTGTGTAAACGGAAGCGAATGCAAATTCACAAACAATATATTGATCAAACACTTGAAAGCATAAGTCTTGAGCTTAGAAGATGGATTTAGAAAGATTGTAAAGATGGTCTTCACGAAAATAGTATAAATTAAATTTTTATTATTCAGAATTCTAAGTTTTGCACGAGCAAGCATGAAAAGACAATAGAACAGTTAGAACACAAATAAATATAAAAATACTTCAGGTAATTTTATGAATAAATCAGGTCTTTTACTCAATTTAAATTCAAGAAAAATAGTCTATTTTAATATTTTAATGTACGGTTTAATAGAAGTTTATTATAAATTAATAATCAAGCGTTCATCATAAGCTACCTTTCATTTTAGGAATTTTTTTGCGTTTTGTTATTTATGGATATATCCCATACACTTTATCTCGTTTCAAAAATTCATAGTAAGATTATGTTATTCTACTGTAAATTGATTGTAAGTTATATGGTGTAGAAATATGAAAATCTAGAATCTATATCAATGATTTATTGTTAATGATTCGATTTTTTTTGGTAAAAATGCTGTTAATATATTAGGAACCAGCTCTTACGAATATAAATGGTTAAATTGAAACATAATAAGTTTATTTAAAATATAAAGTTTGCGGTATTATTTTCAAAACTAGGTTGAGATAACGTTATCTCTGTACTGGATCTTAGGGCAAAGCCCACTAATTCCTTTAAATCTAAAGTAGCCAACTAAGTTATTTTTATGCCGTTAACAATGCGTGTACATAAGATGCAGAAAGATAAAGAATTGATAATTTTTTACAACAAGATATAGATTTAAATATGGGTGGGGCGTGAAAAATTTTACAGCGAAGTTTTAAGCATAATAAGTGCGGCATGAAACCATCATAGCAAATAATCATAATTCGGACAAAAAAATGTTTATACCTTTAAAATTTTTAAAAGAATACCTTCAACGGCATCACATATCTCAAAATTTTGTGTTATTAGTTTTAAAACGTGTTTAATTCTTCATTTAAAAACTCTTAAATATATAAGAAAATTTC
Source organism: Rhyacophila brunnea (assembly GCF_057557595.1). Taxonomy (NCBI): domain Eukaryota; kingdom Metazoa; phylum Arthropoda; class Insecta; order Trichoptera; family Rhyacophilidae; genus Rhyacophila; species Rhyacophila brunnea. The sequence goes on from NW_028232824.1 coordinate 234,385, forward strand.
ATCATCATACATATTTAAAAATTTCAGGTACAATGTAATTTACAAAATTTAAATATGCCATAGAAAAAAAGATCAGGAATTTCAGAGGAGATTACAAATACAAAATTTGATATTCGGGAATATTATGGTTTAAATTTTGTAGTATAATTTTTGGTCTTTGGCATGGTTAAAAGATATTAAGCATGAAACATATTTGCAATTGATCGTGCAAAAAAGACTATAACTTTAATAAATATTCGGAAAAAACATATGCCTTTAGAATATGGTTTATTCGGATATTAAAGGATTTAATTTATTAAGAACTTATTTTGCGGATCTCATGACGGTAATAACATTGTATAACTTGTTGATTATATGATTTTAGGTGATAAAAATAAAATTAAGTTATTTGAACGGGGATAAAGCATGGATTGTCAATTCAAAACATAATAAAAAGAAAGAATAAATCTACTTTCGTTAAGATGTTAGTGGAATTTAATAGACTATTAGTAACTTGGATATACAATCTAGTTTTTCCTTTCCAATTTTGGTATCTTCGAGCACATAAAAAAATATAGTGTGGAAAAAAAGCATTTGCTAAGAATAATTTTTGAAGACAATTAATGGGGTTCTTATGATATATACATGTTTAAGGTTGCCTAATTTAGCTATTAGAAGATAAATATATTAATAGGCTTGCGGATACTCTAGTATTATATTTTTGTTGGTGTTTTTGTGTAAATATAATGTTAAAAATTTTTTAGAGTTAAAATTTACACTGAACTTGAAATAATTATTTTTCACAACTTACTATATAAAACCAAGCGTAGAACTGTTTTTTATTTTAAAACAATTCGATGAACAGAAATATGTATAAAAAAATAAGATACAAATGAATTTTTTTCTGAGAAAACTATCAACAGTGATAATAAAGATATGATAGTAATATCAAGACTATATAGAATCACGCTTAAAATTATTTTATGATGAATTATCATACATCTAATAAATACACGATTCTTGTATTACATCATAAAAGCTATTCTATCATTATATTTTTTAAAAATGTCCATATTTGCATATAAATAGACAAAATTGATACATATTAAAAATTTTTGTAGTAAAAATTGTCTATATATAATTTTTTCGTTGCATTTATTTTCAGTTAAAAATACATCAAAAATATAAATTTACCGCAATTAAGAATTCTAAAGTGTAAAATTCCTATATTTAAGCCTATAAAAATATTTTTATTATTTTATATGCTTTGATAATTAAAAATAATAGAATTTGTATTTTTTAGCATACTAATAGCGATACTAGCACAAGGATCGCAAAAAATATCAATGAATGGCTTGGATTTTTAAATCTGAAAAAAGGAATCGAAGGCTGAAAAAGTTATTGGATGCTTCTTTCTATACATGTTAGCAAAAATACCACAGTTTTTAAACAACAGCACCTGCATAATTTATATATTCAATTAGCATTAAAGAAGTAGATTACTTTCAGAAAATATATGCGTCAAGAGATAATCCTTGCAATTTTTTTATAATTCACAAAAAAATAAGAAAGTACACATGCCCCATGCATACGTATATTAAAGATTTTTTTTGGTCGCATAAGTATCATAATATTGTACTTTAAATATAAATGTGTTGTTTTAGGGGTAGGTGCCTATAAATGTTATTATTTCCATTATTTGTGATTTTTTAGTTTTAAAATCTGCTTTGCAACGATTTTCTGCATAAAATCTTTTTTTTTTATTTGGATTTTTAAAAGATATCGACCGAAACTTTATCTACAAATAATAAAAAAGAAAAAACTTTTTGAATTTTATTCAGCAAAATTTTTTGTACCATTCTACCTGAGATCATCCTTGTTTCTGTCTGGCAATAAAATTTAATTTACACTATCTAGGAAGAGCTTAACAATGCAGGTCATTATTATAAATTATAGCATTATACTGTAGTCATAAATTATTTTTGTGCTGAAAATATATTTATTTTACCAATAAATTTCTGGTGCTTTTTTTTACAAGAATCTATTATATAACAAAAGTTTTATGGTGAGGTTTTCATGTCACATATAATACGCATTCGATATTAGAATTTAGAGTACTCAAATCTTAGAATTGGAGTTCATAAGCTTTAAAATATGATTCAAAAACTTTCAAAAATGAATTATAAAAATAAAAATCAAAAGCTTTCCAATAAAAAATTACTGAATTTTGATTTTTTTTAATAAAAACACCAAACGCACAAAAAAAAAATAGTTTCACTTTCTTATGCACATTTAAATAAATTATCTTTTTTTGTCTATTCCTAAACAAGTATTCTAATTAAATCTCTTTATTCTTCCTATACAGTATTAGTTTTAAATAGAGTATGAACATTATAAGCTCTTCTGTAAATTTATAAATTTTGTGAAATTTTAAGTTACGAAAAAAATTTCGATATGTTTTCTATCATTCTATATTGATTATAGATTTTTGTGAAGCTATTTTTCAAATTATAATTATCTCATCTACATCCGTAAAAAGTATAGTTTTTTTGTTGAATTCTTTCTATTCCCACGATATACAAACCCCTCTCGATTCCTTGCCTCTTTTTTTATTTATAACGCCAAGTTTTATGCCATAAACCCCCGCAATTACATACAGCATGTCTTTTTTTCGCTTCATGTTTTATAAAATACAGAATAATCCTTCATGGCCTCTAAATCAGTTTCTAGTCTTATCTATATAATCCCTGTTCATCAGACATACTTTTAATCACAGACACGTAACAGAATTCCGTAAAAAAAAGAATAATATTTGTTTAAGCCAATTTTATTTTCTAAAAATGTATTCATATATTGGAGAAATCTGATAAATATTAATTGTTCATTTATTTTATTTAAAGATAAATACATCTAAATATTCACGCTGTAGCATACTTTTTATTTTTTCACTGATATTACATTTTATTTTCCCCCTAACTTCATGATAAAAAATTACAATATCAAGTTTAAAATATGAATTCAGGGTCTAAAAAATTATAAATACGATGATAAGAAAGTTTTAGAAAAAAATATACCATTTAATTTATATAAACATGACAATAAATAAAGATTTATGAGATATAAACATTTAATATTTTCAATAGAATGTGAATAAGTTAAACAAGCCCCAAAGAATTTAAAGGTATATCAGCCCGTTTTTTTCAAGTAAAATCATGAATAAAATTTTTTTTTTTGATTAGATAAATTTAAAATATTCTGTACTAAAAATATGGCCTAAAAACTTCATAATTGAGCCATTTAAAATAATTAAAGAGCTCTTCTATTTCTTTCAATAGCCTAAATTTAATTTCAACTTCTAAAAACCGCAATTATTTTTGCGTGCAGAGGAAAATTAAAAGATATAATAGGTTTGTATAAGAATTCTTACATAATAATCCTGCTGCAAGAACAGTATCTATATCTCAGATTTATCGCCTTATCACCATATCAATTTAAATGGGAGTCTACGTATTATAAGCTTTCAGTCACAAATATCTTATATGAATTATATTAGACTCTCTAAATAAAAAAATTAAGGGCGTAAAATCATTTAGTATGATAAATTTTTAATTTTTTTCAAACAATTATAAAATTTTAATATAAATTTATGGGACTAGTAGCACAAGTATGGGATAAAATCACATCTATTTATCTGGTCAAAGCCTAGAAATCTTGTATGAGTAATGTTCATAGTGGGTTCTAAAATAGGCGATTCGACTTCTTTTCGTGTTATTTTAAGCACAAAAACGCGTAGATAAGCGTTTTCTATGAAATACTCTAATAGCCAAGGTAACTTAGAGCGTGTTTTATTTTTTCAAATATGTCCAAATTATAAAATTGACAGTTGAATTTTGTTATAAAATTAAGGAGATAAATATATTCTGAAGAATTTTCTTATATCAAATCAAAAGTTTACAAATAATGCTTCCCTTATTTTTATATTATTACACCCGTGAATGAAACACCTAGAAACATTTTTATAAATTATACAGGATACTATATATCGCCAATGTGATACTAAATATATAATCAGCCTTAGTAGAAAAAAAAACATTATATTTTTGGTGGCTTTATCTATATACATTTTTACGTTATTTTTTAATTTTTCCCAATGTGATGGATACCCAATAAATCTTTATACTTCTAGATAATATACTAAGAATTATCAGCATTAAAGTATTATTACCATTTATGTTCTTTTAATGTAAAAGAATAGTGTTTTTTGTGATATTTTGGGTGTTTAAACAGAGTTGTTCAATTTTTTTCTGGCTTTATAATATATAAATAAATACACGAATCTATACTTAATACGGCATTACTTGTGATTTTTTCTATTTATATATAATTGTTGTTTATAAATCCATAAAACACATAAATAAAAGGATCTATTTGTAAATGCTCTCCTTTCGCGAATTTTCCATACGATATCGTTTTTTTCTTCCATTTTCCATCAAAAGATAAAAAATTTTGAAAAATATTAAATGCTCAAGCTGATTTTCTGTAAAATATAGAATGGCTTGACAATAATTATAATATAGCTTGTTTTAAGCATTTATAAATAAATAATTATATATAAAGACATAAGAATACAAACATCAAGCTTCAAAATATTTTTATACGCATAGAAGTTCAGATACAGATAAAAAAAAGAATTAGCAGTCAATATGAAGCACCATAGCATATTAAGATATCTACATCTTTTTTTGAAGCCAATGCCATTTTACATTATATTTCGAATATATCCGATTAAGTTTCTTCAAGATTGGATCGAATTTTGTCTCATTTTTAAGTTCATTTGTGACTATATCGCCTTTAGATCTACTAAAGATAGCCGTTTGAATTTTATAATTTCAGAAGATTAAAAAAACATTATATTGCCCAAAAGCTTCGACCAAGCCTTGAAACGTGCACGGGATATATTTTATTATAGAAAATAAGAAAAGACAAGTCTTTATAATCAGATGAAATAATTATGCATGTTAATATAATTATGTACCTATCAGCATACCCTATTTAAGCGTTTTAAAACACCCTATGCATCAATTTTGAGAGACAGCGTAAAATATCAACCCCTTTAGGAACTTAATAAAATTTAGCTTTTCGTTTTATTTATCAAGCCAGAACAATGTACGTGCCACATCATTTTTATTCTAGCAGAAAAAGATATTGCACACTTTGATCACACTTAATAATTCGATCACAATCTTATAGATATCTTTGGAAGTTTAATAATTTTTTTTCAAAAGATCACATGATCTTGAATAGATAATTCATCATAAAAGAAGGAATATATAGAATTTATAATTTAGTGTTTCACACATTTAGTTTTATGGAGGTATTGGACTACTTTTTCTTAATCGTCTGTGTAAAAATTATCTAAAAATCCGTATTTTACTATGAAATTACTTAAAATAATTCATAAGTGCTTCTGAGATGTATTATTATTCCCTTCCGCATAGATTTAAAACTCTGCGAACATATTTTATATCGTTAAAAGAGCCCAAAGATGGTATCATCTGACAAAATCAACATGGCATAGGCTAATTCAAGTCACAAATAGAGCTATAATCAAGATGATTGTATTTTCAGCATATAGTTCTCATAAGGGAAAAACTGGGTAGCCACACACATTTAATTCTTTGTAGGGAAACTTATTTTTTTCAAAATGGGCGCATTTATGAACTGTTAAGATTAAACACCCACCAAAAATAATAAATACCCTTTTTATCATACAAATTGTATTTTTTTAAGATATTTCTACTTTTTTTCAAAATAAGCGTAAGTCCTGAATAGTTAAGATTAAAATCCCATCCGAAAATAATAATTATCGTAAATTATAACAGGTAAATGCATGGAAGAGAAATTGCCACATTCCAAAGAAATAATAGACAAATAAAATGATTTTGAATATAAATTTACTGGGTTTAACAGTTATATATAATTTTAAAGTTGATTATAATTGATGGGTACCAAGAAGAAAGTCTTTTATTTTTCAGAAGTCGAAAAGGAAAAAATAGATGAATATTTATTTAATCTGCTTCATATGTGCATATTATTATGTTTTCGTTCTATTTATTCGTCACGCCTTAAAAAACGAGATGACAAGGGTATATGACATTAATTATATAATTTATTGACCCATATTTACTTTATCAGAATTTTTAGATCGTTCTTGTCTAATCTTTTCAGTCAATAGATCTACAACATTTTCTAAATCGGATATTTTATGAACCAAACTAGAATTAAGCTGTTTCAGCCCATAAATTTTCTCTTCTTTTGAACTTATCATAGATTCATATCCAGATTTAACATTGTTAATTAATTTTTCCGCCTTTTCTTTCGCATTATCGATTGGTTTTCTATCATTCAATTCTTCAATAATATTTTTAAGATCTCGAATTTCTTCAAGTAGAGCTTCCATAATTTTTTCTTTGACTTTTAACGCAGATTTTAATTGTGAATTTTCTTGTCGAAGCGAATATTCGATTTTCAATGCTTGTTCGTTCTCCTTTTTTCTCTCAAAATCCATGTTTTTTATTTCTTGATTTTTTTTTACTATTATGTTTTGTAGGTGATTGGATTTATGCTGTATAAATGGGTTTTTTTCTATAAAATTTTCAGTATTTTCTTGCTTTGAAATCTTTTCTACATCTTCAATCTTTTCATCTGAATTTTCTAGCAACGATTTTGTTTTTATGTCTGGTTTGTCTTCTATAGCATTGATATAGAAAAGATGCAATATTTCTAGTTTCTCTTCATTTAACATCAAAACATTATCAAACAGAAACTTGATAACTTTATTTTTTTCAATAACTTTTAAATGATCATATAATCTATCAATAAAATCAACATCATCAATAATTTTTTCATTGCAAATAGGTACATTCAATATTTTAAAAATCTCTTCTATTCGATTATCTACGCCATTTTTTGAATTTTTATTTTGTTCTATATAAGATTCCATCATATTTTTCATATCTTCATTCGAAAAAAATGAGCAGTCGATTGTTTTCTCACCATTTAAAAATTCTTGCACTGATTTTTTTAGATTATGAGGTGGTTTTGTATATAAAAAGTGTGATTTTTCTTGTTTTTTTATTGTTTGTGAATTGTCTAGGATATTTTCTATGTTTTCTTTTAAAATTGGCACTGAATTTTTTCTTGTTTCATATTTTTTATTTTCTAGTATTTTTGATTCCTCGCCAATTTTACTGAAATTTTCAATATTATTGTTGCCCTTATCCCTTTTATGGATGTTTAAATTATTATTACAGCCAAGGTTATCAGTACAACCATAATTCTTAGTATTTGCATCGATAATCTTATTACTCCTATCTGCACTAAGATTATTATTACCGCCTTCAAAATTGGTAGTTGTATCAATAATATTACTGTTATTATTGTTGTTTCTATTAACACTGTATTTATTATTACCGCCTTCAAAATTGATAGTTGTATCAATAATATTACTGTTATTATTGTTGTTTCTATTAACACAGTGTTTATTATTACCGCCTTCAAAATTGGTAGTTGTATCAATAATATTACTGTTATTATTGCCTCTATCAACACAGTGTTTATTATTAAAACTAAGATTATCAATACTAGCATCCGACTTAGCATTAATTTCATAATGATCGAACTTTTTGTTTCCACTTTCAGAACCTTTTCTATTCATTTTTCTTCGTTTTCTATCGTTTTCAATCATCATCGATAAAGTAAGTTCACTCTGGTTTTCATAAATACTGTCAACATTATCCTTTTCTGATAATAATTCTTGTGTCTCATCAATACCAAAAGTCATACTTTTGTCTAAAAATGATGTATCTTTCGATTTTTGCTTTTTCTTATTGACTGGCTTATTATTTGTTTTTTCTATTTGTTTTTTTGTTTTATTGATATCATGTTCTATAAACTTATATACTTTGAAGGCAGTATTTAATTTAGAATTTGTTTTAGATTCCTTTAGTTTGGGCGTTACCGATTTATCCGCACTAGATTTGGAAGATAATTTTTGTAATTTAGAATTTGCTTTTACTTCTTTTGGTTTGGGTGTTATGAGTTGATTCTTTCCTTGTTGATAAGGTGTAGTTTGTTCACTCTTATATTTAAAATTTGCTTTCACTTCTTTTGGTTTGGGAGTTATTAGTTGATTCTTTCTTTGTTGATAAGGTGTGGTTTGTTCACTCTTTAATTTAGAATTTAGCTTTACTTCTTTTGGTTTGGGAGTAATGTGTTGATTCTTTCCTTGTTGATAAGGTGTGGTTTGTTCACTCTTCAATTTATAATTTGCTTTTACTTCTTTTGGTAAGAGAGTTATGAGTTTATTCTTTCCTTGTTGATAAGGTGTAGTTTGTTCACTCTTCAATTTAGAATTTAGTTTTACTTCTTTTGGGTTTAACGCTATTAATTTATTGGTTGTAGATAGTAGTGATGATTTTCTTACAGCGCGTTTTTGAGGCGTATTTTTCGATTCTTCTATTTCTATATTTCCAAGTGATTTTAATACTATGGCATCAAGTGATATTAACCCATGCGTATCATTGACTGATTTATCGGTGGTTTTATGCTTCTTGATATATCCCATTAAATTCGTTTAGGGTATTAAATAATTGAAATTTGGATTGAAATGTGTTTATGTTAGTATTTCAATTTCGTGACCCTGGCATCGAAAAATAATTTATATTAGAAATTATTTTTTTACCATATTATTTGATTGTATGTTTGATAAATAAATAAATAATCTATTCCCGCCAATAATATCCGGTATTATGGGCCTATCCAATTACTTATGGTTTCTGACTAAATGCACCAAACATAGATATAAACAACACGTGATAACATTTTTACTAGCCTATTAAAAACAGATAAAATTATTTATTTGCGCTAGATGATATCATATCCATAAAAGTAAATAGTGGTAAATAACACGTCCACTTAAATTTTTTTATTCGAAATCAAATCATCCGTAAGAAAACTAATTGCGGTGAATACAATTAGAAAATCTACTAATAATAATCAATATAAAAATCTATAGACTAAAATTGACGTGCTATTAAAAGGGGATATAAAAATTAGTATGTAGTTAATAAAATTGTATATTTTAAGATTTATTCAATAAATGAAATCATTTTTTTAGATTAAAAAATACTACGAATGATCAAGATCTTTCAATGTACTGTTATTTTCAAACTGTAAGATCGATACCAAGCACTATGTTTTGAGTAAACAAAATGCAAAAATTTAGCTGCCACTAGAGACATGGATATTGTTTCTTTAGAAAGAAATACGAAATAATCACAACTTATTAAAAAAAACCAGAAGTTTGATAACTTATAGTACAAATTAACCCTTCGAAAATTTTACTTAAAACAGTTTTTGTAATATATTCGCGTGTGTATCTTCAATATATTTTAACACAAAAAAATAAAAATACACAGAAAACGACTTTGTTGTATGTTTAAATAAATAACGATAATAAACTTATATTTTGCATATTATACTCCTCGAAAAAAAAAATTTAAGATATTTTATTTCTAAAGTTTTTATACTCTAAGATGGATATCGATTTTCTAAAATAGCGTCATAAAACACCCAAAAACATTTTATTTATTTAAATGTCTTTATCAGTTCAATAAAGTTTTTTAATAAAACACTATTGTTTATGGTGCAAATTTCGTTTGCATAACGAATGTACTATATCAATAAAAATATTGAAAATTTTTTATTTTTAAGGTTAGTATAATATCTATATAAAAATCATTTGATTTATGTCAATAAAAACCTGACTAGAATTATAAAATAATTTATTTTACTTTTTTTAGGCCGGCCTATTAATAAAGAAATGAATTATACACAATTTCACAATTTAGCTGATGCTTAGCTATATAATTATTAAAACTATTTATGTAAAAATTGGGTTTTGATTTTATTAGAATATAAAAACGAGTAAGATACCAAGCTACATATCTTTTTTAAATGATATTAACATTTAATGATATCATATCAGGAATTTTCTTTAATTAATTGATATCGGGAACATTTTATAACAGTAAAAATTAGTATAAAATATTAAAATTTTCTCGAAAAGAAATATTTATAATATTTTTTTATATAAATGATGGGATAAATTATAGATTTTAACATGAAAATATGATCAATAACCCTTTTTTTTATAAACTTATCTAATTATGTGCTATAAATGAATTATTTTTTCAATTGTTTTGGTGATAATTAGATGGGTTTCCATAATTAAGGTAATTAATATTGGTAATTTTGCTATAGGATATAGCTGACACGCTTAATTCTGTTATACTCTAAGAAAATATACTATTATTTTTGAAACAATAATTCATCTTTTTATTAAAGAAAAGTTCGCCCTCGAGTATTTTTAAATTCTAAAAAATATAAAAACAAACAGAAAAAAAATTTAAGAAAAGATTTATGATGTTGTCCACCGCTGCAATAAAAATAAAAAAACAGAATCCTGGGCTTTCTAAAGTATTCAAATTAGTTATTTGGGAAAGGTAGAAAACAATCAATTTTTTTAATGCGTGAAAATGCCTATCATGTATATCAAAAGGATATATCACTACATTTTGATTGTCACAATACGAAAATCTTGGTAATGGGGTGTATCTTTAAAAGAAAAAGCAGTCTTTCGTGTGCATACTAATAAAATTAAATACATGGAAATTATAGGCTTCTTGAATTAAAAAAAGTTAAAAATTTGCGCGTAATTTATATAAAAATGAAATTCTGATTTACTTTTAACAAGAACTCAGATATTTGCAAGCATAAAAAAATTCTAATTTTGTTCACCTTAAATATGGAAGGTTTTTATGGTCTTATATCTGAATAAATAGAAAACTAAGACTATTTCTATTTCAGAATACTGCAATATAATAAATTATATTCTGATCAGATTTAATATGTGCAAAGACGTTGCTTTTGATTTTAAAGATAACCTTTTTGATCATATCTAGGCCTTTATCATAAAAAAAATTATTTCAGTTTCCTAATATTTTACTAACAAATTTTTCGAAGAAGAACTAATTATAATCATAAAGTCACATCTTATAACTAAGATTTGCGTTAAAATAGATGTAATCCGCATGAAAACACCAATACTATACGATTATTTTTAGCAAACACTAATAAGGTAGAGGGAAATAAATGGTCTCTTACATATATTTTAAGGGATTTGACAAAAAATTACGTAGAAAATATTAAATCCGTATAAAAAGGCTTTATAATTCTTTAAGATTTGCAAATGCGTTGTAAATTTTTTTATCTATAGATTATTTTCATTTTCATCTATTTAGATGCGGTCAGAATATTTGTAATATTGGAGACCCCTCGATAGATCTTTTATCACCTTCCCCGGATCCATCTTCATCAATTGCTCTTCTTCTCTCAAATGAGATGAGTTCAAGTGTCTTGCAAAGTGTGAGAGCTTACATGCGTGCTTCTACTTCGTCCGGGATTTCTAACTACTTAACATATTTTTTATGGAATTTTGTAACCACACCATCCCAAGTCATACATATGGTATTATTCTTGTTTTAAATTTGTAAATAAAACCAAGAATATTCGCCAAGATGACATACTTCCTATATTTTTCATTCTAACCTTTAGTTTACTTTTCAAGGCTCGTTGTACCTATTTCAAACAACTAAATAACATTTTCTTCTTTATCGTATATAAAATATTCGGTCTATTCTGTTTGATTAATATATCTGTTTTTATTCTAGTATCAACCTTTATTTCTGCATTTTCGTTTTCGATGATCTTGCACTGAGTGAGTTCTAATCTTTTTGGTTTTCTTGAAGTTGTATCGTCTTGAAAGAGTAAATGTGGACATCTTACGGTTTCATTGTGCCTTCGTATGTAATCATGTCCTAACATTTTCTTGAATCTCGTTGCAAGGTGATCGATAGTTTCCATGGCTTCGTTACAATGTGGGCATTTTATCCTTTCACCAAAAAAAAACATTTCTATCTTGAATAAAACAATATTTTTCCTTCTTCATTTTGTTACACATGGCGTGTTTTATTCACCTTGATGATCCAGCAATATCAACCATACCATTATTTTTGGCTTCAAAAAGTTTTTGGTGCAATGGTTTTTCTTTTATTTTGCATAAAAGACTTCATGGCAGCTTTCTCTCCAGTTTCTCGAGATCGGTGATATTAGCATGATATTTATTTTTTAGATTTCCTTCAATTAGTGAGAGATTTGTCTTGTTATCTTTTTCTACTTTGAATAAAATATTTATAAAAACAATTACAACAACTCTTTTTATCTATGAAATTAGAAGTTGCTATTTAGGATTGTTTCCATAACCAAGTCATATTATTGCGATATACTTTCTTCCTTGTAATCATATAAACTAGGTTTTTTTGACTTATTAATTATTAATACTAAAAATTTTTTCAATTATCTAGCAAAAAGTTTATATAGTTTAAAAATTTTCAATTGTAAAATATGTTTATTTTTTTTATTCAATAATCTGAACCACAACATTGTTGGCTGGAGCCTGTGGCGTATCTTCTAAATCTGACCCAGGTTTCACATAATCTTTAATGCTCCTGAAGAAAATTTTCAGGCACATTAAAACCCTTTTTGGGCCTACTATCACTATTCCAAATATAATGGCTATACCATAGCCGCTCAGCAATATACATATCTTTTTTTTCTGTTATCTATACCTTTATCTGGTATGTTTAAGTGTTCCTTTGTTTCTTTATTTGAACTATTGTAATTGTTTTTTCTCACATTTTCTCTACACTCTTCTTGTTTTGTTTTACTCGTACATTGCTCCTCTCCTTTGACATCATCTTTCCATCCGTCAATATTATTATTTTTTTCAAATATTGAAATATTTGCAAGCATAGGATTTTTTCCATAAAGATCATTAGTTTTCTTAATGTCTTCATGTGCTTTCCAGTCATCATTTTCCCTCCAAATTATTCTTAATGGCAACATTTCATATGTTTTGTCACCACTTTTCAGTTTCGTTAAAAATATTATTATAATATCAATTATATAATAAATCATTATAAAGAACTAAAACATCATTCTTATATAGATTATAAACATTCTAGAGCACACGCTTTTGAATCCAATACACCTTTTTACATTATGCACTCCTGCAAGAGATCGATATAATGCAAGATCAGACACAAATATAGAAAAAAATAATTCATTTGATCTAAGGACATAATTTACCCAAATAAAGAAATAAAAACGAATTTTTATACAAAAACAGATCTATTGTTTTAAATTACCAATAAGAGTAAATCCATTTACCATTTCATATATTTATCCTTTGACGAATTATTGGATGGGGAAAAAGCAAAATTGTAAATACATAAATAAATAATTTATAAAGGATTGTTTTATGGTTATATATTTTTTGCTAGATCAATAATTAATATTTAATGGGCCAAAAATATTTTTAATTACATACGTAGGTTTTATTTGGTCCATAAAAATATAAAAAAATACAAAATTGAATTTGATTTATGTAAAACACTGCATGAAAGCTATATTGAGATTCTTTAATATTTCAAAATAAAATGCATACAGAAAATATTTTATTTAATAATTGAAAATTGCTATAGTTGCTTATGATATAAGAACAAAAATAAATATTTGGTATATGTAAATTCAGCTTTTATCAAGACTCTATGCAAAGCCTTAAGCTCACTTTTAGAACGTAAATTAAAAATGATATCGAAAAATGTAAAAACAGAAAGTTTTACATATAATTATAGTGTTGTCATTACAGAGCGACAAATTATCTAATATAAATACAAAGCAGAATAAAATATAAAATGTGTAAATAATTGCTTTAAAATCTCGGGGTTTTTAGAATATTACACATATAAAAGCATTGGATTGAAAATAATCTATAGAAAGAATTATTTGATGAAATATGTTCTTTTTTTATGAAAAATCCAGTATATTTATACATAAAATGAATAAAAGTTACTAAAATATAGATAGAGAAATAATACTTATCTCGTAATAACACAATGGTAGCATGTAAAATTTTCGAACGCATATAGTTTATATTATATATTTGAAATTAAATTATTTATTTAAATTGGACGTTTTATAAGCTCATCAACTAAAAAACATTTAATGCAAGCTTACTTTTTTAACGAAAAATCATCCAAATATATGACTTAATATGCCGATTTTAATATTATTTTGAAATATATATTAAAACCGGCTTAAGGAGTGCATTTATAAAATAAATAGTCAATAAACGCGAGATTTTTTTTTATTCAGCAGAAAAAAAATTTGGTGCGCACATATATAGCATTTTAACTGGCTTTTATTTAAAGCATATATTACAATCTTAGCGTAGAGATCTTAAAACAAAAATTACAAAGGATAAAAATATATATATACTTAGAGTTGAGAAATAGCCCTTTAAATATGAGGGTGGTTGAATTTTTACATTAGTTTGGATTCGATCAAGGCTTTATTGTCGCTATTATATATATACACAAATAATATTTTATTTTTAGTATTAGATGAACCTGTTTTAAGGAAATAATTAATTCCCAAGACTAATCATACCTTATTCCCCAAAAAAAATGTCCTAGTGAATAAGGACAATGAAATAACCGCATAAAATTTATTTACAAAAAAAAGATGATTTGAGAAATAATTTTGTATGGAGTAAATATTTTTAATCTTTTGAGAGAGAACTGTACACCGGGTATTGGTATTGCAGAATAAGCATTGAATACTACGGCTTTTTCAAAGATACAATGATGAAATTAGTATAAAGTGAATATAACTAAAGATTTCTACAAAATCGTCTTTAGAAATTCGTAAAATTGTTAGCTAAATTATTTAAATCTTTCCAGATAAATCATAATTTTATCCTTGTCTTGTTAATAAAAAGAATACCTACGGATGCGATAAAATGCATGTCTAATGGTATAGAGAAAATAGCTTGAATGTATAATTCTTGAGCAAGAAGACGTAATATAGAAAAATGTAAGTATGATTAGCTTGAAAAGAGCATATAAAAAATCTGTAATATATAGCAAGCTTTGTAAGTTCAAGGAATTTTTTATTTTCTATTTATTGGTTAAGTTTCTTTTTATCAATCCCATCTTTTGAGACGTGGTTAGCAAAGTGGCAATATTGCACAACTCCTTGATACATCTTTTAAAACCTTGCCCTGATCTATCTTCATTTGTTAAAAGAAACATCACAAATTTTTTCTTTATGGGTTAATTTTGTTTTTATCGATTTTATCTATTTAGACGAGGTCAGCGTGTTGGAAATTTTGCACACTCCTTGATGCATCTTTTGACACCTTCCCCTGATCTATCTTCATCTATGCAGAAAGATTATTAAAATTTATGTATATGTAATTTAAAAACGATAGAATATAACTTTGAATTGTTAAAAAAAAGATTATCTATAATATTCAATAAAACTCGATAAATTAGTAATTTTGTTATAAAATATATAATCTTTATAATGTATGTTTTTTTCACCTATATTTATGTTTTATAAAGGCCTAGAGACAATGGACAAGTAATAGATAGCGGAATTAAAAAGATAAATAGGAGTTTCCTTTTTACAATACAAGAATTAATTATCTATAAAATCACGGCATTTTTCACTTAGATATGTTTAAACTTATATTTTTAAACCAAATTGAGTTTAAATTCATTTAGATAAAATATTATTTGATAAATATACTTCCGGCAATTTTTATGATGCTTTCCTGAATAGTATACAATTAAAATCCACTAAATCCTTCAAAATAAGATACTTTATTACGTTTTTTTTGAGCTTTTAATCAATTGTTTTTCATTCAACACTTAGCTTAATCTATTATGCAAATGAAGCAGAAGTAGTAATATTTGAAAATAAAATAAATATACGGATGAATAAATGCAAAAAAATAATTATCTTTAAAAACATCACTACTTATTTCAAAACTAAAATACTTTCTTATAAATCCGCACATACTTTCCTATTTGAATTGTTTTCTAATCAGATTCAATTAGATTAAACTACTTAAGTGTTCAGATCTAAAATTTAAATGCAAGTTACAAAGGACTTAGCAATAAAAAATAAAATGAAGTTTGAGTCAGCATTTAATCCAAATTTATAATATAAAAGATTCAATTTCATGTACCAAATCAATACAACATTCGGCAGAAAGAAGATATATGTTAATTTTATATTCATTTGATCAGTTAGAAAAAATATAAATACATATTAAAACAGACGTGGAAATGCATGAACATGCAAATTAGAGCGCATATACGCTGTTATTGTGATACGCGTAAAATTCAATAGGTTTTGTTTTTCGAATAATAATCGGCACAATCATATTCTGTTACACATATTTTTATTGCAGAAGTGAATCTCATTATACGAAAGATTTAGTATTTAACAAAACAGAAAAAAAACTGCTGGGAATATTCTTAAAACGAAAAAGCGATTTCAACTAAATCCCTACAAAAATTTAAATTTTGAGAAAATCAATCCAATTGTATGATCGAAAAATTGCCATTGCTCAGCATCATATTATTCTAATTATATGTAATTATAGTTTTAAAGTATAAATTAATAGATTGTTTTATATAAAGAAACTCTTTTAGATACAATTATTGCATTTAAAGATTTGAATAAGATCTCGGATATCATAGAAACCAGCAAGAAAAGATTTGAGTAAAAAGGCTTAAAAAATCATACAATTTTTTCGCTATAAAATTTTTTAGACATATTTTATATTATCGTTAAAAATATCGCCATATTAAGCTATTATAAATTTATAAAATTCAAATTATGCATTAATGATGGACATGGTACAGAATACCCTCTTTCGTATCACTTGATAGTATGCAAATATCTATTTGAAACATTTTAAATGGGACAATGTCTATTATTTTATAAAGAAAATTAACTTAACAACAATAGAAAATATAAAGTGAGCTGTGGCTCCCAGTGTTATAAATTTCTTTTATGGTGTAAATTTATGTCAAAAATTGGAATTTTTATATTTAAATATTTAATAGATGATAATTTATCTGTATAAAATTTTTAATTTTATTACATGTATTTTTAAAAATCTTAAAAGATAGGCAATAACAATTAAAAAAACATATCAACTCATATAAGCTCTAAAATTTTATTTATATCCAAATCATTTATTGATAATTTAAAAGTGGTTTATTTTTCGTATAATAAATACATATGCTCTACATGAATAGTATCTGCCAGTTAATTTATTTAACAGATACGCCATGTATTTTTTTTATAAGATAATTTTACTTTTTTTGTCTTATTTTTTGATTTGGTTTTTTTATCTATCATTTATTTGACAAAGGCTAAAGAAATTTTATACCCAGATATTACAATATTATATATTTTGGATATAATTTTTAAAAATCCGAACTAAATATCCATCTGCTTTTTTATTACGATACACATAATAAATGCACCATAAATAAATGAAAAAAAAACATAAACATCAACCTAATATTTTCAAAATTACAAAAATTTTAATTTAAATTTGTTTCATTGTACAAAATAATTTTTTAGATTACTATACACGTGAAAAAAATTAATGAAACTAAATTTAACATTTTATAGAGCAATTTATTATATTTTTCACTAAAAAAATATTAAATATACATCAAATTCATGTGAAAAAAAACATCATGGTTTTTTTCAGTAAAGTTTGAAACTAGATAAGGATTTTAATCTTGAATTATAATAAAAGACATTATAATCCATACTAAGAATCATATTTTTAACTTTAAATTTCAGCCAGTAAACAGATACAGCTTATTCCATGATTAAATATGCTTATTCAAATCCTATTTCTGGAATATAAATCTAATTGATACATAATAATAAAAAGGTTCCAAGAAGAATAAATAATGTCTTGCAACAGACAGAATTCTATTTTAAATTTTTCTCACCTTTTTTCTGGTTTATATATGTATCATAGAATTACATGAATTTTTCGTATATTTTAAAATAAACGCATAGAGCGGAAACTTCAATGTAGTATTGAAGCTTTTTACGAGAACAATACATCATTATAAATTACTCCTAAACTAAAATAAAATTAAAATATGACGGTAATTTTGGTTTTGAGGTTTTTAATCTCGAAATCATGAAAATTTTGAAGATACAAATAGTTAGCTTTTATGCCTCTAAAATAAAATCGAACATATAGAAAAACCACTTTAAATTGTAGTAAATATTAAAATTTGTGATTCGATAAAAAAAAATGAAAAATATATTTTATTAGGGTATCTAAGTCACTGCCACGAGTTAAACTAAATAAAATATCAATTAAAGATTTATTATTATAATAGAAGGTACCTGAAGGAACTAGATGTCACGAACTAGGTTGAGGCATATATCCAAACCTTGGGATTGAGGAAAACCCTATAATTAATAGGTCTCGAAAGAAGGTGGTATATTGAAGAAGATTTTGGAGAGGGGAAGATAACCGAAAGTATAAATAAGCTGTACGTACAGAGAATCAAGCAAGCTGTGCCTGGGAACAAAAACTAAAATTACGACTATAAATATGGCCCATAAATAAAAAATTAATCGATTATTATTTACACTTACTTTTAGGAATCGAGTCAAATTATTTTGGCACCAAAATGAAGTTTATATTAAACATATAAGATTTCTTTCACCATTGGCTCACCTTTTAGTGCTTTTTACATTCCTTCCAGCCGGGCAGGTGTAATTACCTATTTGGTAATTTAATAATACTCTTTCGTGGCCTATATTCGAACCATCAATCATCTAAATATAAGATTTTTATATGAACATGCACACCAATCCACTGTTGCATTACTGTTGACTAAAATCTGAGACCTCTTTTATTTTTCTTCTAAATAAATAACGTCATTTATATCTGGTTTACGTGTCTTTGGAGCATTTATTTATCTTTTATAAAATATATTTTAAACCAATGTGGATGATACATAGTTTAAGAAAAATAATCATTTTAATCTAATATTTACAGTATTTGATTTATAATTCTTTCTAGATAAATTAATTATATGCAGCAAAATATTATTTCAGTGCGAAGCCTGTATTCATGTTCCATCTTTTAGCTTATTTTACTTTGAAGTTATTTCGAGGATTACCTAATTACTTTAAGATATTCTAAATCACACTTTATATATTATAACTTATGTTTTATAAGCCCAATCTACTTATAAAAACATTAGATATAGAGACAGAATATTTTTTACACTTAAAACAATTATTCAAACGAATTATATATGCTTAAAAAAAGATTTCAAAGGTAAATATAGTTACTAATATTCATATTAGTCCCTAAAAATCATTGATTTGTGTTCCTTAGCTATTCAAACTGCTTTTCTTTTTGATCATACTTTTCACACACAACAATATATGCGAAAATAGCTTTCTTTAGAGTATTTCAATTTATAGTAGCTAAATCCCATTTCTATATGTTTTTGTAATTTAAACATTATTTTAGACACTTGATGTAGTTAAATTAATTTCCATTACCCGTTTCAGACATAAAGATACTCTGATGAGAATAGAAGGTTTTGTAGATAAAAAAATTGCATAAATGGATTTGATTCTTTATGAGAAACAATTTTTTTTTAACAAAATATATGGTTTTATATGTATCTATAAACACACCGAATAATTCATTATTTTTCGATCCATATAATTAAATCATAATTTTAAATTGCGACCTGTTTCATGCATGTATTTAGTGTGGTTTTGATTTAGTATAATATAATTGATATGTTAATGTCCTATTATTCTTATAATTTTATTTGAGGATGATTAGGGCGTCATATCTCGCTAGATTTAAAGTCGTTTTTATCAAAATCATATTTTATTTTTTATTTTAAAATTCTTAAGATAAAAAAACTTTAATTGTTAATATTCCAATTTAAAAGAATTAATTTATAAAAATGGAATAGAAAATATATTATATTATTAAACTACCACAGATAAATTAAGGGATATGCCTAAACTTTTATATTACGAAAAAATATAGAAAAGCATAACAATACTAGAATACAGTTTCGAAAATAAGCATTTAACACACAAAATATAATCATTTAAATAAATTTATAGATTGAAAAAAAAATATAAAAGGTATATTTCGAACATGAAGGTTTAATATATAAATTTTTTTTGGAGAATAAACCTTTTTATCTGATCTTTCCTTCTTCATATTGAATACCCATTAAGTGCAAATTCAGTTGCTGTTTTTAATGCCTAAAATTAAAATGCTTCATGGGATTTTGCTAAACCGTATATTAAACAAAATCAAATTAATGTGATTTTCCGACATTAGACCATTTTATAATTTTAAAATTGAAAAAAATAGATTTAATGAATTTTTCATTTTTCTTCATCGCTTTCAGCAGCAAATCGCCATCAAGTGTGACTCTTCTTTGCAAATATACTTAAATGGGATTTAAGTTAAATTTAGCGTGACTCTATTACTTTGTATTTATCACAAAACAAATTTTTCTTCCAGGTATTTTCATCATTCTTATTTTTTTTATATTCAATATTTTTCTGTACAGGTATTTTAATGTAGAATTTAAACTATTATCTAAGTGTATTTCGAGCGGCACAGTTTTATTTATTCTAAAAATTTCAAGTTGAGATCTGAAATCATAATTCAATACATGAAAGAATACCATAATAATATTAATAAAATAGGGAATTCTAAAATTTATTTTTTTGGTCTATAAGCCAAAATGTATGGTATTTGTATTCGAAACAATTTAATTTTTGTATATCCACATATAAACTATAAATAAAGCTTTCAAAATTATAATATAGCACTTTTCTGACTAAAATTGCCACATAATTTTAATTTAAAAAAATTTCATTCCTTTTTTCATTGGAATGGTTTATACCGAATTTATAATTTCATAAGGTAATCAGAGAGGTGAATATATAAAGAGGCTTTTTGCAACAATAAACGACGTCTCTTGTTTTTTTAACAGCAAGGATTACTTTTATATTGTTTATATTATAAATTATGAATGTATTTAAGAAACACAATAGATTTTCTTGTTAAAAATAACGCGTATTTTACGACATAAAAAAATAAAATTACCACTAATAAAAAATTTATTTTATCTTAATGATTCATTTATCTCATGAATGTAATTCATTTTGATTGATTTCTATTCTTGCACATGATTATAAGCATTTCGTAATTAATGACATCAAAAAGAACCCTCAACACAGTTTCGAATCTGACAAAAATTTTGTCTCCATTTTTCATTTCTTTTAATAAATACATTTTAAGTTGTTTTTTTCGTGGTTTAAATGTTTTTAAAACATTATTTTTATTATGCTTCATACTATATCTTGTAAATCTTTCATGTTGAGCATAAAATTTGCGGAGGCTTTTCATAAAGATGTCAAATTGTTTTTTGGAAAATGCGTATTGATAAAGAACGCCGAATCGATATCTTTCCTTTCTAATCAAGCATATTTCACCTGCATCATTACTTTCAAATTCCTTTAATTCATTTTCATTCAAGAGAAATGCTATGCAAAAACTTGTATGCGTATGAATGGATAAATTCTGACTGCCCCCGCGACAAGATGCAATTTGCAATTGGTTTCGCCTGACTGATTTTAAGTATGATATACATCGGCTATAACAATTTAGATTAATAATAGGCAAAAATAATTCGCCTATATATTCATAAAATTCAGACATACTTATCAAATAATCATAATACCTTCTTGTTTTAATCGAAAGAACACAATAAATATCTAATATTTTTTTCGGATGGTTTAAATTAGCTTTACACAGATACTCACCTCCCCTATAAATTTTTTTTAAAAAAATTGAGTATCTTGAAAGGAATTGTTCTAATCTCACATTCATTTTCTCTAGATTGCTAATATATTTGTTATTTGACATTTCCAATTCATTTATGCTGATTTCAGGCGTATTTCTTCTGTAGCTTTCATCAGCATTTGAATCTGGGTTTTCTCTCTTATTTTTATTTTCATCAGTTGCTGCCGCAGATGTTTTATTTTTTGAATTATAAGTTGTTTGATTCAGATAAAGTTTTTTTTTAAATGTTTCCCAGTTGCATTCATCTAAAAATCGATTTATTAAGATCATAAAATCTGGACATAATACACACAAAGGCACAAAAAAATCTCTTATTATCAAATTGTTGGTTTTAACCTTTTCTTTACCATTTGAACAGTTATCTTTGGATTTAAAAAATATTTCTTTAATTTTATCTGTACAAAATTTGAATTCTTTTTCAATATGTTCGATTTTTTGTAGGTGTATTGCGTTATAATGTGATTTTTCTTTGTTTTTATAAGTAGAAAGGAATGCCTTAAGTTCCTTTCGAGATCTAATGGCTAACTTGTAAAATTTAGAAATAGTGACGTGTCTATTTTTATTCGATATAATTTTTTTGTAAATGTCCGAATAGTTTGTTTTTTTGTTGTAATCTTGACCATTTGTTCCATGGTATATTATATAGCTAGAATATTTAAAATCTGATTCTCTAATAATTGTTCCACCTTTTGTATTTTCTTTGATAATTGTTCCACCTTTTGTATTTTCTTTGATAATTGTTCCACCTTTTGTATTTTCTTTGATAATTGTTCCACCTTTTGTATTTTCTTTGATAATTGTTCCACCTTTTATATTTTTTTTAATAATTGTTCCATCTTTTGTATTTTTTTTAATATATTTTTTCGATTTTAACATTTTTAAAAATGCACCTGGATTTTTCGACACTATATTATTTTCACCGACTTTATGTGACGTACATCCTTCCATTTTGTTTATCTTCTCAAATGATGATTTCGATTTTTCTATGTTTTTTCTCTTCTTTCCAGAGATTGGCATGAAAGATAAACATAATAAAACTATCGATTTGACCACACTTGATGTTTTTAACGACATTTTATTTCTAATTCAATAAGAATGGCGTATTAATATATACAAAATTTTTATCATTAAAAATCTTATTGGTCATTTCGTTAGAATATTGATAATCATGATAAAGATGGGTGGTTACATATTTTCACAAGAAATATTTGAAAGAACTTGTAATTTTCAATGAATTCGAGGCATAAGTGCAAACCATAGGATTGGGAAAGATCATTGAACTGATGAGTCTTGAGCAAAGAAGGTGTATCGATGGGGATATAGCAGAGGAAGAGATAGTAAAAAGCATTGATATAGTTTGCACCAAGAATTGTATCACACAATCTTCTTGAGAAATTCAAATGTCAAATGAAAAATTAACACATAAATAGAATTAAAAATTAATCATGATAAGATTTTATAATAGTAAATGACGTAAGATAATTAAAAACATGGTTGTGGTTTCGGATAAATTTGACTGTGAGTTTAGATGGGTTGAATGAAGTTTAGTCTATTCACAGGCATACATACCATGATAGAATCACCCTATTTCTGTTACATAGTTTTTAACTTAATTTAATCTTTTTCTTATTACTAAATACCTTTGAAATTTAATTCTTTTATAATTCAATTTAATCCATTAAGATAACTAGAAATAAAAAAAATTTCTTAGTTATAAATGTAATTCAAATATTATAAGTAATTTTAAAAAAGTCGGACTTTAATCTCCTTATTATAGAAATATTAAGCCATAGAAAGGCATCTAATGACGAAAGAAACTTGATTATTGAAAAGTATTAAGACTAAAAAAGTCTATATAAATAACCAGAGAGCTTGTTTATATAAACATTCTTCTAAATCACAAATTTGTATAAAAATACAGAAAGAATTGGGAAAATCGCCCGACGAAGGACTAAGGAGAAACAAATAACACCAAAACCATGGAACTAATATATAGAGAGACTTGGGATGATTATTCGGCACTTCGAACCTTTTAGATCAAGAACCATAAAACGCAGTATATCAATGTTTGTTAATCTACGATAAATGATTCAATTGGTACTTGAATTATCCTTTTTTAGAATAAAATTGGCTCCGATACAGATAAATTGTGTGAACAATATCTAGAAAATATTCGAATGCTGTAAGAATATTCTTAATGTCGATTATGATAATTTTTTTAGATAAATTCGTTATCAGTGTTACAACGAGACAAAATATTGCTGAGGATTTGTGGATACTACACCCATGAAAGCAGCTAGAAGCATAAAATCCAAAATTCAAAGTGTAATCGCTGCCATGTGCAAAATAAAATTTATTTATATAAGATACAGGAATTCTGGTACAACCAATATCGTTCGAAACATTCGTTAAAGGCCTAATAATGTATTTTAGATGAAATGAAAATGATTGTTTAAAAATTTTTGTATACTTAAACAAGGGAACTTAAATATATAATATAAAATTCCGCACATGAATTGGTTTTCTTGCTTCATTATAGCCGATAATCGAATCCGATTGAAGCGATATAATCATAGTAAAAAACCTTATTTATTTCTACAAGTATATAATCAAAAATGGGATTCTAACTGCAGTAAAAGAATCAATGAATGATTTTGTGTAATATGACGCTGGAATCCACTTTAATCATGCGTGTACATATGCTATCAAGAAATAAGAAGAGGTATCTTATACATCAAATCGATAATTAAAGTGATTTCTATTTCATATTCTCTTAGCTTTATTTTTATATTTTTTAAATGATTATGAATTAAATTAAAATAAGAATCAAAAAAACTTAATTTCAAAAGAATCAAAACAAGTTGCAAAAATACTTAATCAAGTTTTAAAGGATTATATTATTTTCAAACTTTCTGTTTTAAAATTAGAATGAATATTTATGTTTTCTAAAATGCCATAAAATCTGTCTTGTAAACTAACAAGAAAATTTTAACGTATTTCGAGATTTTTTATGGCATTAAGATATTAAAATCTAAATAATATTATTTACAGCTCAAAAAAAAGCTTATTTTAATTGTGAACACTGGGCATTAAATGCTGTCTTTTCCCAAAACATAAATTGCTAAAATTAGAAAATTTACCGTAATATATTATGTAACTGGATGTTTTATCCAGTTTTTAAGATCATGTGTCTTACCAAAAATAACTTGATCTTCTTTTTTTGTTCTTCCTCTGAATTAAAGATGAATTATCATATTTGCTTAACATCCTATAATCGAGTGCTCATGGCAGCCCATCTTGTGATCCTATAAATCTGTTTTATGGATTAAAGTTTATTTTCAGAGAAATTTTATTGGCTGTATATTTTCCTTCCCAGCAGTAAGTTAAGGATTATTGTGTTCTTCTAAATGCCATGATTCACTTCTTATTTAAGCTTTATTTTATTATTCTATTTTCGATCACAACAAACTTGATTCTTTTGTTATCAGCCGTCTCCAATACTTCAATTAAGCATTTGAATGCCCTTTTAACGCTTTCCAAACTTAAACTCATCTATTCCAACCACAATTTCTTAACTGCCCATCTGAGCTAATTTTACATAATACTTCTGAAATACTGTATTTTTTTATTACATCAATATTATTCGTACTGCTTATTCATCAATTTATATTTCATATGTTATGATATTTCTTTATAGAATTTCTCATCCATAATTTAATTATTCTAACGATGCACATTTTGAAAACTCAGGCTTTTAAAGAATATTTTCATCTCAAATATTATATTGTTTTTGCAGGCTCTAAAAGATGAACTACTTTGTTTCAGTCACTCCGCCTCATTTTGACTTCACCACAACAGTATTTAAATTTTTTTCTTTGTGTTCTTCGTTTTAACAATAAAATTTATAATTTGCACATGCGTTAGTTTTCTATGTTCCATTTAAATAAAGGATGAAAACATTTTATTAGCCAAAATCGCACTTAACTTTTGATTTGAATTGTATTTGTAAAAGCAAATCTATTGATATTATTGTTCTTCTGTGGATCTTTTGGTATTTTTTTACAGTTTAGTGGCAGAAAAAATGCCAATTAAGTGGTTTTTGTTATTTAATCACCATTTTAGATCTTAAAACTTACCTCAAATTTTGCAATTTAAAATAAAACCATCTGAATTTAATTTAAATTTATAAATTATTCATGGTTCTTTAAAAACCTATCGAATGCATACATATTGATAATAAATGTGCCATTTAATTTTCAAAATTCACTTATTCTGCTGACAACTCATTTAATATGCTATTTTCTGTGCCTACAAAAAAACTTGATGAAAAAACTCAGATTTATAAGAACCCTAAAAGTTTACACAAATTATACAAGCTAATATGGATTCAATTTCAAATTTTATTCACATACGGTGCCGATTATAGTTCTAGAACATACAAAATAATTTAATGTTTTGTCTATGGAACTTTACCT
The DNA here is from genome assembly GCF_057557595.1 of Rhyacophila brunnea. Lineage (NCBI taxonomy): Eukaryota > Metazoa > Arthropoda > Insecta > Trichoptera > Rhyacophilidae > Rhyacophila > Rhyacophila brunnea. Next base: position 260,779 of record NW_028232824.1, read on the forward strand.
CTGATTTTAATCGCTTCAAGGTGCATAATTTTAAAAAGTCATATATTTAGGTCCAAAGTTAATGTTCAAAAGTCTTATAAACTTACGCTAATAAATTTTATAGTATTTGAAATTATAAATATTAAAATAAACCACAACAAATCTTAAAATTGAAATTATTTATATTTACTTTTATATTATCATGCTTTTACTTCTTTTCAACCAAAAAAACCTTGATAGGTCTATAGAATAGGACATATTCAAAATTATTTCATCTCGTTATATCACTAACCTTCTCCTAAACATTCACCTATAAAGCTTATTGATTAAAGTTTTTTTCGTAATCCCATTGTTTATGTGTGTGCTTTCATGTATTTCTAACTTTTGACTTATGTTTGAATAAGCATTTAATATAAATATTCAAATTGAAAAAAATAAAAATTCAGATTAAAATTTAGAATAAAAGCGAATTGTTAATGAGTATGGAAATTTGTAATTTGATGTATGCATACAAAATCAAATTATACTCTTAAAGTCTATATATGAAATAATGTTTTAAATTGATCACAACCATGAACTGGGTAAAGCCCATGTACTAAAATGTATATAAAAAAGAAAGTTTATAAAACGGATTTGAGGATATATATGTAAAAGTATACATATTACGTTTTCAGAATAAATAAACAAGTGATGTTTGGAGGTAAATTCACAATAATATTTTTATAAGCCCATAAATAAATAAAAACATTTTATTTGTTTATGAGTATCATGTAGACATGTAATTTTGGATTAGAAAAGGAAAATATAATCATTGGTAAAGCGCTGTATCTTGAATTTTCTTTTATTTTAAAATCAAATAACACATTAAAAGCAAATATCGGGAATATTTAAAGATCAGGAATCTAACCTATGAAGTCATAAAAATAAAATAAATCTAAGTATTAAAATGAACTATAATTAGTTATAATGAATATCAAATCTGAGTTATGATTTAAAATTAGAAAGTAAAATGCAATAGGTGAATAAATACATTTTAATGTAATAAGGATGAAGTTAGTAATATGATGTAACATTAGAAAATAAAGGCCTTTCATTATAGTTTCTTTTGAATAATGTATTACATTTTAAATTTCATAGGTAGAAATCGATCAATACACATGAATAAAATGAAATGCATAATTGTTTTGAATAATGATTTAACACCGAACGAAATTTCAACTTAATATTCATTTGGAATACCTTTGAAGAGTATATAAATAAAAAAATATGCAAAAATATTTTTTACATAAAACAATTTATATTAAAACCCTAGTATATGGAATATAATGTGCAAAACTGGAGGTTGCAATTATCGAATAAACTGTAAAAATTAAAGGGAACAATCGTAGTACAAGTTTTTCATTATTTAGAAAATTGGAATTATAAAAACACATTTTGAACTATAGCGTTAAAGTTTTTTTTGATTTACCTTTGAAGCTATATTTATATAATCTTATATAGTATCCTAAATATTTTTGTGTATTCTATATGTTACTTGTTGAATTGGTATGCTTTTATGTGCGAATACTATAATTATTGTGTGTTTTATACAATCTTTCAAATATTTCATATGCCTTGAAGTTTTTATATTCCATTATTTCTATTTTCTAATTTGATATACTATGTATTATTTTTATAATTTATAATTTCCTAGCGCCATGCTGATCATTATTATTATAACTTTTCTAATTTCAAATCAGGGACTTATCTTCTAAAACTATGTTGTTCATACTATTTTTCAAGACAATTCCATTTATGGGCATCTAAATGTTACCTTTGAACTGTATATTTTGACTCAAATCGTTTTTTTATCATTATAATTCCCACGCTAAAATACATTTTTTTCATATTAATTTCACAGATTTTAGTATTATAAATATACTTATGTTTTCTCTAAATTTATATTTTCAATGCAATTATTTAGAAGAAATGCTTATCTTTGATTTTTTTGAATTTCTAGGGTTTGGAAATTTCGGATTCTTGATTTCGTGCAAAATAACATTCCTGACACTTTAAATTTGAATATATGATGCTTTTTGAAATATTTATGCACTACGTGGTAAATTAAAGATTTTAAAAGCTAGTGAAAAATGAATCAAAAATAAAATGATATACTAAGTTCGAGTACTATGCAACTCTGAATATAAATATTTTAACCAAAGTAGATACATTCTAAATCTGAATTTTGCACCACATTAAACATATCACATTTTTTAAAGGTCGACATATTGATTTTTAAATTCATACTATTTAAAAATATAATTTAAACAAAACGTTTAAGGGAATATATTGAAAACAATAATGAAAAACAATAAAACTTACAGTTTTCGAGAAAATTAGATAAGCTCGGCAATATTATAGATAAATACTTGTGTTTATTTCTATTTTTACAATTATTATCTACAATCCACTTTTTTCAAAATTATGCTGTTGCTGTTTTTTTATTTATATGTTTACTGTTTTGTTTATAATCGATAACTTATTGGGATACTTATTTTTTTACAAAAAAAATAGCTTTTTTTAATATTTTTAGGTTTTTTATACATATTATATTATTCAACGACTCATATCGAATCCTTCGCAATTACTTAGAAATTATTTATTTTTAGAGCTTATTTAGTGTGATCATTTTGGTGAACTTAAAAAATTTATATTTGAATATAAAATTTTTTGTTTTAATAATAAATAATTGAAAATCACCATGCATTATTTTCCTTATATCTGGATATATAAGATATTTCCAATTTAAGATCTTTACGTTGGGTTGTTATCTCCATATAAAATTTTTGTGATTAAGAGAATCAAAATGCATAGCATTTAAAGAATTAAAATAGCAGGTTCTTTAATTCTTGTTTTTCGACTTTCAGTGCAATTATGATGTAAGAATGTAAATAATAAAATGAAGTGGTCTATAAATTCATAAACTTTTATTGCTACTGTTTTCGAACTTAGTCAATTTTCTAAAAATCATTTATTCACAAAAAAAAAATCACAATCCTGCAATGAAATATGATAATTATCGAAAGAAAATTAATACTCACTTAATAGTCTGATAAAAGGTTTATTTTTTTATTGTAAATAAAAGGTTTTATCTGTCCCCTTTGTCACCAGCCCATAAGAATAAAATTCTTATCTATATGAATAAAAAAACAGTAGTATTGAGTAAAATAGACTATTTTCTCTTTTTTTACCATAAAAATTGTATAGATGATATAGACCTGATATATCATTTCAGGTTATTATTCGGCAAAAAGAAATCTTTCTGAGTATAAATATTATTCTCTTGTTTAAGTAAATACTCTGTGTTAAATAAGAAAAACTCCGGCTATATTCATTCCAATAATACCTAACCTGTTAAACAAGAGTATAGCCCTCAACTTTTTTTTTCCAAAATAAAATTATTATAATATTTGGAATTTTTTCTATGAAACTTACTAAAGAACACTAAATACTGTTAGTTTTCGAATATTATAATTATTTATATTATTTTAAATTATATCTGATTTAAACTGCTTCAAGCACCAAATATTATAATTTTTGTGTGTTTTCAATATTTTGTCTATTTTTTATAGATTTTATATTGGTTCGAAATTTTTATGATTTGTTTTAGATTATTTTACAACCGGTTCATCTTTAATACCTATATAACCTTCTTTGCTTGTTTTTATATGCATCTATTACCTGAAATTACAATATATTCAAATACATACACAAATGCTATAAATAACGTCTTCTCTTCGAATGGGACGTGTGCATTGTATTTTGTCATATAAGGAGCCTGCTTTTATATTCGAAAACAATATTATAAATTTTATGCCAAAAGTCAGCGAATTATCTTACATATATATTTTCTACTTTATGTACACTTAACTTTATTTTTCGGGTTCTGAAATTCATGATGAGAGAATGCAAATTATAACCGACCGAAATATAATTGAATAAAAAGTTTACCAGATATGATATTCCTAATTACTATGTAGTTTTTTTCCTATTATATTTTATCTTTGATCATTTTATTTTATCTTTCAGAAAATTTTGTCATCTTATTTGACTTCCAACTTTTTTCGATCAGATAAAATTCAGTTTTTTTAAGTCAGAATTAAAATTTTTATATCCCATAGCGCTCTTGAATGACTAAAAAAAATTTACGTATCAAATTTAACATTTAACCTTTTTTACTTTGAAGTATAGTGCTCACTTAGTTTGAGTTTTTTGTTATTCGAAATTTAAGGGACTGGTATAATTGTACGATATGATAAAGATATTGATTTCAATATTTATTTCGTGTTTTTGTTTTGAATTTGATTTGAGCTACGTGGTTTTTTTAATTTTATCCTTTTAATTTAAATTAAATCTTCCAGTAAGTGATCTATCACTATATGTGAAATTTTGATGGAATAAAGTGATCTTAAAAATTAATTTAACTGATCCATTAATCTATCTTTAGAAATAAAATTATTTTATATTTCAATTAATATAGATCATTTTATTAACTGAATATTTTAATCTATCATCAAATTTAATCTGATTGCTACCGGTTTATCAATATATTGTTTCTACAATAACACTAATTATTGTCAAAATTATGCTTTGTATCAGTGAAGTTGGATATGAAAATATTCAGACTAAATTACTACACGTATTTGGGTGTTGTTTTTTATAATTTTTTATATTTTCGGATGGTTTTGATGGGTTAATAAAAGATAGTATGCTATTAAAAAAGTTCTGTGAATTATTTACTTAAAGTTGGACATGCAATCTCATGTCACGAAAAGAGAATCCATCTTTTTTATATAAAAAATCAATGTATTGCACCAGGAGATGCAATTATAGTTATTTTGATGAATTCAAGCATTAAATGATAGAGTGCTGATAAAAGATAATATTCGCAGCATCTTTTTGATTGCTGTAAACGTGTATAGAAACTTGATCGCGTATTATTTTATTGAAAATTGATTAGTTTCTTACACTTTTAGCCTGAAATAAATATCTAAATGAGCAATATATGCCGGGCACTTATAATTTAAAACATGTTTAATGATTACGATGTACCATATCATTTATTTACCATAAAAACTTCCACAGTTACCTAATAAAAAATTGAAAAAAGTGTATAAAATAACAAAGCTTCCATATATTGAGCATAAAAAAGCAACCTAGTAAAAAAAATGTATAAAATCCAACAAAAAATATTTTAACATAAAAATAATTTGAATTGTGGTTATTTTCAGCAAAAATTTTAGTCTTCAATGTTAATTTTTTTTATTGCAATTTAAGGTTTGATACAAGAAAAAATCGGAATATAAATTGGGTAAATTTAAATACAAAATTATTACTGATTGTTATTTTCTATTTATGGGCTAAATTTATAGTTATAATTTTAGTTTTCGTTAAAAAATTTCTTGATTCCCTGCGCGCACAGCGTATTGATACATTCGGTTATCTTCTTCTCTCTGAAGTCTTCTTCAATACCTCTACTCTTTTCGAGACCTATTAATTCGAGGGTTTTTCTCAATCTCAAGGTTTGTATATATGCCCTGATCTGGTTCGTGACATCTATTTTCTTCAGGATTACTTTTTATAAACATTGATTTCTATTTTTTTATTTTCTTGTCGTGTGCTTAAAAATCAAAAATTTACTCTATTTATTAATTAATTTATACCTTTTTGGATATCTCAATATATTTGTTGATTTAAATAAAACAAGATGCATTTATAATTTATGTTATCATGAATAGAAAATATCCATATGGATCTTTCTTCAAAATCCCAGTCCTAAACGACCAAACGGTTTTTTAAAAGAGGATCGATAGTTTGATAGATCATTTTTTCCCTATTTTACGGATAATATCCATAAAATCAAATTATATTATCTAAGTCTTAATATTTCTTGAAAAACATTGATTTAGATAAAAGTAAAAGACAATATAACATCCACATTATTTAATATAAGCATATACTAGCTAACTTATAATATTTTTCGGGAAACTATTAGCAGCTATAAATATTAAAAAAGTAAATTACATACATTGATAAAAATTTATGCACCTTTTCTTAAAGAAGCACATAAAAAATAATTGAATTATATTCCCGTGCAGAAACTTCGTCATATTCTGTTCGAAATAAGAACAGCGCTTTATAAAAAAGACCTAGAATGAATAAAAGATTTATGAATCCAAAAATACTGTTTTTTTAACACATCAAAAATAAATTAATAAAAAAAATTCTAATATTATATAAATAGCAGGGTATTATAATTCTCATCAGTTTTTATAGAGAAAAAAGCATGAGGTAGCTTAAATTGAGGTAAACTTATCACTTATTTATATATTTAAATAGAAATATAATTTTTTGCTGTGATTTTATATGTTTAGTCTTCCAATTGAAATTAAATTGCCAATTTATTTTTGACAATATTTTAACATTTCTATATTTTAATCAGACACGTCGCCCCGACAAAAGTTTATTCGAATAATCTTTCAAGAAACACTTATTCACATGAAAAAAAGAGAAATAATAAAACATTAGGTGTTTTTGTCTAATGTCAACGCTCTTTAACCTAAAAAAGTGTGTTTAGCTCATAATATCAAATTTAAAAAAGTGTCATGCCTTTTGAAAAAATTGATCATTAGCATGTTTTATACTTAGTTTTATTTATACAATGATTGAAGCTTAAAGACGGCCTTCTTGATTCACACCATATGATATAAATGATAATATCTTTAGTATTTTTTAAGCTTTATGAATAATTGATAACCTTCGCAATATTTATGGATAATTTAAATCATACAATAAAATTTTTCTAAGTAAACTTGTATAAATATAGTTTTAACGGAAATAATATGCTTTGGATGGTGGTTTTACAAGCTATTTTAAAAAATTAATACTTAATAGATTATAATTTTACAAAAAAGATATTATACAAAAAAATAAAATACCCGAAATTCACATTTTATACACCATATTTAAAAATATCATATAAATTTATAAACCTACAAATTAATTACTCATATACGTATAAAATGAATGAATTCAAAACGAAATATCAAAGCCAATCAGTAATAAACATTTATTTGTTTTAAAACACAGCATATTAGAATCTGAATATATTTTACATGCCTACTTCTCTGAAAATCATCAGCGATGAAATTAATAAATATAAAAAAAAATGGGTATGAGTATATAAATATTCCATCTGTATCTTTATCATTAAATTAACGCCTGCAAGAATCGATGTATGATTCATGCGACATAATATATTCACAAATATATTAATTACCTTTTGATTGGGATTTTTACCAACGAAACTTGTATATTTATCTAGATTAACAATTAACACAAAAAAATTCGACGATTGCATGTTAATATTTTATTGTCCAAATTTTTTAAGTACAAATATTTGAGAATGTTTGGTTTTGCAATACTATTCGAAAGATTAAAGGGGAAACATTATAAATCAAAGTCTCACGCGCTCTGAAAACCATCTAGAAAATAATGAATCTTGTTCTTGTGAGTACACATGTATCACCGACAGATATATTTGTACAGATTCTTCAGATGAAATGAAACATATAGGAATCTTATTATAATAAAAAAACCATAAGAGGCTTTAAAAAGTATAATCAGTAGAAAGAAAGTTATATAATTATTTTGAGTACACATGTATCAGCGACAGATATATTTGTACATATTCTCCAGATGAAATGAAACATATAGGAATCTTATTATAATAAAAAATAGTAAGAGGCTTTAAAAAGTATAATCGGTAGAAAGGAAGTTATACAATTATTCTAAGATATTATGAGTGCTTTTGCAGGCAAATTCTCGATTATTACGGCTTCAAAAAACTGTAAAATTGCACAAACAACATTTTGTGTCCTATAATAACAAGGTACCGATTCAAATAAATAAATAAATAAATAAATAAATAAATAAAGAAAGAAAATAGAATTAGGAAATGGATTAGGGCAAATATATAAAATATTGTTCTTTATATAATAATTATGGAAATATAGAAGCTAAATTATAGAATCGTAAAACCACCAGCCTCATATGTCTTCATTAGCAAGTCATGCCTTATAATAATTATATTTGTATTCTTTTGGATTCAATTTTTTCTTTGATTACTTTGAATGTATAATTCATTCTATCAGGCATCTTCCCTTTCCCCTATGGATTTTATAGGGTCGCTGTAAGCTATGATCACTAGTTTTATATTCGATCGAAAATAAAATGATTATAACCATGCAAGAATTCCCCCAAAAAAATTATCAAATTCAGTTAACTAAGTGCTAAAGAAAATAAAAAAGTGAATTATAACCAATTACATACGTATACCAATAATAATTTGTAAAAATATATTAAAACGCACTTTCCCTGTATAAAATAGGATTATATAGTTTCAGGCCATGTACTATCTATAAATATAAAAAAGTAGATGGCACGATTGATATTGGCTTTTTAAATTAATATTTTTTGTATTGGTTATTTTTGCATTTTTTATATAATTTGGGAGGTGTCGCTAGATGAAAATTCATATTATATCGATAAAATTTTAGATTGAATGTTTATAAAAGTCAATTAATTTATAAATAAACATTAAACTCCTTTCTTAATCAAAATACCGAACATAAGCATATTTATTTGTAAGTTTAAATTTTGAGTAGTTTACTTATTGCAGAATCTATCTGATTTAAGCATATAAATAACTTATCGTATGATAAATTTCCAAAATACACCTAATATGAATAAAGTAATATATAAAGGTATAAAATTACTTATTATTAGCTTGATATGATATTTTTCGAGATCACTAAAGCAAAATAATATTTTGGGTTGATAGATTCATTATAAATAGACTTTTTTTGTAAGAAAATGTTTATCTATATATTCGAAATTTTTCAATAAAAACATTTCATGTAAATAATATTATATTTTGAAAATTAGAATATTTATAATATGTTGATCGCTTTATTGAAAAGAAATGAATTGTTAAACAAAAATCATATTTGTATTTCTTCCTCCAATAAGCAAGGAATATATACAATTGTTTATCAAAATAAATAATTTCATATTGTGATGCTATTCGTTTAATAAGTTTCAATTTTTTGTGCTAATGTTTAGAAATAATAAGTTAAATATGAAATTTTTTTGCAAAAAAAATATAACTTAATGTTCCATGGCTAGTTATAATTCAAATAATTTAGCCGTAGTACTAAATATTTGTTACAAATAATATTAGTGATCCGAAAATAGTCAAATTTCATTCTAGTTAGGGGCATTGACCCTAGTAGACATTTATCTACCCTATATTTTATATTTTTATTTATTATTCTTAATTTAAACACTTTCTATACAAAAAATTTCTCCTTTAAATATTATTTTATGCAGTGCATGATTTTTTAAAATAGTATGTTAAGCTGTTAGGGATGCTAAAAAGCTGATGTATATATAAAAATAACAAGGTTAAGTAAGACACACAAATTATGATTTTTTAAAAATAGAAAATTATGCAATATTTTGTCAACAGACTGAAAAATTTACGAATGTTGCTTCTCATAAAACTATATAAACGGTTTATTTATTTAAAATATAATGTGATATAACTAACACACAGATGGATTTTAATATTTTTTTATATTGCATACCCGTGATTTTATGCTCGATACAGCCACAGAAAGTATTTCTTTGTTTAAGAAGAGAAATGATGCACAAATAATTTATGACCCAACTCCTTTTTATTTATTTAGGGCCACAATTTCGTTTGAATAATCGTGTTTCCTTGTGCAAACTATAGTTACTGTATATTACTGGTTTTTGTATTATAATTTTTAATCTTATAATCCTTATAATCTTCCAAGATATTTTATACGCTCTAGACTTATAGATTCAAGTATTTTATATGATACTATTTTTTTAGAATAGGCTTCGGCTTTCGTTGGAATCATTCATAAAGAAATAAAATTGATAATTATATAATAAATTTATATAATATGCTTTCAATAAAGAGCAATCTAAAACTTTGCTTAGATGAAATCTGAAATGTTATAAAATCAATATATGAATAAATAAAATTGATAATTAAATGTATAAATTTATATTATATGCTTTCAATAAAGAGCAATCTAAAATTTTGCTTAGTTGAAATCTGAAATGTTCTTAAATCAATATATGAATAAATAAAATTGATAATTAAATGTATAAATTTGTTTAATATGCTTTCAATAAAGAGCAATCTAAAATTTTGCTTAGTTGAAAACAGAAATGTTATAAAATCAATATATGAATAAATAAAATTGATAATTAAATGTATAAATTTACATTATATGCTTTCAATAAAGAGCAATCTAAAATTTTGCTTAGTTGAAATCTGAAATGTTCTTAAATCAATATATGAATAAATAAAATTGATAATTAAATGTATAAATTTGTTTAATATGCTTTCAATAAAGAGCAATCTAAAATTTTGCTTAGTTGAAAACAGAAATGTTATAAAATCAATATATGAATAAATAAAATTGATAATTTAATGTATAAATTTGTTTAATATGCTTTCAATAAGGAGCCATCTTAAATTTTACTTAGTTGAAAAGATTAAATGTAATAAAAATAACCTATAAATAAATTAAAAAATAAAAAACAAAGTTTATAGAATTTTAAAATCACCCATGTAAGGGTATTTTTACGTATAATAACTTATAAAAATATGTAGAGAAGTGATATTTTATGAAACCTTATTGTAATTAAATATATACAGTTCGAAAAGTCATTAAAATTTAATTCTTGCTATTTATGGTGATCATTTTCATGAAAAAGGTAAAAAAATGTCTGACATATATAAAATATTAGAAATAGCCCTTTTTATTTTGGAATAGTTGTAATAATACAACAAGTTTCTTTAAAGGATTCAAAACAATAGTTTGTATCTTCATTATAAAAATCACAGGAGATATAGACAATTTAGCCTAAAAACTAGTTTATATATAAACAAATAGTTATTGTGCAATTATAAGACATTTTTACAATCTTTATTTTAGAAAAAAAATATTAAGATTAACAATGACAAAAATCAACAGTAATTTTGGAATAATGAATTTAACAATCACAATAAGCTTTACCTATCTACTAAAAATTTAGTTTTCTGTATGTCAATTAGTCAGGTTTGTATTTTTATAAAAAAACGACACATTTTTAATTATCTGACCCTTCATTTGGTTTCTGAATTTAGATTTAAGATTTAATGCATGCAATAATGCCAAAACAAACCTCGAATTGACAAATTAGATAAATATTTATTTTTTTGGTCTCTTAATAAATATAAAGTGGATTATTGATGAATTTTCAAATAATGTTTATTATTGCAATGTTTTAAAGATGCTCAGCCCTATTATCCACTGAAAATATAATAAGCTGCAGTAATTTAAAATGTGGTTATAAAAGATGAAAAAGACAGAAAAACTAAAAATATGCATGTTTATTTAATTTATAACATGGATTTTTATTATCCACTGAAAATATAATTAGTTGAAATAATTTAAAATCTGGTTACAAAAGATGAAAAAGACAGAACAACTAAAATAATCATGTTTATTTAATTTATAATATGGATTTTTATTATCCATTGAAAATATAATTAGTTGAAATAATTTAAAATGTGGTTATAAAAGATGAAAAAGACAGAACAACTAAAATAATGCATGTTTATTTAATTTATAACCTGGTGTTTTTATATGATCTTTAACTCAGAAATTATAATTCTTTTTCGGTCATTAAAATACACACACAAAAATAAGTTTAGATATAATTTTTAATTCTTATAATGCTACCTTTAAGATTATATAAACAAAAGAATAATTTATAAATAATTGTTTTAGTCTTTCTATATTATATTAATTGATTATAGCAAAATATTTCAAACAAAAAAAAGCATTTCAAAATCAAATAATGTATAAATACCAAAAATTATATTTATATCATTTTTTAGGAGCCTCCTAATTTAATTTTTTCATGCCCCCAATAAAATGGCAGCAGGAGGAAAGAATAAGAAAGATAAAAAAGTAAATCGTCAAAAAATGACGCGAGGAATCCAAGTTGGTGCAGTAATTAACATAGCAGACAATACTGGAGCGAAGACAGGAAAAGTAATAGCAGCCAGTGGTATACAAGGTCGACTCAACAGATTACCATCAGGAAGTCCTGGAGATATATTGATTTGCACTATTAAGAAAGGAAAGCCAGAAATGCGTAAAAAAGTAGTTCCGGTAGTTCTTATTCGTCAGAAGAAGGTTTTTAGGCGAAGGGAAGGAATCCATATTGGGTTTGAAGATAATGCAGGAATTGTTATTTTGCCTAATGGTGATATTAAAGGAACACAGATTGCAGGACCTGTTCCTCGTGAGGTTAGTGAAATGTGGCCTAAGATTAGTTCGCAGGCAAGTGCTATTATCTAATAAATTACTATTTTATAAAAGCTAGTGCTTTAATTATCTATTAAAAATTACTTTTTTCTAATGAATTAATATTTTATAAAAGCTGGTGCTTTAATTATCTATTAAAAATTACTTTTTTCTAATGAATTAATATTTTATAAAAGCTGGTGCTTTAATTATATATTAAAAATTACTTTTGCTATTTATTCATTGATCCATCATTGATTAAGCGTCTTATCACACTGTATTTATGTTACTTTGTAGAGCATGATTTTATTTGTGGGTTAATTTGATTCTAGCTATTATTGTTGTCAATGAAAAAATTTCTTAAATGCTATTAGCTACTGATTTAGACTATCTATATTTTCACACCGACATCTTTAATTTCTTATTTAATTCTATTAACTAGTGATTTATTTAATTTTTCTTGTAACCCCAACATCTTTACTTTTTTCTTTAATTCTATTAACTAGTGATTTATAAAATCTTTCTTTTCTCCCTGACATCTTTTATTTCTTCCTTTCTACAAATTGTCTTTATTTTTTTAAATTGAATTTCCTTACTATCATAAAGTGTATACATCATACCACTTCGCTATGTCACCGTGTATTTTCATTATAAAACATTGCTTTATGCATAATTGGTATTTAGTCTTCTGTTTTATATGCTTCTCCGCTTTTTAAAGTATTGTTGGTATTTTATTAAAAATGACCTTCTAAACAAAGCCATCATAAAGTATGAGAGAAGGGCCGATACCATAAATCAAATATTAAATTTTGAGGATATCAATATAAGAATAAGGGGGAAACAATAGGATTGAAGAATGTCCTATAATTAGTACTACTTAAAAAGATAACTGCATAAAGAAGGTTTCAAAAGATGCAAAATTGAAAGGACTATAAATATGAGCAGACTAATTCTGTTGGATCAATAATGCTTGAAAGAAGAAGATGTTTTGAGGAAGATTATAATGACGAAGATGTTGAAAATGTACTAGTCAGATCTTTTTTTTTGGATATTCTAAAGTTTTGCTTGAATAGAATTATGTGTCTAAAAATTAAATTAACCCATATATATATTTTGTTTATTATATCAAAGAGGAGAAAATAACCGAAAGTATAAATACGTAATGCGCACGAGAGATCATGCAAGTTGTGCTTGTGAACAAAAACTAAAATTATAACGAATAATATATATTTAAAAATTAAGTTAACCCATATATATTTTTTGTTTATTTATATCAAAGAGGAGAAAATAACCGAAAGTATAAATACGTAATCCGCACAAGAGATCATGCAAGTTGTGCTTGTGAACAAAAACTAAAATTATAACGAATAATATATATTTAAAAATTAGATTAACCCATATATATATTTTGTTTATTTATATCAAAGAGGAGAAAATAACCGAAAGTATAAATACGTAATGCGCACGAGAGATCATGCAAGCTGTGCTTGAGAACAAAAACTAAAATTATAACGAATAATATATGTCTAAAAATTAGATTAACCCATATATATTTGTTTATTTATATCAAAAGGGAGAAAATAGCCGAAAGTATAAATACGCAATGCGCATGAGAGATCATGCAAGTTGTGCTTGAGAACAAAAACTAAAATTATAACGAATAATATATATTTAAAACTAAAATTAACCCATATATATTTTTTGTTTATTTACATCAAAGAGGATAAAATAGCCGAAAGTATAAATACACCATGCGCACAAGAGATCATGCAAGCTGTGCTTGAGAACAAAAACTAAAATTATAACGAATAATATAGACCCAAAATAAATAAAATTTGTTATGTCAATTTTATTTGAAATCAAACGCTGCAAGTTTCTGTGCTTAGAAGTATAAAACCTATAAATAAGGACTTTTAAGATATTAGATTGTCAGAAATATATAGAATAGCATATAAATAAATGTCTAGATATTTGAATTTTATACTATCTTTAATTTGTTAAGTTAGGCTATAAATATAAAAAATTTTAAGGTATTGGAATTTTTTAAGTCTTTGAATTTTGAATGTTGGACCATAAATTTTAGTTTTAATACCATGAGTCAGATATTAAGAAAGTGGAAACCAACGGAAGTGGAAGCTTATGGTCATACAATAGCATTAAAAAAAAAACTTGAATGAAAATGTATTGAGTGTATAATATGTATTGAAGAAGACTTTGGGGCAATGTGTTTGAAAAGAGTGTACAGCAAACATGCAATATACAGCAAATCTTAAACATACAGCAAATCTTAAATATAAAGCAAATCTGTTAAATATAGAGCAAATCTTAAATATAAAGTAAATCTTATTAAATATAGAGCAAATTTTAAATATAAAGCAAATCTTAAATAATATAGAGCAATCTAAAGTTTTGCGCGATAAACATGAAAATTTAATAGGAAAATTATTCCTTAAATAAATATATAAAGACATTTTGAAATATAGTGATTATTAATAATAAAAATAGATAAGTAAATTTTCAGAATCTTATAAGATCGCTGATAATGTAAATAGACTATTAAATGTTCAAAATCTTATAATATCGCTGATAATGTAAATATACCATTAAATGTTCAGAATCTTATAGATCGCTAATAATATAAATAGACTATTAACTAACGATGATGAAGAATGTTAGAGATATTTTAAATCTATTGACCATATTCAAATATTGTAATTTTAGAAGCCTATGAATTTACTCGTTGGTCATTTATTTAAATTAAACTGTTTTAGAGTGTTTCTCTGTTATAGTTGAATACCATAAGTTTTCCGTTATCGAGTCCTACGAGAAGACTGTTTTTGAACCATGCAACTGAGGTGCAGAATGATGATTTGTCAAAATCAGCAATGTTTATTTTGGTAAGAACCTTGTCATCGAGAATGTCCCATAAAGTAATTTGAGATCTCGATGCCAGTGCTATAATAGGTTCTGTCAATGCAAACGAGCATGCATAAACAATAGATTCAGTCTTAAAGGTTCTTATGCATTCTCCACGTTCCAGATGCATAATATATACTTCAGAATCTCTTCCAGCATAAGCACAATAAGTTCCATCAGGAGTAATACTCAAACAAGTGACACCTCCACATTCAGAAATCATTTTAAGGCCTCCACGATAAAAAGTACTAAGAACATCACCAGTGTTAATATCCCATACCTTTAAAGAACCATCAAAACAACCACTAACAACAGAATCCTTTCCTGGTATAAAAGCCGCACAGGTAACCCAATCTTGATGCCCATTAGGGTGATTTCTTCCAAACTTAGCTATCATTTCTCCACTTGTATTCCATAAAACTATACTTGCATCAAGACTTCCTGTCACTATCTTATTATCATTATGGTTTATGCAAACACAAGTAACATCTCGGGCATGATCTTTTAATGCAGTAACTTCCCCTGAATCAACATCATAAATTCGGGTAACACCGTCTGCACTTCCACCAATAACTTTATCACTTCGAGTCACTGCAATTGTATTAACAAAATGGGTTGAGCCTTCAAAAGCTTTTTTGACCAGGGCAAAACCATCGGAATGGGTAACTTTCCATCTTAGAATCTTTTTATCCCGTGAAGAAGTGTAAAACGTATCCGGAGAATCTTCGGGAACAGAGATTGAAGTGATTCGCTGTTTGTGGCCGTGGAGGCAGGCGTTCGGTTCTAAAGCTACTGTCATATATGGGGTTAAAAAAATTATAAATTTAATTTGAAATCATAATAAATAAAAAAGTTATAGTCGAAACTACAAATAAGATGTGATCACATGAAAGTAATTAAGTTAAGCCTGAATAAGAGAAAATATAGCAAAATATAAAAAATCTAATATATTAATATATAAATTAAAATATCCATTATACATAAATTAAAATATCCATTATACATAAATTAAAATATCCATTACTATATAAATGAAAATATCCATGAATAAAAGCTATATAAATTGAAAATATAATATTGAAATATGCATTGAGAAAAAATAAACCAATAATAATATAAATAAAAATTATACATGAATAAAAGGTTAATAAATTGAAAATATAATATTAAAATATGCATTGATAAAAACTAAACCAACAATGATATTGCAATAATATATAAATAAAAAATTCAAACAATATTAATTAAGCAATGCACACACAAGCAATAGGATTGAGGAAGACACAATAACGAATAGGTCATGCGAGAAGAAGATGCACAGGCATGATTGATAAGATGATGAGGCGGAAAGATTTATCTGTTAAATCCGTTCTATAGAACAATCTCAACATTTGCTTGAACAACTATAAAAGCTAAAAATCAAACTAACCCATAAAAAAAATCAATAAACAATGCATAGATAACAACTTAGAAATAGAATATTGCAAAAATAAAAAAATAAAATATAATAAAATTATAATGAACAATGCATAGATAAAAACTTAGAAATAGTAATATTGCGAAAATATCAATAAAAAATTCAATATAATAAAATTATAATTGAACAATGCATAGATAAAAACTTAGAAATAGTAATATTGCGAAAATATCAATAAAAAATTCAATATAATAAAATTATAATTGAACAATGCATAGATAAAAACTTAGAAATAGTAATATTGCGAAAATATCAATAAAAAATTCAATATAATAAAATTATAATTGAACAATGCATAGATAAAAACTTAGAAATAGTAATATTGCATAAATATCAATAAAAAATTCAATATAATAAATATCATCTGAACAATGCATAGAAAAAAACTTTAGCAATAATGAAATTGCAAAAATGAAACTAAGCTATTCATAAATAAATTATGCAACATAAATATTATATAAAAGGATTTTACGTAAAAATAATAATCGTGATATTAACCCTATAAATATTATAAAAACTTAATAGCAATCTATTTAGTTTTTAAAAAGTAAATTCAAATTAATCAATATTCCTGCAGAAAAAAAACCAAACATGAAATCAAGAAAAAACGAAACGTATAAATTTCAACACATTAATTAAACCGGATAATGTATTTAACTTTTTTAAATCTACGCTAAATATGCCCTATTCAAAGATAAAAAGTCACGCATCCTAATATTGAACTAAGAAAATTATGGGGATTAATAAGATTATATATCAATAATAAAGGTAAAATTAAAATTTATTAACGCATTATATCTTATATTCATTAAAATATCCCTAAATAAAATATTTTTGTGATATAAACGTTGGATACATATTTGTTTAATAAGATGTTAAGTTACAATTGATCAATATTTCTTTGTTGAGAATGGATATTTTATTTGCACTTGCATATTTGTGCAGTAGTCATTCAATTTTTTCAATTCGACTATATCAATCATTCACCACTTCTGGAAAACATCGACTTACCGATAATAGCTTTGATTGCTTGCATTTGGGTTCGGGAATCGTGTCAAATTATTACAGCGACACAAGTGAATTTATGTAAAAATTAATATCATACTTTTACCGTGAGCCGGACCGGCAATGTTTGTGTATAGCTTCCATTTATGCAACGTAATTACCTCTTTACAATATACACATCCTTGCTTGAAACGGGTTGTAACCATTAATAATTAAAACTGAAGATACCATTATAGAATTTGAACCACATAATCGTAACCACTTTGCTAAGGAGTGAATTTTTAGGTGTTATATTTCAAGGTAATACCAGATAGTCTATAATCCAAAAACTTACTCCAGAATAATGAGTATATTAGCATGATTAAAAGTATAGTGAAATATAATTATTGCAAAAAATTGTTTCAAATCGTATTTTAAGAATCAAGTAGAACTCATGCAATATTTATTTATATACAAAACGACAGAAAAACCTAACACAAACAATTTTTTACTGAAATTTTTACAAATATAGACATATTTAAACTATTCTACCTAAACTTATAACTTTAGCTTTATAGTAGTAGACAAAGGTAGAAACATAACCCTTGGAAGGAAAATGCTTTTTGAGGCGCGACTAAAACATGTAAGCCACATATAAAATTCAAAATATTATAAAATTCAACATACTATAATTTTAAAAAAGAATAAACTCAAAACGGTATAAGATTCAACATAATATATGATTAAAAATAACATAAGATTAAAAATAACATAAGATTAAAAATAATATAAAATTCAACATAATAAAAGGTTAAAAATAGAATAAGATTCAATTTACTAAAAGGATTCAACATATTATATGATTAAAAATTTATAAAATTATAACTAGTATAAAATTCAACATACTATAAAATTCAAACTAGTATAAAATTCAACATAGTATAAGATTCAAAATAGTATAAAATTAAAAACAATATATTTTCATATTAGTTTTCAATACTATCAACCATAATGCTTAAAAAAAATTCATAAATTTGGATAAAATTTCGAAACCTTTGCAAAAATGTTAGTAAACAATTAAGATCTTTGCATTTATTCTAAATAATGCGCACTTTTTTATTTAAAGGAAATTTAGGTTAAGAATTGTGATGTCTCATATTATAAATCTTATGAAATCAATAAAACCTGCATAATATATACAATTATATCTAAGATTCTTTTTCTGTCACCTTTTGGTATTTGCGATTGTGAATAGGAAATCATATTCTTGTTTGTTTAAAGCTCAGGGTTTTAATTATTATATGTATTTGGCTTAAATATTATATGTAAATTCAACTGTTATTCCCAATGTCTTTAAATGATCGATCAAGGCCGTTTTTTCACTTTAACTACGTAAAAAAATTACAAAAAACTGTACATTTAGTATTATTAGATATTAATTTGCATCTTGATTATAAAAAAAAGCAATTAAATATCCCAGTTTAAAAAAACTATTTTCAGTAGCATATTTTGCAAATAAACTTCAATTCAATAGAATATGATATTTTATATATCGTAAAAACAATAGCAATCTAATATAATTTGCTTTAAATTGTAAAATTATATTTTATATTCGTGCAAACTCATATTTTTATAGATTAATTCCAAAATATTAGAACTTTGGGTAAATTTTCTCGAAGTTTGCAGAATAATACCATTTTTTGATAAGTACACGTTATTCTATTGGATAGTAACCCAAAAAAAACGTAAAAGGTATAAAAACTATGCATACCAAAGCCTTTTAAAATTTTTTAAACCCTTATAAAAATTGTCAAAATATGATTATGCTATTTCTTTATAGAGTTTCTAGGTATAAAAAAACTTGTATAAATTCTAATTACAATTTATGTTACATGTTTATAGAACTTTGATATTTTTCGAACTATGTTTCTGCAACATAAACAAGGTTTATTTATTTTTTTCTGCTCTTGTCGATAAAAGAAATACCAAGATTATAAAGGTATTTTCTGTCTTTTTTTTAATTTTTAGCGGATAGGCTGTATTACATAGAATCATTCCATAAAGAAAATCATTTAGTTTTTCAGCAAAATAAAAAAAAGGATATGATTCAAAGACCATCTTTTCAAAGAATTGAATTACTTATTATTTTTTTTTCAATTTTTCATTTTAAAAATAATTGAATGTCTTTATAAAAATATATTTACAGATACGTCTACGATGTGATAAAATTATAACGAAATCACAATAATCAAAAAATATCTGATCTATAGTTAATCACATCAGCGGGGTGATTATAGATTTGATTCTGGTATAATTTTAAAATGTTTATTTCGCGCATCCATAAAATATTAATTTATCGAATATTTATTTCGAAAAATATGTTATACGAAAAAAAAATTGAAATAATTTTATAATAAATCTTAGATAAAATGTATTATTTATAGTGAATCTTATATACAGATAATCAATTCATGTGTTTATAAAAAAATATTTTTGACATCTAGCAAAAACATACCTTTTATTATTTTTCTTTTTGCCTGATTTTAGGTTAAATAGTATATTATGGCCCGTATTAGATTATGCAGAAAACTATATCGGCTAAATTTATATATAATAAATAAATAAACGAATAAAACTTCTAAAATAAAACAAATAAAAATTTAGTAAAATTAATCTATAATACAATTAGTTTTCGAAAAAAATCCAGTGTATTTAAATTCAATCTAATCAAGGCAATTCAAACCATGCCTTAGAAAACAATTAAAAATTAACAATTATGTAACATGGGCAAAACTTATATATTTAAGTAAATGCAGAATATTTTTAGTAATCAAACCCAGTGAGTTTAAACCTTAAATTAAGTTGTGACCAACATTATAACAGTCAAATTTATTAAAGGCACAGAGAATACTTCTATAATTCTTATTTTCTTAGCTTGCTTATACTACACATTCTTAAATCTATTTTTATTTTTGTGTGTGTTTTATATAATCGAGATTCCAAATAGATTCATAATTTTTAATGTGTTATTCATTATTTTTTTTTGCAAGAAACGAATATAAATTTAGTTAATTCACCTTTTTTTTTGGGTTTATTCGGGTATCCGCATCATTAACATCATGCTTTTATCGAGTAGATAGAATTTATAGATTTAGTCTATCTAATTTTTATATAATTTAAATGCTTATTTGTAAAAATTATCGATTTTGACAAAATCAATCTTTTTCCGTATGTTTTATTGATAGCCATCTTCGATAATGTCTAACCAATAACAAGTTTTTAATGATTAGGCTTGCTTGATAAATAGCATATAGATAGAAATACTTATGCAAATTCTTTATAAAAATATTTTTTATTCATGATCGCGCATTCTGTTATTTGAATCAAATTTGTTTTCCTTTAGATTATTCTAATCTATTTATAGTTGTAAAATATAGGTTCACTTAATGCATGGAATGGTGTGGTAATGCAATATTAGAAGAGTGACCAGAAAGAACTTAAGTAAAAAAACCAGATTACGGGATATATCTAAATTATAGGATTTGGGAAAACCCTTGAATAGAAATTCTTGAAAGAGAAGATAATTCTAAGAAAAGGAAATAGAAGAGAGTATACCCCAGATTATAAATATGATGCCAATTAAAAAAATAAATTAAGCTATGCTCCAACTGAATATATAAAATTACAGCACTAAAATTAACCCATAAACAAAATCTTCTATTACCATTATAGATTATTATCAAAGCTTCCTCGAAGATCTAAAAAATATGTCATATGCACTATTGATCAATATTTTTATATAAATTGTGGTTAGTTCAATCATGAAGAATATTTTATTGAAAGAATTAAGATTATAATAATCATGAAGAATATTTTATTAAAGAAGTTAAGATTAGAATAATAAGAATATTTTTTTATTCGTAAATTTACGTATTATAGACACAATATGAATTTTATCGGACTAGTTTTTTAAGAAAAAGATAAAGCGACCTTATTACTCCATTAATCACGTTTTTCATTATAGATTGTATCATAATTGTTAATATAGATGTTTCAAAAAATTTTAATATTTTTTAAACTAATACAAAATGTTAAAATAAAATTATGCTAATGTGTTTTTTTACAAGAAAAATAATATGTTTATGCGATTCCTTTGATTAAATAATGGTAAAATATTAATAAAAATCAGATCTATATTAAAAAACAAGATGGAATTCTGATAACTTAAAGCCACAAATTTCATTGTGAAGAGAATTATGCAAAAAAAGAGAACAATATTTATTGCTTGATCTTCAAAAATTTTAGCACCCTTAGTAATTAAATATATCCAAAAAATACATGATTTAAAAAGTAATATTACCCACATTAGAATTTACACACGATAATAGAATAATTTTTATGTTTAAATTATTTATTTATAAAAATTCAAATTGTTTTTTATTTGATATTATCAACACGTGAATATGATTCGAAAGGTCCCAAATCACTAAAGATTTCACACCATAAAAACCAATTCTTTGTAGATTGCATGTTTACTTAGCATATATAAAAAATAATTCAGGCTGGATAAATTTTTATTTATTTTTGTATGGGATTTTATTTTTAGATACGATTCGATCTCAAATTATTGATTATCAAATTTTAGTTACCATGATTTTTTCGATATTAAATTTTAAAATTTATCTTCAAATATGAAATGCATTTTAGATCAATTCTTTAGATCCAGAAAAACCAGTTTAAAACAAATACTGTCAAAACAGAATTTGCTGGCTTCTATTACTCGTTTTTGCCTACGAAAGACACTAGTTTACAACAGATCTGATTATTAATTTTTCAATAATAAACCTTTGTGCTGAATTTTATCCCCGAAATATTTGATGTAATTTATCAGAATTGTGATAATTATAGATAGATGATGTTTTTGGATCGAATTTTAGGATTGATTGATGGTTTTCTATATACAATCACAAACACAACAATCTAATCAAATTTATGAATCTTTTTTAAATAAAAATATCAAAAATAATAATAATTGTATCAAGAATATGATAACTTAACATTTATATCATTCATAAAATCACAGATTTCTCAAGAATCAAATTTTATTTTATATAAATAGACAAAATCACTCGATAAGTCATGGTTTAAGCTTTAACTAAATTTAGTAAATCAAAAAATTACTTGTGTACAAAAAAACCACCAAATTAGTTTAAATATTAAACCACCATCTGTTTGTACTAGTTTATAGATCAAAATCAAATGATCTATATTAAAAAGTATGAATTTCATTGAATCAAGTGATCTGTGATCCAACGAAGGAATAATTGATTTTTAATGATCATTTGCCCGTATTTTTAAATATTTAAGTTTTATGGTACATTTATTCTATTTTTATTGTTATGTATATAATTTTACTTAAACTGAAAATATTATTGTTAAGAATAAATATTATAATTATTAAAATCTTATTTTGACGGTTTTATCTGTAACCTTCGATATTAATCCCACCAAATTATATTTTCCTCTAAATTAAAAATATCCACAAGGGGCGTTTAATAAGCAGAAAAAAATAAATTAATAATATTGATATTACAATAGAAAATAAGTCATTAATGTGTAGCTCTTCATCTTATGTCGCAATTATGAAAAATAATTTACACTGTTCAGCAATAATAAAGAGGAAAATAAAGTATTGATGTGGCATGTTTCTCATGAAAAATCCAGTAGACATACTTTTTTTCTATATAATTATAGATTCTTAGTTAGAAAGATTTAGATTTGCATTAATATAGTCAGAAAGCCTTTTCGGATGAGCAAAGCTGAAGATGTTCAGTTAAGAAATAATTTCAGTGCTAATAAGCGATATTTATAAAGATGTAAAACATAAATGTGTAAATTATTAGTATGACATGAAAATCAAAAAAAGACACAACGACAGCAAAAACACCCCAATTTATCATGTAAAGACAGAAAAAGGATATAAAAAAGACGTTTGACTATGTTACAATATATAATATGCTGCAAAACTCTCATAATGAACACAATAATAATAAAATGCATTACTTCATAAAATATGCATAACCAGAATTTGTATGAATTAAGTATTTTGGTATTTAAACCTATGCCCCAGCTAGATTGACAGAAATATCAACCTTTTGAAAATGAAGGTGTAAAATAAAACGCTCTAACATGAAATAAAAAAGCAAGAAAACCAACTTTTTATATAGAAGAGGTAGAAATTAAGTTTGGAAATGAGATCGTTTAATAGTAAAAAAAATTCGCTAGCAAATAAATTTTAAATCTAAACTTCGACAGATAAAAATGAAAACTGCTCTTTTAAAGTATTTTATAAAAAAATACTAAGATTTTACGAACAAAAAGATAAGAATTTATGAAAAAGAAATAAAGTACTTTCCTACTTGATAAATAAAAAAATTCCAAAGAATCTAAATAATATTTTGCAAACTG
The DNA here is from genome assembly GCF_057557595.1 of Rhyacophila brunnea. Lineage (NCBI taxonomy): Eukaryota > Metazoa > Arthropoda > Insecta > Trichoptera > Rhyacophilidae > Rhyacophila > Rhyacophila brunnea. The sequence goes on from NW_028232824.1 coordinate 285,037, forward strand.
TATCAGTATTGCACACAAAAAAATATCGAAATCCTACTAAGAATCCTATTCACTTATGAGGAGATCTCCAAAAATGTGTATGCCACCATAAATTAATTGTCTTATAATGAAAAAACTTGAATTTTAGAAATAAATTACGATTTGGCCCCGCATAGTAACCTAAGAAGAAAGCCCATGATGTAAAAAATTAAATATTCTAAAATACATCAGCCACAAAATAAAATCCTCTACTAAAAATAATGTGACTGGAAGCTGTATAGAAATGAAAATAAAAATTAGAATGAATATATATCTGAAAAATAACAAAAGATAATAGTTTCAACTAGCAAGACATCTGTTAAATATAAGAAGACGGTTTTTTAGTCGATAAAAATAAAATAACGGCACATTAAGAGCCAATTAAAACAGATATTAAGGTTTTTGGTGAATAAAGAGAGAGAAAATATGTTTTTAAAAATAGCTATGTGTACGAATTCGAGAAAAAAACTCTGAATTTTTTTGGCACATTTTGAGTCTTTATAGAAAAAATCGAATATTTGTCTGGAGAATGGCTGCTAGATCAAATGTAACGTATAAAAAGTTATTAACAAAATGCTTAGCCTAAGAAATTGAATTTCCGATAATATGAACAATATTATATTATGAGGTACGATTGAGACCTTTGATTGCACAGAGCCACTAATAACACATAGCAAAAAGGATTCTAAAATATAAGAGGATTTAGACCTTTCTTTTAAATGAATCATATTTGAAATAATCCAATCTAGCGAAGCCAGAATAAAATTACGATTGACTTCATAAAAACAAATTTTCGGAATAGAAATCCAAACCGGTAACATTTGCCTAATAAAAAAGCCACAGAAAAAGATTTAATAGATACAAACATATAATATAACTAAATTAAATTATGAAAGAAAGTGTATTTATAATATTAAAATAATTATCTTATGCGGTAATATTAAAAATTAAACAATCAATGTGGAAATAATTTTATACGTGTGAAAAAAAGGGATGCTTATTTTGGTATAGCATAACAACGGAAAAAATTTTACATATATTTACAAAATTTTAATGCAAAGTAAAGTTTTTTCATCATTTCTTTTTGATTTGAAAATAAATCTATCAAACAAAATACCAATATTAATTATACCTTAGATAATTCTTATAGGACGAGAAAATTCTATACCTAGATGATCTATAACATGTTTCACAGGATTTAGAAAACTTAAATGTAAAACACAATAAAAATGGTTTTTTTTTGTATGAGCAGAAAAATTAAAAACTCGAAATATTCAAAAAAATGGCGTCAGATGCATCGAAAGGAAAGATATATAGAAAAAAACTATCTTTAACGATAGAATATCTTCAATAAACACTTTGAAATAAAACAAAATAAAAAAATCTGCAGAATTTCTAGATTAAAAATACATTCAACAATTTCAATGAGGATACTCATCTTTAAATTGCCACATTATTCTAAATGAACAACAAAATGTTAATTTTCTATAATAGATGATTTTAAGGGGACAGCAATAGCTGAAGAATCTTATACATTTCCAGCCTGAAAAACAAAGATTATGAATTAAAAAAAATAAGAAATAGAAAGAGTTTTAACGTATTGAATCTAAAAATTAGATGTTTCTCGGGCTAAAATAATACCATATAGTGATAATAAAGAAAGCATCCTAAGAATGGTTGTAATATATAAAATCGAATGGTTGTAAATTTTTGTCAGAAACTTATAAATGAGTACTTTATCGTTATTTAAAATCACATAATTGCATTCAACGAATCTTTGAGCAGAAAAAAAGAAATTAAATATGCAAAATAAATGATAAAAACAGCATTTAAAATTGTTATGAGCTAACAGCAGCTCGGTTTTTAACATACTGGATCTTCAATATGATTAAAAACTACTAAAATAACGCCGAAATAAGAAACTGGAATTTTCAGTAAGCTAGAAATAATTTTTCGGGTGTTTGTCAAAATGCCAACACTATGGAGAGACATATAAACGGGCAGGAAACCTAGAAAGAGGTGTGAATAAAAGCTTGACTATAAATACACACAGTGAAATAACGTTTAACGCGATATATACACTCTAATCTTTTAAGAAAACACAACTTTAAAAACCAATATAAATTAGAGACACACTGTCTAAGAAATAATATAAAAGAAGCTATTGGTGACAAATAAGAAGTTAGAATAGAAATGAATATTAAATTATTGCATAATTATATAATTTATTTGCGATGATAAAAAAATTTATTTTATGAATAGACTAGGCATATGGGTATATATAAACACATTATTGTGCAGAATTCGAAGCTTAAAAAAATATGATTTATCGAAAAATAAACTTTATATGGATAATAAATGCAGAAAACGAAAAGTACCATACTTTATAGCATAAAAAATAGGAGTCATAAAAAACCATAAGTCATATATTGGGTATTATAGAATACCAAGCAAACCATAAAAATACGCACAAACAAACACAATATCAAAACGAATTGAATTTATAAGTAATTACAAGCGAAAATGCTAAAAAAAAATAGGCGTAAATATGTGATTAAGATAGGCGGAATATACCAAAACAATTTATGAAAAATACAAAATATTTCACGAACAAATTAAAACTGTACAAAGCCAAATTATATTATAATCAAGTTGATAATAATTAAATTTATTTCTAAATTTTTATTAGTGCAGAGTGATATTTTTTTTTAAAACAAAATAGTTATCTAATCTTAATGCAATAATGGAAAACGATTTATAGATCTACAATATTTATCAAGGATATAAATATATAGAAGATGGTATCAAAGCTTATATACAGAATTCACAAAATAAAAAAAGAATTAATCGGGATTTTCAGGCTACTTCCTATGAGCATCAACAAAAATTGAATGGATTTTGTTGCTAAGCCATTATATAATCTCGATATATCTTTGAAACCTGTATATTCAACAATAAATATGTTTAAACATTTCGTTATAAATAGATTCTAATGCGCGAATCTGTCACGATCTTAATTTATTAATCAACCTTATCAATACGATTATTGCATTAATTATTAATGGAAAATTTGAACAGGGATAATTATAGATTGTGTTGGTATCTATCAATAAATATCAACACATATCTTGAATTTTAATTCTAAATGTTCAATAAAATTATTGCATGCAAGTCAAACGTCATTTGACAAACTCTAACTGTAATTTTATTGATTTAAAATTTTTTATTCATCGTGACTATAATATTCACCTTATTTGGGGGAAATCTAATTTTGTATGGCATGATTTGAAGAATTGTAGTCAACTAAGGTCATATTTATAAAAATTAAATATGTCAAGTGAGATCACCGAAGTTAGAATTCTGTGAGCTATCTATTTAATAGCAAGTGACAATTTATATAATTGTTTTTGTTTAATTAATAGAAATTGTATTTCTCCAATTTATACTTAATCAAAAATATGTATGTTTGAAAATCTAGAGAACGAAATTAAAATAAGATCCAGGAATCCGTATGAATTATGTCAAAAAAACAGATCCAAATAATAACATATATTTTAATAAATATGTTTAAATGAATTTTTAATAAGCTATAGTCAAAGAACTTGCGTATTTACTATTATTTAGTGGTGTATTTCAACCTAAAATAATGTATTGGAATGAGTCAGCGGAGTTTAGACGCAAGCATGTATACTCAATATATATTTGGACAAAAAGTCCGAAACAGCCCAAATCATATTTATATAGAGCATTTTATTGAATAATTCACGACAGGAAATAAACATCTAGCTCTTTGATAACATATTAAGCATGAAAAAATAGTTTTCTTATTTTTTCTATTACATCTATGATAAAACGGATATTAAAATACGGTAGATGTAAATAAATAGGGTATTCTTCACTACTTTATGAAAATATACATATAAAAATTTAAAGGTATCTGAGTATTAACTGAAAATATACTAGCATTATAGTAGCTTGTTTGAGTAGAATACGCTATATTTTTTGCCTTTATTTCCATATAATTTCAGAAAGCAAATAAAAGAAAATAACCAACATTTAAAAGATTAAAATAATTAAAATGGACCCTACAAATGCATAAGTATGTCGAATATCTAGCTCCGATCCATGGAAAACTATTTTACAAGAAATATTCCCTTAATTATTAAGTTGCAACGATAATAATCTTCGGTTTAAGAATTTATTTTTTTGTTGTATAATAACTAAACATATTCATGCTTAAGTGTTTTTATTATATTTGAATTACGGACTTAGGGTTTGAAAATTTATATTTTTTAGTGTTACTTTAATTATTTAAATAGGAATATGATTTTTTTGCTCCAAAGTATCACCAGGAATCAAAATTTTTTATGTTCTTACATAAATTTCTAAGTAATTTTTTTCCATTGTTATTTCTAGAAGTATAAATAATGCAATTGTAGGGTCTAAAAGAAAAGGGGTTTTAAAAGATTTGACAATATAAAAAAATAAAACTTGCATTAAAAATAACAACTCTTGCAAATTTTATGATTCAACATAAATTTTTATTTTATGTTCTTTGAGCAAATTGAATGCACAATTTTATAAAACTTCAGAAAAGAAAATAAACAGGCGAAAAAGGGATTAAAATATATTTTAATATACACATTAGAAACATTTAATAAACGCGAAACTAATATGAAAATACATATTTTCTTCTGCTTTTCATTCTCTTATATTAATTTAGCTAAATATATTGTAATATTTTTCAGAGAAATTATATATAATAAATTATACTGAGCATAATTGCAGATGCGATATCATGAACTTTATTTAGTAATCCAAAAAAATTATATATCTATAACCAAAACTTTCCTTTATATGAAAAGAACTACTATTATTAAACAAGATATATACCAATGTTTTTAATCTTTCTATCCCAGATACCTGCCAATATTTACAGCATGCTTAAATGTTAAGATCAATAATAGATTTTAATTAATAAATATTAGACGAAATTATCTTATTTACGTCATCGATACATCTATTTCATATAAATAAGATGTCAATGCTGTCAACTTAGGTTGCATATTATAGTCTAAATAAGATCATATAGAAGCCAAATCCAATAGTATTTTTCTTGTACTATCCCCACTCAGCGTCTTAGAAATTAAAAATTATTTTTATTATTTTTGGTTATTATTTCACATGTATTTTCTTAACTATGATTCGTGTGGCTGCAAATAAAATTATACCCGTCTTTAAGAGTATTTATATTAAGCATGTGATCACAGCCATGTTTAGAAGTACTCTTTTAAGGTTCCCTATCGAACCATAATGTTTTTTCAAAATACCATATGTTTAACCTATATCGACTTTAGAAAATTAACCATCCGAATCGTAAAAATAATGTTGTATCGCCGAAAAATTCATAAATGTTTTTGTATTTATGAATAATCGGTTTGCCTAACAAAAGTCAAATAATTAATTAGTTCAATACATATTTTTTGATTTTTGTATATATTGTACCGTACTGAAAATTTTTAAATTTTATTTTGTTTTTATCATTAGATATGTAATTATAAATGTCTTTTCACAATTGTACAATCGCGAATAATTACAAATTAAATGACAAGAAAATACATAATTATACGCATTCTAACTAATTGAAACATCACAATTTAGCTTAAGCAAAAAAATCAAATCAAATAACACCAATTTATATCACAATTGTAATTTGTGAATTTCTTATGGCTATTTTAAAAATAGTGTTGCATCTAAAAAATTTAAATACAGATAATATTTATTTTTTTGTCACTATCTGGTTTTACATCATATTTTATAACTAAATCTAGAGTTAGCACTAAAATTGCACAAGTGATTAGAATTTAACTCTCGAAAATTCAATACTATAAATCAACAATTGATTATATGCAGCAAAGAGGATTTTAGTTCACATTATATTATTTTATATATGCTAATATTTAAATGTGTGATCTGCAAAAAAAGCTTGAGTATAATAGTCTATATCGACAAATATCGTAAAAATGGTCAAATTATATTTTATAAAGATTAAATGTGTATTAACAATTTAATCACTGGGGCATGAAAGATAAAAATTTAATTTATCAATCAAAACATTTAAATAGAAAGAAACAAAATATTATATGTTGACACTTTTTATGTATACATTACTAGTCCATGAATCTTACTCTATACCTTCATCCTTCTTGTATAGGAAATTTTCTAGCTTAGAACGTAAAAAGTATGGAGAGAGAAAAGCAGCCGAACAAATAAAGTGCAATGGTGAAAATAGAGCTCCGAAAAAATTTCAAGAAAATAACGCGTTTGCAAATCACCGATCTTGTAAAGATTTTCATAATTTGTTTCGCATCTTAAAAAAATATGTAATAGAAACAAATGAATCAAAGATTAAAAGGCTAAGGGCACTTTTAAATTATGCAAACATACTATTATCACAAAAATTCTCTAAAGCCAATAATTTTTTAATGGCAAGAGATCAAATAAAAAATAACGAAGAAAATTATAAAAAATTTATTGAAATGTGCATAGTTAAGTGGTATTTTGAAGAAATGAATATGTATAAGAAAATATTAAGAATAAAGACTAATAATAAACTGTGCTCGCTATTTTGTGATATATTTTCATCAAATAAAATTTCAATGCTAAGAAAGATGGACTTTCATACCTGTCATGAACAACCTATTACACAAGAAAATTCCTATGACGATGAGTTAAAAGCTTTCCTTGTATACAAATGGCTAAATTTTCTTAAGAATAAAGTAAAATTAGAACAGAAATCAGATTTAATAGAAAAAAATATGAAAATTAATTTCGTAAATCTATTAAATAAAATAAAATATTTGTTGTTTAAAATGGACAAAGAACTTAAATTAAAAGCAAAACCCCGGAAGCCATGTATAATAAAAACATTAAATCCAGTATATACTGCTTTAAAGACAACTAATATCAATGAAAAGAATCTTATTAGTTTATATTTACTGAAAATTACAACTTAAATTTTTAAAAAAAAAACATGATTATTATATTTAGAGACATAAGAACAAAACCACCAGATTATCTTGATAAAGCCCGAGCGACCATTATTAGAAAGTCCAATGAAATTCACACATGTAGTTCCATAGTAAACATATTTAATAACATGAAATATGTAACACTAAATAATAAAAATCCCAAAAACAGATTAGATCTAAATTAGAACCTCATAAAAATACGAAAATAACAAAAACTACAGAAAATATCAAAAATAAACTAAACTTATTAAATAGTGCACGTAGTCTCTTCAATGCACATAATTATCAAAGTTTTAGCAAATATAAACATATATGTATGAGAAATACTAATGCCGTAAAAAATTATGAATCATTGAAAGTAAAGCAAAAAAAATCAGAAGAAAGAGAAAATGAACTGAAAAAGGAAAAAGAAAAACCAAAAAAAAATTACGAAAGTCTAACACAAGAGAGTAAATCAATTACTGAAGAAAGAAACCTATTAAAAAATCAAAATGAAAAATATAAAAAAGATATTGAGCGCTTAGGTTCAGAAAATACTAATACCGTAAAAAGAGATGAATTATTGAAAGTAAAGCAAAAAAAATGTGAAGAAAGAGAAAATGAACTGAAAAAGGAAAAAGAAAAACTAAAAAAAAATTACGAAAGTCTAACACAAGAGAGTAAATCAATTACTGAAGAAAGAAACCTATTAAAAGATCAAAATGAAACATATAAAAAAGATATTGAGCGCTTAGATTCAGAAAATGCTAAAACCCTAAAAAATTATGAATCATTGAAAGTTAAGCAAAAGGATTTAGTCGAAAGTCAAAAACTATCGCAAAAAAGTTGCAAACATTTAGAAGAGCAAAAAGTGATATTAGAAAAGTCCATTAATGAAATGAAAACTAAAACTAAAACTAAAATTTTAGAACAAAATTTGGATAAAGCCACTATCAAATTTCTAAAAAAAGAGCAATATTGTGAGTATTTAGAACAAGAAAAGACTGAAAAAATAAATGAATATATGAAAATTATTGCTGAACTTGAATCAGCTCTTGATTTTTTGACAAAAAAAATGCAATTTTAGAGAAGTCGAGTGGTGAATCTTTGTAAAATAACAAAAGTGGGCGTAAAAAGGGCAAATAGAAACATCATCTCTATTAAATTTTATTATTGTATGTAAAAATTTTTACATGATCCATCTTGATCTAATTTTTCTCCGTAGATTAACAATTACAAAAAAAAAGGAGATTTAAATGCACACGCAATTCTTGCTTTTATAAAAAAAATGCGGCAAATTTTAAGGGCGAAAAATATCGTGTGTTAACGAAATATAGTGAAAAACATAAAAATAAAGCAAGAGTTATTTGTCAGTATATGTTGTTAAATGTGTTTTTTATCTTTTTATCTAATTATCGGTATAGAACTACAAGATAAAATAGACGAGACTTTTTTGATGTATTTAGGTAGTTTTTTTATAAATATTATATGTATTGAAAATTTTTAGTAAAATTTTAAATATAATTAAATTAAATAAGGTGAAGTTTATTTTACCACGAAAATCAAATTCAACTATTTTGATTTGATTATAATATGGAACTTTTTTTTTATAAAAAATTAAAATATTTTTTCATACACATTTAATTACCTCAGGCATAATATTTTAGAAGGTATTCATTTAAAATTACACCCTTATAACAAAGTCGATTTTAATAAAACTTTAAACTAAATGCGCAAATAGTATCTTAAGCCCAAATTTTGAGAATATTTGTAATTTTTATTTGGGAAAATCTAATTTATAAACTGCAAATCTATCGTAACAATCTGAAGAAAGTATATTATTCGTTAAAGAAGAAAAATTATATTTTACATGGTATATATAAAAATATACATCTTTATTTGGGTCTTTATATATGATTTTTGTGAATAAAAAATTTATACCGCTAATATAAAAAAATTTATAACAGTCTCCAGAGCAGAACTTTATAATTCAATGTTTAAACACATTAATATGAATTTTTTTGTCACATATCTTAATTTTTCATGCTTTACCTATATAAATTGTCAAATAAACAGTAGTTGTATCATTATATTATTTTTTATACGTTCCAGCCTTTGACGGCATTAAAAATTGCTCTATGTAGCCTTTAGCCAATCTTATCACTGTATCACATGTATATAAAATAATATGACAAATGGTGATTTATTTTTTTCTCATTGTTGATATTGGAACATGAACTCACCTTAAAAAGCGTCAAATTTCTCATAGCTATATTAAATAAATAAAATAAATTTTTGTAATTTTGAATTTAATTTCAGGCGAAAACATATTATAATTCTTCCAAGAATGTAGTTATTTTTATTTGCTGATTTATCTTGTACTTGTAAGTGGATTACATTGAGATGTAAAGTGTGATTTTTAGATTCTAGAGAGATACCAATTTCTTATTACAGAGTAAGAAGAATAAATATTTATGCCCATATAATAAATATTAAATACTCACATTATTTTATAAACTTTTATGATGATAAAAAATGTACTTGGGATTATTAAATGATATCACATCGATTTTATACTTTTTATTTACCAGTGTTCCAAAAATCAAAAAGGCTTTTTAATTTACAAATTTCAATGATTTTTCCGTTTACAAAAATATACAGTAAAAAAATTTAATTTATCTATCCTAATAAAATATATAATCTTTAAAAAATCTTTTCCATCATGTAGATAATTTTTAATTAAATTTTACTGATAATGATACTGATGAATTAAAAAAAAACAGCCAAATATTGTTTATATATATAAATTATCTGGGTATAAATATTGAATAAACCAGAAAAAAATTATAAAACATCTTATATTATAAAAATTTTACAACATTTTAGCGAAAAAACTTGAAGTATTGTAACTGAAGGTATATTTTATTATGTTTTCTTACCGTAGAGCGTGCCCTCGTTTTTATTTATACAAAATTCAATGATATCGAATTTTTAATCCTTTTATATTTGATTCAAATCAGAGCATAAAACTAAAAAATTTTGCGGATTTCGCATTTAGAATTTATAAAAAAAGATAAATGAAAGTGTAATTATAAGAGATGCACATTTCAAAGCTTCACGATTTATATAGTAAACTTAAATGGTGGTATTCATCTTATATATTTTTATAAATTATTTTTAAAATTTTTGCATAGGAATTTAAATATATTAATAGCGTCATTTTATTTTTTCATGTTAAAATAATGACTAAAAAACCATTTAATTACACTTTTGACAATTTTATTTGGCATAAAAATTCGAAGTATAAAAAAATTCAGATAAAATTACATTTATTTGGCCAAATATTTCGATCATTTTCTTGAAATTATTATTTGAACCCGAGTCTTTTCAAATAAATTCTGTTTGAAATATCTACATGATATAATAAAATCTATTCGGCCTGTATATATTTATCCTTGGTAAATGAGTCTAATATAATTCAAAACAAAATTCTGTTAAAAAACAGAAATTTTTTTTCCATTAAAATTTTTTCATGTGCATTTAAGCATTTAGACTGGCATTCTAAATTCAACAAACAAAATAGCTCTAGCCCAAATGAGGTTGATCAATAATGAGTTGAAATTTTACAGGATGCAATTTATGGTTATTTGTGCATTCTTATTTATTTATATGGTATTAATATGTTAATATACGCTTTAAACTCGTATAAATGCTATTATCTTATAAATACTTTACTATTTTGATCATATAAAAACCAATATATGCGATTAATCTCAAATACATGGCATTTCATTCCTCCAAAGAGCCTATTTATGCTTTCTTAGATCTATAGAAAATATAATAGTTTAGTAAAAACCAAAATTAATGCATGAGAGCTTTATAATAAGATAGATAGCAGCCAATCTATGAATGTGTCGAACGAACAAACTAAAAGCAAAAATATCTAGGATTTATTCACAGTATATTTTAAAAAAAGACATTCGATAAATAAGAATCACATCTTTTAACAACAAACAATACCAATAAACTTTTATGATGACTGATTGGTTAATTAATTTGTTTGTGAGCTAAAAATAAAAAGATCTAACTTATTTCAAAAAATTTGATTTAAACAAAATTACTATTATTATAGTCTTTTGTTTACAAATCCTTTTTTTATATAATAGTGCTCATAATTTTTCAGAGATTCCTGTTTTCATATAGACAGCTATATTCATCATATGTTCAAAGTATGAACGCTAATAGTAAATTATAAAAAAAATTGAAAGTTTTCGATATTCGCCATAAATTTGCCTATATTTTTTTTGGATAGGAATAGTATACTTAAGAGCACGCAAATAATATATTATTCATGTTTTTATAATGTATCTGCTAGCATCTGAGCTGTCATTAATATAAAAGTGCAATGCATAAAATATTACATTATTTATAACTTGAAACAGGACTATGACATATTAATATTGAAGATCGCAGAAAGAAGATGATGTCCAAACCAGAGCGAGCCTATTTTAAAACTTTGTATTTAAAAAACCCTTGAATTGATTGCTTCGAAAAGAATAGAGGTATTGAAAAAGATTTCGAAGAGAATAGATTAAATTATAAATACACTATGTGGGCAGGAAAATAAATATAAGTGTGCTTGAGAACAATAACTGAAACTATAACCATAAATTTAACCTCAAATAAAAATTTAATTTTTATAATATAATTAGGGAGCATAATCTTCATATTAATACTATCAGCTTTTGTTGACCCATAAAGTCGCAATAAAAAATGGTATGTTTTCAACGCCGCAAAATAAAACATTAGAATGTGCCTTCTGTATAAAGTCTGGGTATTAATCTACTTTATATATTAAATGGTGTAAGTTTGTATTTGTTGATGTAGTCGAAAGAAAATATTACTTATGTGTCGATATTTATATAGTTAATCTGAATCATCTTATATTGCAGATTTAATATAATAATTCGGCTTAACTTGAGTTCATAATAGATTTTTATACTCTATGTAATAATTTATGCCGTTAAAATAAATATTATTGGTTGATAGTCGAATAAACATTTTTTTAAGGTATTCATTTTTTGAATTCTGCTTAATATTTTTGCTTTAGAATATGATTTTTATTTCTGCTCACAAATTTGGTGGTAAAATTTTCTATATAAAAGCAGATTTTGTCAATTTACATAAAATCGCTTTTTTTTTGTTTTCATAATGGTTTAATTATTTTTAACTCAAAAAATAATGTTTTTTTTACCAGAATGTCAATAAAAAGTGTTTCACTAAGATAATATATCCATACAAACTAGATTCGATCAAGAAAAAATTAAAATATAGAATGAAGATAAAACTATCTAAAATGCTAGCTTGAAGAACATTGCACCAAAAAAACCACGGAAAAGAATCAGGAAGCTCGAGCCCTTTACAATTACAAAAAAGCCACTAAAACAACTACGCCTACATGATATTCTGCTATTTTATCGTATAAAAAAGTTTGTAAACGCATTTACACCTTATTAGCCGAGAATCTGATGAGAAATCAATTTTTTTTAAGGCTCTTAATAAACTTTATAAATGCATTTATACAATATTTTCTTTTTATCTATCATAATATATTAATTCAAAGTTTGTCACATTCTCTGTAATATAGCACCTGGAAACTTATAAAATTACTATTTTGCTTTTTAATTGGTTATTTATGATGGTTTTTAGAAATCTAATACATCTGATGTTTTTATCTATTTTTGAAACGATTCCATTATATTTTTCATTTAATCAAGTAGATAGTTTAGGCTTTCTTATCCATTAAAAATTATTTTAGGCCCTAGCATATAAGATTGAATTTACAACACTTAGTAAAAAAATTACAGTAATTTTTTTTAATCATGAAATTTTTAACAAACGGAGTCCGATGTGCAAATATTTTAAACATTAAATAATTACCACGGTTATAATATACGTGTAAGCACTCTTGATTTATGTCTCAACAGAAAGTATATTGGAATTTTTAGTTCAACCATATTTTGACCTATATACAAAAAACTCTTCAACCACAATTATACACTGTTTCAATCATTTAAACTGTAATCATAAAATTTTCTGCCCCATAATCCCCAATAAAGTGTTTAAAAATCAGTGTCTTTACATTTGATGTTTACTAGTTTTATTTGGTTCTTTGTTACCAAGAGGCAGTGTTAAAAACAATTAATTTGTAAAAAATACCTTTTTTCTGAGGTTATTATCGGTAAAATAATGTAAATGCTTGATTTCCATAACACTGGCTCGGGACATCAGTCAAAAGGAATGCCTCATATTCTATAGTTATATTGAGAACACACATATTTTAAATACAAGTAAGAAGTGATACCACATTTATAATTAAAATAAGCCAGTAAGAACTTAAGGTACATGTGGTTTTTATTTTATAAATTAATCGCATATTGGTTTTTAAATTTCAACGCTCTTTAATGTACAGTTTGATATAATTACGTTTTTAATAGGCTCTAAATAAAAGGTTTGTAATTATTCTCTTTACAATAAAATAGAAATAAATATGTATTTATCAAATAAAAGTTGATGTGTTTTTGCTCTTTAAATCACATTTAAAGCCTGTTTGTGATTTTGTATGAGATAAGATTCGTTATTTTGAAATTATATGCTATCTATATTTAAACCTTGCTTAAAAGTGGTTTTTTTATAATTTATATCTAGGCCAAAAGTCCGATTTCTCGCATGGAATTTTCTTTTATGAATTTATTGAACATTGAATCATGGGTATAGTATTTGTTTTATTTATATTCTTATATCAAGATAACTAAACTATGATATTATTTGTCTTGAAGACAAAACTTAGGGCTAACGGAAGGGCTTATATTCATAAAATTATATAATTCTAAAATGTATGTATGCTCTCATAATGGATTTGCCCACAAATGCTGGATAAATTTTTATGTTTTTCTTCTAGGAAGATTCTATAACATGTTATATACATTCTTTTTCTGTATGTGATTAACTAGAATTGTTTGATGTATTATTTAACATGAAATTCACAACAATGATTATTAGATTGAACAATTTTATTTTGAATATAAATGCTTGTATTGGATATCCTAAGAAAACATACGAACAACTTTCTGATTAAAAACCAATAAATTATGATGTAACTTTCTATTTCATAAAATTTGGTATCTCAAAATCAACAAAGCTAATTTAATATATATTAATACAGCGAATTATATTGGCTCAATATTCTAAATGATTGGTAGTTAAAAGGGATATAGATGTGTGGTTGGTATATATATGCAGAAGAATGTAATAACAATTGGTTGTTTCAAAATACCTAAACAAATTAGAATCATAAAATCTGATGCAAACTTTTTAATTTGTAAGGGAACTGTTTCACATTCATAGTTTCATATCTCAAGATAAATATAAATCAAGTAACGAAATCAAAAATCCAGATGAAAGAGATATTCAATATGTTGGACGAATTAAACCACAAGAAGCTAATACTTTTTCTTGAGAGAGCAAAGGAAAAAGAGATTGTGACGTCTATTCTTAACCAAAAACTTGAGGAAGATATTTTCATTCCAAATATAGGAACAGTAAAGAATATTAATACTGTTCAATATCTATTGGCAAAGATAATCATCGAAGAAGATAAATTGCCAACTTCAAAAGAAGATAAAGAGAAAGAGATTTTGGGAAGTACCATGAGTATATGCGAGTGTCTTGATCTAAGAGACGAATACTGGAGAACATTGGTCATCATTATGAAGAAAGCTAGTCTCGAGGTTTTGAATAGCGAAGATAGTGATGGTAATAATTGTTTGCATTATTGTTCTGTGGTGGGTGATTATGATTTAACCAAGATGATACTTGAAAACGGCATTCATGTTCGTGAAAACATCAAGGGAATTCACCCATATTATTTATGTACCAATGTACGCACAAAAAAATTGTTAAGAAATTGGTCACGAATAGAAGCAAATGAAGAGGTTGAATCAAATCGCAGGGTTTGTGATACAAGAGAACCGACATTGGAGAACAACTATATTCCCCCATCTAATTTAAGCAATAACTTATCCGAGCCAAGTTCGATAGCTCTAGAAAATAACTTAGAAACAATAAAAAATGATTCCTGTTCTAATGAAGAATACAAATCCTCTCAAATACAGAACATTAGCTGCGATATAAATAAATCTATAGAAGAGGCTGAAGAGGTCAAAGGGTCCAACGCAGACTCAAAAATAGGAGTGAGAGCTTCGAAAGAACTCAAAGTAGATTTTACCCGTGAAAATATCAACAACTCGCCTGTGAACACATTTATATCTGATAGTTCAGGCAATCATAGTCCGGGATTTATTTCGGGCGATTTTTTGGACGGTAGACCTGAAGCACTTGATGCATCTGATTTAATTTTGAAAAGACAGATTAACACTAAAACAGTTTTGATGGAAATAAATTCAGCTTTGCACAGTGAAGATGTTAATCACCGTGAGACTTTACAAGAAATAGTTTCCTTCTATAATGAACCATCGGTATCAGAGGGGCTTATGGTAAAACACAATGATATGAGAATAAGCATAAATAGATTTCCAGGCAAAATTTTTATTTATCTAGGAACTATTTCCGGATATTATTCAGAAAGAAAAGATATTGCTGGTGTTGGTCTAAGAATCATACATGGAAAAGAAGTCTATGACACCAAACTTTATAGGCCAAATGCTACTATTGAGATAGACAAACTTTTTTCTTTTCAACTGAACCATGCTAGTTCTAAACTTAAATTTTATGTGTTTGTTAAATTTTTAGATCCTTCAATAGGAATCTTAACCCCTAAAAAAAGCAAATATAGAAAAATTCTTGTTTCTAAATTGACTATAAACGACGATTTTATACAAAACTGCCACAATACATTGGCGATAAGAGGGTTCAATTGGTATAAGTACAGAACGAATAATTTGATAAAAGCATTCAAAGATATTTTTTCCAAAAATTTGCCAACAGCAAGTCATACAACATGCTATATGGCGTATATTTCAGATGAAGAATTTAAATATGTCAACGCTAACCTTCCTTATGATATTTCATCCCTTTCGCATTGGCTTAGATACAGAAAAAACTCGTTGAATAGGTGGTATGTTGGTTTTGTTAATATTCGAGGTGAAAATTGTTGTGTGGCGACACATCTGTGGAAAAGAAGATTTATTGTGTGGGAAGGCTATTTTATCAAGGTTTATAACGAATCAAGTGGGTATTTTGTCGGAAAAATTGATCTTACGAATTCTGATTATACAATAACTCCAAAGGAAAAGAAAAAAAGTTTTGTTACAAATTCTGTTACACTCTATTTTAGTGAAGGTTCCGCAGAATTTCAGTTTGATACTCAATTGAAGTATGAAAAAGCCTTAAGTGCTTTAGGGCATTTGCTCAATACTTAACGTGGGAGATTGAGATGTGATGATCTTCTTATTTTTAATGAAATAAATAAATAATAATTGCTGACTATATTATTTTTTTGATCCATATAACCTAGTTAAAGTGAAATGCCAATTTTTACATATAATAATACATTGAGTTAAATAGAACTAAATTTCTGTATATGTTTTTCATTTATTAATAATAAAAGGCAGTTTAGAAATAGATGGGCATTAAATTTTTTGATTTTAGATTGATTTATTTAATAATATATGACATTGTGGTACAAATGCAAAATTTAATGCAGTTTTTAAATAAAAATAGTATTTTATAAAGTTCTCATATTTTTTATGTTGATTATTGATTTTCAGTAAGGTAGGAATGTTAATTAAATTTCATAGCCGGTGATTTTGATAATTATGTTAAAAATAAATAATTATTGGTGAAATACTTCTGCGAGTGATAAATTTTCTAATAAATAAATTTTGCGATTAGATTGTATCGGATTAATGAAATCAAAATCATATATTATAATTCGAATATTTTTTTTACAGATAAAATGGCTTCAATACTACATAAAGCATTTAAAATCTACCAATAAAAGCTACTATTTTTATTTGATTTAAAGGAAGAATTGAATTTAACGATTTACTGTGTATATACTCGGACTTCAAACATTCCAAAATTTCATACCTAATTAAAAAGATCGGCATGAATTTTTATTTTACCATTTATAAAAAAATATTGAATCGACCGTTACATCTACTTTTGTGATTATTTAGTTAATACTATTTGATAAAACAATTTACGAAAATTATATGCAAAAATGAACGATAAAATTTTGAAAATACAATTATTTTCAAATTAATCCGATTGTTAAGCATATAAATAATTTCAATTCAATTATTTAAAAAAAAGAAACAACTATAAAATCCATTTTGTAAAATATAAAAGTGAAAACTTGCACAATTTTATGAATAACCTAGAAATATTCAAATATTTTAAAACATTTGTTATTAAACACACATGTAAATCGTAATTGCCCGCGGAATTTTTCAATATACTACTTTTAAATATCATATTCAGCAATTTTTTCGATTTCATATTCATAGTAATAAAAAGAGAAACTATATTGCTCAAATGTCTGTATTGAGCTATTAGATTATGCAATTTTTAAACTGTATAAGGTCATTGATAATCCATTGGTTTTGTAAATCTAAGCCGATTATCGTGTTACTCGTTCTAACTAAATATATTACTATGTCATTTGATAATTAATTATAGCTAAACTTAAATTTTACATATATAGTTCATATTTTTTGTGCACAAGATATTTCAGATATGTAATTTTCGTTATCGATTCTGATTTCCAACCCCTATATATTGATTTTGTGTTTACAATAGTCAAAAATTATCTAGAAAGAATATCTAATTTTTATATAATTAATATTCATTGATTTCTTAAATTGTTAATTTCCATGTCTTCTATATGAATTTTAATCTTACTGTATGCCTTATATTTCTAGGTTTTACGCATTAAATGTCAAAACTTACTCCATGGCATGTATAAGATATCTAATAAACATTTTAAATTTTAATTAAAGTTACATAATAATTTTTTCGATAAATTTTTCTGCTGTTCTTTCTTTAAAATTTTTGACGTAAAAAATAAATATATGTTTTTTATATTTTTTCGCTTGGTTTTACAATAACTATACCAATTATTTTATTTATCGATAATTATTCAAAGTAAATTAATTTTTTTTTGTATTTTACTTTCTTATTACATGATAAGTTTTACTATTAGCCCAAATATTCCACTACAATTACGGATTATCGAGAAAAATATGCGGAATACAATAAATAATCTTAAAGAAATGAAGCAGGTTTAAACTAAAATTTTTTTTTGTCTTTTTACGAAACTTAAACTAAATAATAAATTACATTGCTGTTATAAATCCAAAAAATGATTTGGCTATTTACCTAAATTTTCTATTATTTTATATAAGTTTTTATTTTAATATTTCGAAGAAATAAAACGGCATAAAATTAGATACTAGAAGTAGAAGCGATTTTAACCCCATATATTTTTATATGGTGGTCATGAAGGTACTTGTGGCATGATTTTTTTAACTATAAATAAGATAATTCATTTTATTATGCACCTTCTATACATCTTAATATAAAAAATTAAATATATACACAAAAAGCTAATATAAAAATTCAAAAATCGGTTGTAATCAAAATATTTTTCTATTAAAGAATTATGCTAGAATTCAATTGATTGCTATAAATCTTATAATATTTTAATATTCTGGGTTTTATAAACATGATATAAATTTATTTAATCATAATTCCAAGTTTTTTTTTTATTTTTTACCGTTATACAGTTACTTTATTTATATTATTATGATCTTTCACCGACAAAAAAACAATTTAATATTTTAAAAATATATATTTTTTTCTCTATAGTCCTTAAAACATACATTCACCGCAAAAAAAAATAAGAAAAAACTTGAAAATAAATATTGCCATGGGTTAAATTTTTCAGCCAAAGAAAATGCACATAAAAAATAAATATCCTAAAAAATCAACACTTATCTAATTGGTGATATAATATATAATTAAACGATATCATAATATAATTTGATCTGCTGACGTGATTTTGTGATATTATACAAATAAAATTTTGTAAATCACGTGTACGATTTTTTAACAAAACGGTATTTAAATTTTATGATATATTTATTTATTTTCGCGTTTGGAATCTGCTTTTTATATTTATATATGTTCTTATATTTGTAAAAATGTTTATTTTAATAGAATATAATTTTAAAATGAGGGAATGTTATAGAAGTGTTTAATAAATAAAAATTAAGTTTTGAAGGGTAGAAAGATATTTAAATTAAGTAGGAAAGAGCATATCTTTCATTTAGAAATTCAAAAATTAAGTTTTGAAGGGTAGAAAGATATTTAAATTAAGTAGGAAAGAGCATATCTTTCATTTAGAAATTCAAAAATTAAGTTTTGAAGTTGTAAAAATATATAATTGTGTTGGACAGACTATATTTTTCATTAAATATTCAAAAATTAAGTTTTGAGGGGCATAAAAATATATAATTGGGTTGGGCAGGTTTTTCTTTCATTAAATATTCAAAAATTAAGTTTCGAGGGGCATAAAAATATATAATTGTGTTGGACAGGTTATTCTTTCATTGAAACCTTAGATATACAAAGCATACGAAATATATTTAAGAAAAAAAAGCCATGTTTTTATTATAATTTACATTTTTTCAACACAACATTTTTAATTTATCACAAACATGTAAATTCCAATGAATCATATATATTTATTCGAGTAGTAAGATTCATTCCTGCATAATATTCTATTGGTAGTCAAAAATAAGGGATTAGTAATTTTGGGAATCCACAGGTATATAATGAAACTTTGCAACGAAATTATTCGTAGAATCCGAAATTATTCGTAGAATCCGAAATAATCATACCTTAAATCAAAAAGACCAATGGAATCATGTGATTTTTTGTTATGATACATGAATTTAAAATTTGTTTGAATTTTCTTCAATATATATCTATAATCGAAAACCAAAATATTTCGCATGAATGAATTACAAAATAACAATGGAATCAATAAAAACGAGTGTACAAACGAAAAAATAGACAATTATACAAATAGAAAAGAGTCTAAGGATAAGAAAAACAAATCAGACATCATAAATTCTGGCCTACCGGTCACTGTTATGTGCATTAAATGCTTAGAGAAACAATGTCGGGAGAAATCGGCAGATAATGTAAACATTTTATATAAAAAAACAGAATCTATGAATTCAGAAGAAGACATGGAAGTTAATAATCCTAAAAAGAGAAAATTTACAAGAAAATATCTTTTTGAAATTGGTAATGTCAAAGAAATAAAGGCCCAGATAAATAATTATATTTCTGCTTTTAGTAAAGAATGCGCTAAGCTTAAATCTGAAAGTGAAAAAAAGAAAAAGGTATTCACTTATTCCAAAAAACGAAATCTACAATTTTAAAAGATTTGTACTGCAATAAGGGCTAAGAATTGACATATAAATAAATAAAATTCTCCAGTTATCTCAAATTTTATTGAAACCGTATATAGTAAAATCTAGATAATATAAAGAATAATTTCTAATTTATGTATTCATATTTTTATTTATATTATCTATAAAAAATATTCATCATTTTTTAGCTATTGTGTGATTTGGATGATGAAAATTAAAAAATATTGTAATATTTGATTGTTATTATTAAAAATCATAAAGCATTATAAATATTTATTGTTTATTTTCATGATAAATCGTTAAAAAACCACTTTTCTGTATTTAAAAAGTTTAAAGGTAGTCAATGCGTTTACTTATGTGCAGTTATTTAGCATTGAACATCAACATGCAAAAAAATGTATATTTATGATTTACACGATTTTTGGTAATATAAGTCTGTAGAAGCAAAAATTTAGACAGTTCGATAAAAACAATTGCATAATGCCTCTTTCAGTGTTCCTAAACGTATTTTATTCTTTAAATATCCAAGAATTCAAGGAATTTTTCAATATTTTTATTTGTGATAATTTTTCAGCTTCATTTGGGTTTCGCAACTCCTAAATAATAAACTTATATGACATTTATACAGCTATTTTTTATATAATTTTAGTTTAATTTTATAGAATCTGTGCAATTTCTTTTATAAACATAAATAAAGGATTCATGTGCAAATTTAACCAGTTTAAAGCCACTAATATATAATTTTCTAGTGTTTTAGTTCTGAATAAAATACTGTAATTTTTTTCAAATTAAAACACGTTCTTCTTATATAAGGAAAATAAATAGTATATTTACGTCATTTCATCAAATAAATAAATATGTATTTATAAAATAAACAGAAATTTAAAAATGAATAATTTTTAATTTGGTGCCTCAGTGCATGTAGCCAAAGATATTTGGAATTATTAAAAGATAATTTTTTGGTTTGAAATTTTTAGGCTTAGAATTAGAACATACGATCGTGATTAATTCATTGATAACTAAACCCAAATTAAACTGATTTTTATGATAACCCTTTATTTTATCTCAAGGCTATTTTAAATACCAGCGTAAAAACCTATATATAGTGTAGTTTTTACCATGATGTAATTATATATTCTGCCGAATAAGTTTTCATAATGGTAATTACATAGTTAGCAATGTTTTAATATTAACATTATAGCATTTATGAAAAAATAATTTAAATCTATAAAGTGGTATTGAAGGTCATATACAGTTTTAGAATAGGTTTTTATATACAAATTCGAAAGGTTGTTATTTATATTGGATAATTAATGTATATTTTAAAGTTAAAATTTTAAAAAGGCTAGAATTAATTCAAATGATATAGTAATCATAGTGAAGCAAAAAAATCTGGTTTTTTATCATTCTTGAGGAGCTGTGACTAATTATGCAATCAAATTAATATATTTCGAAAGTCAGATATTTCGATAATAGTTGAAAAGAAACTATTTCTGCATAATTATAACATATAACTAGATTTAAAGCAGCTACAGAGCAAATAACTAGATAAATTTATCATAAATTCTCTGTAACTATAGTTGCAAGTTAGTGTATTAAACATATCAAATTATAAATGTCCCTTTTTAAATTTATAATTTAATGCAATTGCTTGTAATTGGGGTATAAACATTATATATGAACTAAGAGTTTCAATTCCAATGTTATACTAAATTTATACAAATGTTCATCGATAGAAATAATTTTCTGATACCTAATGTCAAATTTGAAATTATTGGTCAAATAAAGATTGCCCCAAAGAAATTAAATGAATGACACCAATCTTCTGAAACCATTAGATGTACTAAAGAATTCTTTAAACAAAGAGGTGAGACTTATTATGCGCAAGGATAAAATATATACTGGGAAGCTAATGATGTTCGATGGCCATGTAAATATCTATATGGAAAACGTATATGAAATAATAGAAAATAACTGCCGATTTTATATTGGTACAGCCATTATAAATGGTGGCACGATTGCGATGATTGATATTATATAGTCACGTTGTGTATCTGGCAATAAAATTAATATCTTTTTTCTAAATATTTAAAATTCAATCAAAATGATTATCGAATATTTATGATATTTATTTATGGTTTGGAAAATATGGATTAAATTTTCATTTATATATTTCATTTTTATACAAAGGATTTTTTTTCTATTTGGAAAAAATCTTAGTTCATATAATATAATTTAGAAGTCTTGCATGGTTTTTTTATAAATTTAATCGGATAAAATACTTATAAAAGATCCACAATAATTGATACTCATTTAGTTCGTGTAAAATTTTATCCATTTTTGATCTAAACTTAAAAAATTCATTTTCTGCTGGCTCGCGCATGTTTTAGGCATCCTATGATTAGTTATATGTAAAGAGATAGTCCGTTTTAATATGTAAATATATATAAGTGTTTACATACAAGACACTTGAACATCTCATTTAGAGAAGAAGAGCAGTTGATGAAGATAGATCTGGGGAAGGTGTCAAAAGATGTATTAAGGTGCTGTGAAATGTTCCCAATGGCTGAAAAGTCTCACTAGATGGAATTGATAAAAAGAAACTTAGCCCATAAAAAAAATATTATTGTTTACATAAAGAATAAAGTTAAAAATATTTGTGACTTGAAATATAAATTTATTGATTTACTGCTTCAAATGATAAAAAAATAAATTTGAGCATTTTCAAGTTTCACGAATAAATATTTAAACATATCATAATTCCAAACAATTTTTCAGCTGCAATATACATATTAAATAATTTTAATCTGGCTATAATTTATTAAATCTAACTGATCACGTTAAAATATATTAAAGCCCAAAGAATTTTATCAAAATATTTTTGGGAAAGTAAAAATATATCAAGAACTAAATACGAAAATATGATTGTTTTAAATTTTTTATTTAATAAGTGGAGATTTAGCCTCATTTTTCTATTTTTTTAATGGCCATAACATAATTTTTAATAGTTCTATTTTCAACTTCACTTCAAAAACGACTGTAATACTTTTTTGTTATGTATATTGTTTTGATAAGAAAAAAAAGGACAAATCTAATTTTCAAATTTCTGCTACTCCATTTAATTTATAGAATTTAATCAAGTTATAACTATTTTCTGGTTTTAGACTATGCTTAAATATTTATTTTAGCAACTAAATTTCTAATAGCCTTTAATAGAAAATTTTATACGAATATGTACCAATAAATAATCCATAAAATATATTAAATATCATAAATTTATTTGAATATTTCCTTTTATGATTTTATATTGGTCAAAACAACAACCACTTTATTAATAAAACCTCCTTACAAACTTTGATCTATAGATGAAATCACCATAAAGTTTAATTATGGTATTCACAAAGGTTTTGCATTGTTTGTTATAAGATCAGCACTTATATTTTATTAAATGGATGTTTTTTTTAATAAAAATTTGTTTAATAAAGCTTTATACGAATAAAATAATGAAAATACGCGTTTAGTTTGTTTTTAGCTATTGTAAAATTAATAAAAAAACATTTTTTTACAGTAATTTAGTTTCAGTTATCATAGGCTGTTTATTTCGTCTGCAAAAAATTGAAAGATCATAATACAGACACGCACAATAAATGATATTTTTAAGATGGATTTCATTTATACATATGTTTACGCTGTTTTATTTAGCTAATATTGAAGAAGTTGTTTTGTTTTTAAAAAATAACACAAATAAAACACCTTTTATAAAATAATGTTAATCAAGATATTATACGTTAATTTACACCTTCAAAAGTTTAAATAACATTTTTTATGATTATTATAGATTTTATTATTTATATGAATGCACAAAATGAAAATAAATTTTTTCTTATTATTATAGATTTTATTATTTATACATACATGCAAAATGAAAAATTAGTTCGTAATAAAGCTCAAACTATATATGAAATTTTACAAATAAAGGCGACGCAAGATAATTAAAATCCTTCTAATATTATTATAAGAGTCTTTAAATGCAAAATTATATCTTTCAAAAAGTGTATAGATACAAATCATGATACATAAAATATTAAAAGATCTTATTTGATGCTACAGCATTAAAAGACTTTATTGACCAAAATTATAGAAAAAATAGTGTTTTTGCTGCTAAAAATAGAAACATTGTACACAAATACATTTTATTTTGATGTTCAGATTAAACTATATTGTCTATGAATATCTTTATTTGGCCGAAAATTTTTAGATTACTATATCATTTAAATCTCTAATATAATATATATAATTCTCAAATCAATTATAAAACTGAGAAAATTCCTTTTTGATATTATATTCTGTTTATACTATTATCATATAGGTATTTTGTAAGTAATTCATCATATAAATTTCATTATAAAGTCTTTTTTACTGTTATTATGGGTTCTAGTCTGTATAAAAAAGACACATAAGACAATTTGAATTTCTATGTCACAGAAGGTTTGGATTAGACACTAAAAGTCTAAATTCGCAACTTCATTTTTTTTTACAAGATCCATCCGGTAATTTATGAATGTAATAAAAAAGTAAAAAAAAAATATTGTATGGTATCTAATATTGAAATATATGAATAAACACCAAATATAAGAAAAAATTCATTGCCGGAAAAACATATTAAGAAAGGCTTGATAACTATAGATTCTAATTATAAAATAGAGGCATTCAATATATAATTCTTCTTAAAAAAATGCATTTTTAGACAAAATTATTTAAATCACGAGAATAATGGATTAAGAAAATTTATTAGTCACAATTATGACTTTATTTATGTCGTTTATTGAATAATTGTTGTATGTGCAAAATTTTTGGCATTCTTTATCAATAAAAATTATACGAATAAATATTGTATTGTGGTATTTATATGTTTAATTTAAACATTGATGGCCTGCCGTGTGCACATATTTCCGGATGATTGCATTGAAATAATTCATAAACGATTTGATTCATTTTTTCCGTGCTCAGAAAAGTACCGAATTTGATAGCACCCCGACAAGCTTTTTGTTTGCACGCTTCAACATAATCATAATCATTTTTTAGATAATCATTTTGTTTCAGAAATATTTCCAACCTAATCCTTTCATGTACAGCATGCTGATCGAGCAAGAAAAGTTCATTCTCCCTACAAACAAGAATAAATTCATTATTAAACTGTCCTATTATTTTAAAAACAAATTTATCAAACTCATTTTTTTCTATCAAAGATGCAAATTTGTTTCGGATAAACTTAATATTGTTCTTATTGTTTTTCTTTAAACATATTTTCGCTGTTTCTTTATTAATTTTGTTATCGAAATCACATATTTTAAATCTTTTTATATTAATTCCATAAAATTCTAAATTTTTCTGTAAATATTTATGATAATGAGGCTTTATTATTCCACATAAGCTAGTTCCATACATAATTTGTGTGTTTATGGTCGAGACTACATTGTTTTGAATCTTCAAAATGCGATTTTCATTTGATTTTATGTAAATCTCAGGTTCGTTTGTGAAGATATTTTTTATATATGGTATTGGCTGTGTCGAAATTTCACCTAATATGGTTGATTTTGTGTTGGAATGTATGTAATCGTTTTTTGTATTATTTGAAACTGTTACGATAGTGCCTCCATGTTTTTTGAAAACGTAAATGATTTTTGAAAAGTCTTCCATGTAGATTTATATGCAGAATATATCGAATGGTATTTATTGTATGAATGGTAGTACTATAGATTCAAAATATGATATGTTTTTTTGTAGATATTATGAATATTAAAAAATTTATCTAGCCGGACAATGAAGAACAATCTGTTGTAGATATGGAAATAATAGAGCCATATTTTTTTATTGGTTTATTAAAGATATTAGCATGCTCGAAAAAATTGAATGGGAAGTCAAACAAAAATATAAATAATTTCATATATAAAACCCTAAGATAATAATTTTAGATGTTATTAAAGATTTAAATTATCTTAAACACAGAGAAATTATTATGACTCTTTGTAAAAATGTTTTTGATACTTTTAAAGATTTGTTTTATGTTAATCACAGAGAAATTTTTATAACTCTTATGAATAATGTTTTTAGATGTTATTAAAGATTTTTTATATGTTAAATCGTAAGAAATTTATAATACTATATCTCTTTAGAATAATAATTTTAGCTGTTTTTTGAAGACTTGTTTACCATATAATATTTAACAACTTGAATCATACTATATCTCTTTAGAATAATAATTTTAGCTGTTTTTTGAAGACTTGAATCATAGATATTAAAAGACTAAATAATTTATCTATTATAGTTTCAATGATAGTTTATATTCTACAAATTCCTATATTTATCATTTACGTCGTTATTTTTTTGCGCAAAATAACAAAATATTGACTAAAGTTATTCTTTAGAAACACAATTAATATAACTGTGCTTAGATAACCGAATCTTCTATTTAGAAATTTTAGATATGATATTTTGCTAGATCAAGCCCATTCCTTCAGTTCAAATATGTTTATAAAGATATGAAATTGTAAAAAAGCTTTAAGGAGGAAAATGAAATGAAAATATACATAAAAATATGTTTGTTAAATAGTTAATCACCTCTTAAAAACATTTCGACGAAGTTATTCTTTAATGTATCTTTTTTGAAAGACTTCAAATCGAAAATTGTGTTAAATTCGATAAAACAACCATAAAATATGACTCTATATCTTTAAAACACCAGAAACTTGGAAATAATAATAACTTTTTACGAAACTACCCAGATTTTTCATGATTTAAACCATTTTCATATTATATTTTGTAGGTATATCTATAACTGAAAGCATAGAAGATAATCATCCTTATAAAAATATAGAATTAACCGTATATCCTTATAAGAATTTTAAGTTCTGAGGTGGCAATAAAAATTAAAAGTAAAAAATTTTCTTTTATATTTCGGTAAGTCATTTTAAATTTAAGATCTAATAAATCGCAGTTTATAAGATTTCGATTTAGATGTTTCAATGTTTCTAACATCGGTCTTTATCGATGCATTTGAAAATCTACAATATTATTATACAAAAATCCAGACAATATAAAAGCATATGAGTTTTATTTTTTATTGCATTATTGGTTTTATCATTTATAGATACGGGTTTCTCACAGAATGTTAAGATATTTAAGATTATAAACCAATTAAATAACTCTACTTTCGATTAAAAAACTATATATAAGCAATAGAAAAATCCCAAATAAAAAAATGAAGGAATTCGAATTCAAGAATAATGCGAAATCCGATAAAGTATAATTCATTACAAATCAATTTCTAACAAGAATAAATTTACAATCGAATATGATAATAATTAAAATTCGATAAAGTATAAAAAAAATTCATTACAAATTAATTTCTAAGAAGAATAAATTTCACATCGAATACAAGAATAATATAAAATTCGATAAATTATAAAAAATTCATTACAAATCAATTTCTAACAAGAATAAATTTCACATCGAATACAAGAATAATGCGAAATTTGATAAAGTATAATTCATTACAAATCAATTCCTAACAAGAATAAATTTCACATCGAATACAAGAATAATGCGAAATTTGATAAAGTATAATTCATTACAAATCAATTTCTAACAAGAATGAATTTCACATCGAATACAAGAATAATGAAAAATTCGATAAAGATTAATTCATTACATATAAATTTCTAACAAGAATGAATTTCACATCGAATACAAGAATAATGAAAAATTCGATAAAGTATAATTCATTACAAATCAACTTCTAAGAAGAATAAATTTCACATCGAATATAAGAATAATGAAAAATTCATTACAAATCAATTTCTAACAAGAATAAATTTCACATCGAATATTAGAATAATATCCTGTCATAAAAAACGACATATGGACATCTTTCACGCTATTTTTATCACTAACTTCAATTTTTATATCATTACTCGTGCATATTATGTTTTCTACTTTGTTTAATAAGCTGTTACCACCGTAATGTTTCAATTTTTCTGTAAGAAAGTGCCTTAGTTTTTCGTCATCAATTTTTGCTTCGTTTTTGAGTTGTATTTTATATTTAATCGATATTGTCATTTTTCTCTTTGACTAAGGGCACGAAAAATAGAACAAATTTTTAAATAAATAATTTCTATTTGATGTGTGAATCTTTGAAGATCTTTATTTTATAACAGTAAGATAATTCATTTCTAAAGTGATTGAAAATTAAACCGATATAATAGGCAATAAAAGTCTAATATAGGTTTTTCTAAATATTTGGAATGAACATCTATTATTGATGGGATTTCGAGTTCCTTGGTCGTCTAAATAAAATAAAACTAGTTTTAGGTATTCTTCTAAAACTTTAAAAATTCTGTAGATATTTTATCAGTATTTTTTATACCCGTTAGTGTGAAAAGTAATTTAATTCATATTTTTTTTTTTGAAAATATAAGAAATCGTTTAATTATAAATTGCCCCCCTTAATAAGATGTAAGTGAAAAGAATATATGTAAAAATATAGATATTATGCAACTACGCGAATTCAATCAAGTTATGCTTGAAGAGAAAATCGAAAATTACAGTAAATAAATTAACACATAAATATAAAATATTTTAATTAAAGCTTTGTTTATTGATAAAATATTGGAAATTCTTTTCTTTGTTCCAAAAATATCATGATGTATTTACTTAAACTAAACAGAGGATATTTATCACAATCTCATACCTTAAATAAATTTAATTATGAAGTGTTTTAAAATCGCATTTTTATTTTTTATCTTCAAGCTACTTGATCAGTTTCTGTGAACATATTTAGTCTATGCCTTTGGCTGCTTACTCTTCTATTGTACTTTCTTCTACTATTTCCTCTTTTCAAGACCTATCAATTTAGAAAAACTTTTAAAACGTAGATTAAAATGAAAATAAGAATAACATTAGTTTTTTAAAAGAATCAATAGCAGAAAATATAAGATTTCTTAAACAGATAAAAAAATAAAAAAATTTCATAGCAAAACTCGAAATAATATGCAATATATGTTTTTAATTTACTTTTTTATGCTCAACTGTTCTTTAAGAAACTCATTTTCAACCACAAGCTCATTGTTCTGATCAATCAAGTTTTCATTCTCACACAAAGCTTCTTCAAGCTCAGACTTCAATTCTGTCACATATTGGTTTTCTTTTCCTTCGATCAGCTCTATACATCTTGTAAGATCGTACTTAAGGTTATAGTCCCGTGTTTTTATTGTTACATCACGAATATAATTTAATACTGCTTCCTTTTCTGTTATTGAACTCGTACTCTTTTTTAAGCTGCTATCTTTTGATTGCTTTTCTGTTGATGTGTTTGTTTTTTCTTGGAGAACTGGTCGCATTCTTTTTAATGGTTCATTAATTTTTTGTCCATTTTGTATGCAAATGCGAGGTAAATTTGCGAGGTAAAAATGAGAGGTAAAATTTATTGGCTTGGGAAAAGGAACACTTGAATTAAATTACTCATTAATAGATTAAATTACTCATTAAAATTCTTAAAATGAAAACATTTTGGAGGAATGTATGGATAAGTAAATCTTATAGAAGTATTAAAATTACCTGAGCTCTAAGTTAAGCAAAGTCTTTTCTTGAACAAGATCATTAAAACAAAAAGAATAAAACTAAAATATAAACAACAAAATATTTAGTTCAAAATAAGCAGAAAATATTAAAGACTGGAATTTGGTTGAGAAAGGTATTTCTTTTTCATACTACAAAGACTAAATTCTAGAATTTAATCTTAAAGATTTCGAAATTTGAAGCATAATTTATAGTACATAAGAATCAAGAATTACAGTGGATTTTAATATTGATACCATAATAAACCTTTTAAGGATGTATATTTCACTAAAAAGACACATAAAATAAAAAATAACAAAATTAAAAACCATTCAAAAGATCTCAAATATTAATATTTCTAGTGAAATATTTCAATACTATAGTTCATAAAATATAACTTATGAATGCTTATTAACATAACAATTCAAGAGATTTCAAATATTAATATTTCTAATGAAATATTTAATACTAAGATTCATACAACATAACTCATGAATGCTTTATAAGACATAAATAAAACATAATTCTCAATTAATAATCGTGAAAAATATATTTTTTTTATATTGTGCCCATTATTAGGCATATTTTTACTTTTATTAAAAAAATTATAGCTTAAATTATACAAATTTCAATCGATGTTTCTAATCTATATGAAAGGATAAGAAATTAGAATCACTCAATAAATAATAAAAAAATAGATTATATGATATAATATTTTTGAACCATATGATAACTTTTCGGACAAAGATTTATTAAAAAAGACTTAAAAGTTTTAAAGCTTTTTAGACCATAAGAGCCAAAATAATTACCGGTGTTTATTTCATAAAAGAGAGCCTTATAAATTTAGATGCGACAACCATATAAAAAAACCAATTACATCTAGTTATGAAATTTAACATATATATTAGGCTATGATGAAAATTTATTGTGTTTTTGACCGTATTTAATAAATTTTATAATACAAATAATTTACGTAACATATGATAGTTTAGCTACTCAATTTCGTTTGAATTACTTATTGTACTCGAAGTTTTAACTAAATCAAGACTGCTATTCAAAATAAAAGACGCTGGGAAAGTCTAGTACTAATGGCTCTTGAAAAGAGGGGAGGTGCAGAATAGAATTTAAGAGATAGCTAATAGTTAAATAAGATGTGTTGAAGGTTGAAAAAATACAAAGTTATAACGAAAAGGTAACCTATGAAAAAATATAAAAAAAAATTTCAACAAATTTTGTTTTTAATAATATATAAACATTACCCGAATAAAAAAAATAAATTACATCTCAAAATATTTTTAAAGGTCCGAAATTTTGATAAATAAATGCGTTACAGTTAGGAAAATATGATGATTTTCAGTGTAATATACTGTAGAAATCAAGAAAATAATATTTAAATGATCTGATTTATTATAGTTAAATTTATAATATATTATATTCAATCGATTTTTTTTGATTAAAAAGATTTACCCTGAAAAATTATCGGAAATAATTCTTTTAAACCTATAAAATTATTTTTGTAGCATTGATGAAAAAATTAAAGGGGGTGTTTTTATACTGTAAAGGTTGAAAAAAGAAGAATATTTTTGAAAATCTATAATAATATATTTAATATAAACATAAATCTTGTATTTCTTAAATGGAAAAATAAAGGATAATTAAAAGTCAAAAAAAAAATATGTAAAAACTGAATATCATCACGTATATGACATCTTTTTAGGAATAAAATCAAATTAATCTAAATTTCGTGAAAAATTAATAATTTTACAGCTTATTAATGCGCCTATCCTAAGGTTTTAAAACATATAAAAAAGAATGTAAATATGCGAATTTCAAACAAAAAAAACTATAGAGTTTCCTAATTTACTAAAATTCACCATGAAATCGACTTTAGATAATACATTTGTATTGTCTAACAATAAATGGCACTGCATAAAACACCAGTAATGGTAAATTTTCTATCAATTGTATAAACCTAGAATGACACATATTTTTTTATGATGTTCTTCTTTTGAGTGACTTATTATCTCTAAATAGCCATTTTATTACTTTTTATCAGAAAAAATCCTTTCCAAGCGTATTTAATGATTCTTTTTTTTTGTAAATATTCTTTTCTATAAACATTTAACGGCAAATAAAAATGTCGCTTCTCTATAATTAATTATCTGTTTACATTATTTGAAATTTTTTATCCACTAGGGCGTTTGGTTTAAGATTAAAAAAATTTAACCATGTATCTCCTTGAATGTGTTAATTTATACACAGTTATAAACCATCGTGTTATTCGCGCATTATTACAAGTACACGATAGATGTTCATTAAATATTTTCAAAAATACAGATCCTTAGGTATTAATTTTCGTATTTTATTTGAGATTCTAATGCATTTTTATCCTTTAATATTAACAAACCAGACATGTATAAAAAGTCTCTTTGCAAGCTTAAAATCGAAAAAAATTGCAAAAAAATTGAATATATGAGCCTTTGTACTGTTAAAAACAGCCTTTTAGTATCATTTTATTTATAATGTATGCTTTTACTTATATCTGACAGGAAAACGTTTAATCAGATCATATCTTAAGGCAGCAAACCACCATACAATATAGTCTATATTTACTTGTACTTACATTCAGGAATTGAGTCAGTTTTTTTGGTGCCACAATAATGGCATTCTAGAGCCATAAATTTTTATTATACCGTAAATTGACCTACCACATATTTGCTTTATTCTTTGCAGCTACTAGGCAGCAATTACTTGTTTGGCAATTTAACAATACCTTTGAAAGATTAGAAACGAACCAACAAAGATTCAAATCATATATTCTAGGTTGAATATTTGGGCTTCTTGATCATAGCCAATATTAATATATCGAAGATTATTGGCATTAATTTATAATAGGCTGAGACCGAGTCAGACCCTCCTGTGGTTTTTCACTACTGTATTTACAGAATAAAACTTTGAAGTGGTGATATGCTATAAAAGTAGATTATATATTATAAAATAGGTTAAAACCCAGTATATCATACAGAAAATCAAAATAAATAGACAAATTCATCTAGTTATATGATAATTTACTTGATAAATTATCTATAAATTTCTTGCTATTCTATACAAAAAAAAACAGTACTTTGTACTTTATATAAACGTCACACCCTTCCAGGCACTAGGCTCCCTAGAGTTTAGTGGAAAGCAAAAAAAATGAATACTTTCTCGGCCCTCCTTATAAACGTACTCAGGTGAAACACTCCTATCATACCTTGTGGCTTTGATTACTGAGACTATTTTTTACTATTATGCATAAGAAAAAAGATATATAGAGTAATATATCAACAGATAAATAATTAAATTTCCTCCAAAAGTAAAAAAATATTTGGGAAATGTTTGGTTTTTTATATTTCACTGAATATGATTGTAATTAGGTAAAAGAATTGTTTATTTGTGCCTCTACAGTTCCTCTAAGGGAATTTCTTATTGTTAGAAAAACAAAAAAATTCATATATATTTTGTTTTTATATTGTCTTCATGTCTTCTAAACAGTACCAAAGCAAATTTAATCCTAGAAATGATATTTTAATCATATAAAGCTGATAATGTTATCAAGTTCATCTTTATATACTAATCAATAGTCTAAAATCAACTAGAAATAGCAAGAAAAACACCTTCACAAAAAAAATTATCGGCTTCAAAAATAATATATTGTGTAGATAAATGGTATTCGGTTCATCACCCAAGATTTAAACATGTTTTTTCATACATTAAAATTTGAAAAATCAAAATTTTTTATTTTTGGTGGTTTTAAACCTTAATTTCTCATAAAAAATCGAAAATGAAAAATTATCTCGCATACAAAAAATGCTTAAAAAACGTTCACGTTTTCTCTTTTGCTTTTGAGAAGCGTACAATTTCATATGGAGAATGAAATTCTATTTGTATTGATAGGTAAATATTTCTTTTTGTACTTTTTACATATATTCTTGTATTTCTCATATTTTTGTTTTCTAGTATAAATATTATGGGTTATAGTGGCGCTTTCCTTATTAAGAAAAAATTTTCTTAAGATTTATTATGCTTTAATTTATATGATATGTTTGTTTTGTTAACCAATAAGTCTAAGTAGTGGTTATTTTTTAGAATTACATAGAAAAAATTAAACCTAATTATATAGAACCAGATACAATGAAAGAAATCAGCAGATCTAAAAAGAATTATGATAAATCAACAGAATTTGAATGATAGAAAAATCTGTACGAAATATAAAAATATTACTTTTATATAGCCATAAACTATATAAAATACCCTATAATTACCGTGTATCACTTATTTAAGTTCTATATATTTTTTAATAATAAAAACACCCGTTTTAAAACACCAATATTTTTGTCTACAACGCTTCGAAAGTAAATGGCTATTAATAAGCAAAATAAGGTTCATTAAAATCAAACTTGCTTTATTAAATTTTATAAGGTGAAAATATTTTGAGATGTTTTAAAATTATAATTCTGATAAAAATTTATTAATACAAATTATTGAAAATGATTACGCAGTTTAATACCATTAATGTTTTTTTTCGGAATTCTATTTACATTATATGATTTTAATGCGGTCATAACTTTGTTTTTTGCGAAAAATATATGGCGCTTTTTTAACCAAGTCTTTATGCACTTTAAGATTAATTTGTACTGTAAAAACATTGAGCGAAGAATGGAATAAAATAGTTACTATATAAGTCAAAAAAATTGCTATTAGCATCAAGTAATGATTTTAAGATTCAAGATTATTACGATTTTTTCATTAAATATGAATCTAAAATGAATTTATAAAGTAACTGAAGAATTTAATTCATCAAAAATATAGAAAATTTATTTATATAATTTATAAGCTTAAATACCACTTTTAAAAGATTGATATTTTGTGATAATACCATCTATGGCCATAAAATAATAGTTTGGATTTCCTAAAACCATAAGAGCTGATTTTGTATTCAAATAAAAATATCCAAAATTAAATTTATATTGCTCATGAAAGTATTACAAAGTATTAAATAAGACAAAAGTTCATATTAATTGAAGAGTTACAACCAAAATACATTTCATGTCAAAATATTTGAACAAAAGCATTAATATGCATATTACTGATACATTAAAGCCTTTTTATTTAAAGATATATAAATTCAATTAAACCATTCAAAATTTGCCAGTAAAGCGAGCTTATCGAAGTTTTTATAAGTCAGTGAATTTAACTTATTTTGATTTTCAATATTATGCTTCGAAATTATCTCAATTAATAACAGATTCCGTTTACATGATATAACTCTTATTAAAATAAAAGATAAATTTAATTTTACAATCATATATGAATTCGATTCGCTTGATAATATGTGCTGTTCATAATTTTAATTTACTAGATATGGTGTTTAATTATTTTTTACTCACCACTTGTAATATAAAATGATTTACAATATTACTACAATATTGCCATCTGACATCATTTTTTGTTATTATGAGCAGCAAAGCTATTTTTGCAGCTATTTTTTATTTCATTTAGATAGTAGATGCGATCGATTTTTTATTTTATCACAATAAAGTATAATTATTAATCTAGATAGAAAAATTAAAAAAAAAATATTTAAACTAATGTTGGTTGTTTGCTCCACAAAATAACATTATTAAAACAATTTAAACAATTTTTTTGTGAGTTTCTCAAATTTTTAATGATGCAATTGTTTTATATATTTATTCCTATTCCATATATTTGATTTATAATTAAATTTTATGTTCTATTAAAGATGATTAAACCTAATTTTAATTTATTACATCCGTTAAACATGTTCTATTCATTATAAAAACAAAAATTATTTTAATTTGTAACCTTTTTAATCAAAAAAAAATTAAAAACAAGGTGTATCAGTTTTCTACTTATATGAACATTTATTTTTTTAATAAGAAGATTCTTTTGCATGGTTTTATATTTATTTTATTCGCACAATTTTCAAATCCTTCACCATTCCAACTTTAAATCACCGGAGAACATTTTTAAACCTTTATTCTAAGCTTAAAGGCAAATAGACACACAATATATATTATTATTAACAAATTTGATACAACCTATTATTATTTTGCAGGAAATCTATTTTTTTAAAGTGCTCCACATTGATCCAAACGGAATTCGTTATCTTTTATGGATATAGATAATATACTGTGATGCAGCGAAAAATTTAATCGATGAAAATTTCAAATTAGCCTTTCGAATATATTTTTGTTAATTTAAACAAACATTTCGATTTTTTAACATCATTTTAAGTTGTTCTAGATGCTTTTTTTTTTGAATAAATATTAATTGGAACAGAATCCTAAACAATTCTTTGGGCTTTTATTTAATTAACTTTTTTTGGGTGTAAATTATTTATGTAAATAATTTTAAATATCCAATGCAAGCTTTTCACATTGGGAACAAATTTCGATTATTATTCTTTCTCTTGTTGAATTAAAATGTTATTAGAAGAGAAAAGGGTGATTTGAATAATTTTTTACGGGATTTCTGATGCAGATGTAATCTTTCAAATTTTTGGCTCTTAATGTTTGCCCCAATTTGATCTTAGCTTTTATAAAATAATAAACCTTGGATATTGCAATTTAATTTTTTTAAATAATTATTTTACATAGCTCTCTATAATTTCTTAAGCAAAAATTTTTTTATTTATGGGTGTAGTTTCTTATTTTTAACAATTTTTTTACTGTTATCTAGATGGCCCATTATAAATATTTCATGACTCCTAAATTCATCTTATGAAATCTTCCCCTGATCTATCTTCGTAAACTGCTCTTCTATTGTCAAATGATATGTTTTCAAGTGTTTTAAGAAGTGTTAGAGCTTGCCTGTATACTTCTGCTTAATCTGATATTTTAAATCCTTTTATAATTTTTGAAGTAAAAATATTATTACATGCAAATTGATTGATAGAAAAAAGCCGACACCTCCAGAATCAAATTGTATATTTGTATCTTAATTTGTTAATTGTATATTGTATATTGTATATTGTATATTGATTTTAAGGGGAATAGCACTTAAGAATAATAAATGCTAGTATTTGCTCGTTAATATTTCAATACAATGTATTATATATGTTGATTTTCAAAAATTTAATAAAAGTAAGGGGGGCTTTTTTTATAAGAAAAAAATATTTTAATAAGTTCAGTATTATCGTTTTTTGTGTATCTTTAACCATTATTTTTACGGAATAAAATTTTTATATATATTTTATAGAAATTTTATACATTTAAAAAATACTTTCCGATATTTTTTGACTTATATTCATGCCACAACTAAATAATGAAAATACAGTACTAAAAATAATAAAGCGTCTTTAACACATTTTTAGCCGAACAAAAAATTTTCTTCTTTAAAAATAAATATAATTTTTTGGCAATATTAGTGAAACAAATATTGTTCTAATACCAAGCAGGGTAAAAAAAGCCACTTGAACAACATCTATTGACTAAGCATAATATTTGCTTAGTTGAATATAAATATAGACACCGAACAACCAATTAAAAGTAATAAGCATAAGTCGCTACATTCCTTAGATTTAAAAACAGATCACAACCAAGCGTAATAAAAATAAAAAAACTATTCTTGGCGTGTCATTTTTATGCTAATAATATTCCCAGAACAAATGTAAGAAAAAAACATCATTCTGAACTTTATAAAAAGAAAAAAAGTAAATTAAAAGTAAATTTTATATAAAAATTCATTTGTATTATGTTCCTCCAATAATATAAAAAAAATAGTCAATATTTTAGTAGGTTATTTGAATTAAAATTATTTTTGTGTGCCATTTCTCATTGAAATACTTGAATTAAAAATTAATGCTGAAGATATCCAAAATACATTGATTTCGTTATAATATAATTGTGTGGAATGTCTTCTAGAGTTTCTAATTTTGGAGGTCATAATTTTGAAAAGGTTGCCGATGCATTGTTAGTAAGAAATAAATTAAAATTATGTATCAGAAACTTTTGCACATCACCTGTATCTTTCGTGAATAATAGGTTTCTTTACACATTAAAAAGTAAATGTCTACAAATCAATTTATTTCTCTCCTGATTAAGAGAATTATTATGAAAAAGAGGCATGATGTAATCAATGAAAGGATTAAAAAGGCTTAAATTTTAGGTTTCAACATGAAGGGTACATGTTTAGATAATTAAATATTTTATTATTCAAAATTTACAAGAAAATAGAAATTGATATTTTTGACTTTTCTGAAGAAATAAAATACATTATAGATAGCAAAAAATACGAAGCTGAGTTCATTTATAATAAAATACAAGTTACTTCTCTAAATAATAATAAAAAACATAAATCGGATAGCTCACTTTCGGGGAACAAATTGAAATTATTGTTTGCTTTGCGCAAAAAAATGTCTGATATTTCCAATTATAATCGTTACAATATAAACAATCTGCTAATCTTGATTACTTTTTATTTTCTATATACTTGTTATAAGATATTTCGAAGGTGAAAGATGCTTGTATCACTAAAAATCATATCTTCATACATCTAATAAAAATTAATGTGTAATATAATATATTTCCTGATCATAGAAAAATTTTAAAGATTAAAATATAACAATACTATAGGCGATTTAATATAAAAAACATTGGGTTGTTTTTCAAAAAAAAATACTAAAACTATTAATATGATATTTTATAATGAATTTAATCCTTAATTTAGTGACTTAGTCACATTCTTTCTTATATTTTCTTATTTCTCTCGTATTTTATATAATTTCGAATATATTTTTAGCCTCCTTTTTAACCAGCTCTAAATTAAAGTATACAACGATTTTAAAGATTGGCGTATTTTTATTTATAAATTTTTAAAGGAACTAATTTACCATTTTTAAAATTTTAAAGCGGCTTAAATATTCCAAAACCAATTTTTTTTATCAAAAAAGGTAAATTCATATTACTTTATTAAAATATTTTACAGAATGAATAAAAAATATACATGCTGTTATCATATTATATAAATTATATTTCACGCATATATGTTATCATTTCCATGATCAACTTTATTAAATGTGCAGATATTGATGATGTATTGAATTCAGATACCGAAACAACCGCCAACATGGTAAAAAGAAATTTATCTAGACTATATTAAAAAAGTCACGTACAGAATTCGGACCATCTTTAGAGAACTTAACTGACAAACAAAAAATAGAAAAATTCTTACGCCAATCAATCTATACCAAAAAAGTGAGATTTGAAAATCCAGAAAGATTTATAGGCGGGAAAGATGAAGTTGAAATAAAGAGAATTATCGAGAATATAGAAATACCAGAAGAATTTTCTGAAATGATAATCACAGGCGAGAGATCATACAATGTCTTTCTCACAAGTTTATCGGGCCTTAATTCTTTTATTAAAATAAATCGTAGCACATACGCTAGTATAAAATCAGCATCTTCCCATCCCATTTTTTCAAAAATAATAGAGAATATAAGTTCTACTGCTTGTACTAGACAAATTTCCAACATATTTTTGCGAGAAAAAGAGGGTATTGAGAACTATTTGAATGCGAACATTGACGATGTTACAGGAATGCTCCTAGAGCAAGAATTTTTAATTTTAGAAACCAAAGATCTAAAATTTAATAGCAAACAAAAAAACGAAGCAATATTTTTACTTCGTAATAAAGACTTGTCTGTTTGCATCCGAAACCTCATTAAATTACTGCGATTCGATCCGACAAATACCACAAAACAGGCCGAGAAATGGATAGAAGAAAAAGTTTATAGATTCCCAAAACTATTTTATGACAGTAAAACGAACGATTATATACTATCCCCCGTATATTACCCAAATTCGGATGCTTTTGTTGATATAAATACCTACATGCAGAATAAAAAGATTTTTTTGAACGAGTATGGAAAATCATCTTTCTATGGAATAGATGGGCTAGAAAAGAATTCACAAATGAAAGTATGTTTGAAATCAGTTGATGTTAGAATAAATATCCGTTGTTTTCTTTTTTTACGCAGAAATATAGCGATGAATGCGGGGAAATTCAGCAAATGGTTTGAAGTGAATACTGAAAAATATGACATGCCCATAACAAAACTAGGTAAAAAATAAATTGAGAATTTCCAATTTTTTATATCCTATAACTTTTCAATTGTTTCGCCTGTATTTTAATTATAAAATAAATGCATAAAAATATATTTAATCATTATTGGATAAAATGTTTTCTTTGGGGATTAAATATTGCAAATTTTTTTTACCAAGCTAGCTATGAATTAAATGTCTAAGGATGTAGCCTGAAACTGCGCTAGATTCGGTATAAAATCGACGCTGACTGAAATTTATTTTTATTTTACGTCCAAAAACACCGAAGATTAATTGTATTTCAACTAAGCTGACTGATTTATAGAGAACTCTTTTAAATATTATTTTTTATTAAGTTTCTAGTAAAAATTTTTATATCTAAGCTATTTTCTGTGTCTAGGTTAGAATTATAAGTGTAAATAATTCTAATCATGGCTGGTGTATGTATGGTCTTAATTTTTTTGGAATTTTTCTCAATACTATATGTGTGCAATATTAAGTGTTAAGGATAATTTAAGCGGATCTAATTCAAAACTATCTTCGTTTGAAAAATTTCAAGATATCTAATTCATGATTCAATCCGCACAAAAAGTTTTTATATCCTTGAATACATGAATTTAATTTTGAAGAAAACACACTTCATTATTATTATTTATGTCTATAATTTAGAAAAATAGATATAAGGACTTAGAAATTGAATTTATTTAAGCTGTTTTATGTTTAAACCCATAAAAAAATAATTTTTTATCACAAAATAGCCTTGTTTTGCGTTTTAAATATAATATATTTTATTATACTTTGTTGTTGAAGTGCTAAGTATCTGGGAAACCCTCTCCATCCAAAAATTATTCATTTAAGATATCAAAAATACCCATTTTAAATTTATAATATAATTAACCGAATTATATCTTTATTTTAGCTGTTTAAAAAGACTATAACGTATTTCACAAATGAATCGACATTAATAAATCATTATAGATAATATAATCAAGTAAATAAAAAATATGTGCATTAAGCTGTAAAACACTTCTAAATACAGTTGAAATGTATTTTCATATTAATTTTCGTATAGAAAATACGATTTATCTACTTATTTTCAACTTATTTACCTTCACAAAACTTCCTTTTAGGAAGTTCTCTTCGACCTGAAAATCCTTTACTGATAATTGCGCCCTCGCGTGTAGAATTTCTCGTTTCCAGTAACCAATTGGATATCCGTTTATTTTTAATATTTTACCAGGTGGATTTCGATATGTAGATGGGAAGAAATTCATCTACTTTCAGTAGCCCATTAATTATACCACTACTCTACACCTACCCATATCTTTGATGAACATGGAGGATTCATTCGATGTTCGGGCAAGTTGGGGAGTCTTACACAGATTTTTTTGATTTGTTTGATTTTTCTATCTTTTTATGGTTTTACTTTTTAGTTTCGACAGACCTTCCCCTTGCGGGCATTTTTTTTTTGAGTAAATTCATAGAATCCGAATGGTGTGTATCTGATGGAACACTGGATACTCATTTTTGCCCTTCCAAACAAACTGCGGAACCCAAAAACCTTTTTATTAAATGGTTTCTAATGAAAATATACAGAAGAAATTTTCATGCAGATTTTTAAATTCATCAAATCTTCTTTCACACAAGAATTTCTAGCACCAAGGCCAAATAGATATATTAAAAAAGTTAAAAATTTACTAAATAAGGCTCTAAAAATATTTTTACAGCATTTTATATGTATATTTGCTATTAATTTAATATTTTTAAATTTTACTCTTGAACATATATCATAATACATAATTATACAAGTTATGACAAAGTCTTCTTTATGAATTTTCAAATAAATCTAGGGTTTTATGATAGTCGATAAACATGTAATTTTTTTTTGCTGATTTATAATCTTTGGGGAGAAGCCCAAAAATATGAGATTTGCTTCAAATTTTTTTTGTCATAGTTTTACATAATATTATGTGGTTATAAAAGCTTTAAAATGATTATAAATATAGAAATTGGCGCGCAATATATTATACAGAAAACACGTAGGGTATATAATTTGGAATTACTGCAAATATTTTAATTATATTAAATATCATATTGACAGCAAAAACTTACATCTTTAATTTATTAATGAGCAAAATATAATTAAATGTTTGTTTCAAAAGAAGAATTTGCGTTTAACACAAAAATAAAGAATCTTTTGTAGTTTAACACGCTTTTTCGATTTAATTTCCCCTTAATTTATAAATTACTTAAATGCGTACATTAAAAATCTCACCCATAAGATCAATGACAACGCTTGGGTTAAATATATTATACTATTTATTCTTTAATCATAATTTTTTGAAGGATGACTAAATTGAAATTTCTTAATTTTTTTCAGTAGAATATAAAAACTTATGTTTCTTTCTAAATATGCTAATAAAAACTCGAAACAAATGCTTATTCCGATTAAAAAATTTAAGGTAAGGATAGGTATTTGGTAAGATAAAGATCCAAATCAAAAAAATTCATTGTGACTTGGTGACATTCACATTATATGACTATTCGTAAAATATTGTTTAAAATAGCTAAACTCGATAAATTAAAATTTTTTTAAGGATAATATAATTTAAATATGTACTATAAATATAAGGCTAAAGTATAAAAAATGATTATGGTTTTCACCATAAATTTTTGAGTCATTCAAATAGATTGTGACATTATAAGCGAGATATAACATAAAAATTAAAATTTCCAAATAATGATATAGATGATAAAATAGAATAAAAAAATTCAAATCCTTCTTATATTTTTTTATTATATCAATGCTTAGTAAGAGATCACATGAAAATACGAAAAAAAGTAAAATAATCCGCTATTGTATAAATTAAAATTTTTTTGAGAAGAAAAAATAAACAAGTCGATTATAAAGTCATTGGAATAGTTTTGCAAATGAATAAGTTTCAAGAGCAAGTTTATATTTTAAAAATTTCTCGTGGTGTTTCTAACAATAAAATCCTTTGCCATATATCTAGATTATAAACGAGTTTTTACAACTCCGACTTTTTTACATCTTGTTTTCACATTCATCATGATATTTTAAGTTGAAATGGCGGGGCTGCATCCATTTCTTTTTATAATGACATATTTGTGAATCTGATATGAAAAGGCATAGATTAATGTGTTTAGTTTCGATCAAATATTTTAAAAATTTTAAAATTAATAAAACGTAGAAATGAAAGTATGAATCTTGAATTCAAATAATTATGTGAATATATTGTAAATTCATTAATGCAATCTAGCGAATTGGGCTGGGGTTATTATATTCTGTGAAGGAATCAAACGCATTTTTTGTAAATACCATAAATATTTGGGAATCATTTTCGTTTTATCACACTAATAATGTTCAAAATAAATTTCTCTTAACATTTGGATTTATATTTTTATCTATCATAAAACAACATCATTATTCTACCATAAATGATTATTATTTTA
This sequence comes from Rhyacophila brunnea, assembly GCF_057557595.1. Taxonomy (NCBI): domain Eukaryota; kingdom Metazoa; phylum Arthropoda; class Insecta; order Trichoptera; family Rhyacophilidae; genus Rhyacophila; species Rhyacophila brunnea. The sequence continues at coordinate 328,723 of NW_028232824.1, forward strand.
AAATATTAAATGAGAGATAGGAATTTGATTGGGCTGAAACCTACCATTTTAATCTATTGGTTTGCCGAATAATATAAGGATGAAATCTTTTTGAAACATGAAAGAAAGTTCATCAAGGGATAGAAATAAATCCCGAAAAAATAAGAATAAAAATATTGATAAAAGGGATTCAAATTTTAAGGGATTCTGGAAGAAATCAGTTCCATATGAAGATGAAGGGTTTGCGATGGATAACGAATACGATGAACCACATGCAAAACGAAAAAAATCTATACTTAGGAAATACCCACATATAACTAAGCTCTATGGGCCTAGTTCCAAAACAAAGTATGTAATAATATTTCACGTTTTTTTACATTTTATTGGGCTATTTTTATCGTCTAAGATTCATAGTATAGTCGTTTTTGTTTTATTTTCTTATTTATACGGTGGATCTATTGTCTCTTTATCGGGTGTGCTTATACATGAATGTACACACGATCTTGCTTCGACATCACCCACCATAAATATTATTTATGGGTATCTTTCAAATATACCTATTGCTCTTCCTATTTTTGGAAGCTTCCAGAAATATCATATGGATCATCATTTTTATCTTGGTGTATTACATAAAGATGCAGATCTTCCGCTTGATGTAGAAATTAAATTAATACAAGGAAACGCATATGCAAAGATGCTTTACATAGCGGTTTATCCAGTTATGTATATTTCCCGAAGTTTTGCTATACCGAAATCAATTACATTGAGAGAAATGGCAAATATCGGATTACACGTGTCTATTCTTGTACTAAGCTACTTTATTTTTTCTATTAGTGCTATATACTATATTGTTTTATCTACTTGGTTCGCATATTCGATTCATCCCACTGCTGCACACTTAATCCAGGAGCATTTTACTTTTGCTGACGGACAAGAAACGTATTCGTATTACGGACCGTTCAATCGTCTTTACTTGAATATAGGTTACCACAATGAACATCACGATTTTCCATCGATTGCTTGGGATAAGCTACCGGAAGTAAGAAAAATAGCACCAGAATTTTATGATTTCTGTTATATACAGACTTCTTGGTTTGGTGTTCTTTATGAGTTTATTACTAGGCCGATGTATGGTCCTCAAAGCAGAGTAGCTAGAACTACAGAAACTCATAGAAAGGGAAGAGAAGCCAAGACTTTGGAATCTCTGGCAAGTATGTCGCCGACTTAAAAAAAAATCTACAATCGATAATGAAGGAAATACATACATAAAAAAAGACCTTAGAAATATTTTAATCATATGTGTTCAACGAATTAATATTGTTTAGAATGAGAAAAAAACCATCTAAATCATCTATAAAATTGGATGTAAAATTTACATATTTATTATAATAATATCTAACTTAAATTTATAATTTATTTATTTTTATTTTATATAGTTCTAATAATGCGATAAACTAAATGCACTCTTTCAACATATTAGCATATTGAAGATATTTTCTTTAAATATATAGATATAGGTGAAAATATTCTTTTATTGCGTTTTTATTTTCCTCCTGATAACTTTTTATTCACTAATTTTCGTATTTAATAAAACTCAATAAAGTTATGAAAAATATTACATTTAAGATTATTGTTTAAATATGTATCAAACAACTATAAAAATGTATAATGATATGCGTTTATAATTTTTCATTGAATTTTTTTTTGAAAATATTATAATAATGATAAAATATTTTAATCTGTGTATCTTTCATTCGAAAGCATATTTACAGGGTTTTGACTTCATATAAATCTCGGCATCTCTTTCTTATGATCAAAAAATTAAGTTGCGTAGAGAGGTTAGTTAAGGATTTTAATTCCTTATAGTGGTAAATAAGCTTTACATATACGTTTGAATATAATATTATTAAATATGATAAAAACACGTTAAAAATGATCAAATGATATATTATTTTTATTGCATTTGGAATGTATTTATATGATATATTCCACCTTTCTTTTAAATTTGGCATTGGAATATTTCAATATAGTGTGTATATTAATTTACCTACAAATATTTTATTATTTAGTGTATTGGTTTAATCTATAATCTCTGGCCATTATTATTTTATTTGTTGTCTAGATAGCCACTGTAATTGTCATCTTAATACATCGAAAATTCACAAAATTATTATTTTTTGTAATTTTATGTGTTTTTATCTATGATGGTTTTTTAACCAACTTTAAGAAGCTCTCGGGATTGTAAATTCACATATATGTTAATTTCAGATTGAATAAATTTAGCGCGTGATCTTGTCTTTTTCTATTATACCATCAATAGCAATCAAAAAACTTTGCATGTATTATTTTCAAAAAATAATACATAAGCATATGCTTGAAAATCTTAGAATTATATCACCTTCTACCCAGAAAAATATTTTAGAGATCATTATATATATCAACCTTTATCAAAATGTGTAGATCATACCAGGTTTCATTGTTTTCTTTGATTGAATATTTTTAAAGAAAACCATACACACTTTAATAATATTTAATCTTGTATACTAAATTACTTTCTAAATAAAACCAGGATGATTTTCGAAATACGCAACTTAAAACTTATTTCTTCCCCATATATTGTTATCTTCACACTTATATTTCCTCTTTGATCAAAATTATTTAGTTAATAATTTGATATCCTTAATAAGAGCTTTAGACCGTATAAAAAAAAATGTATTTTTTTTTATTTTTATTTACCAATAAATTTGTCCATAATGGTTGTTTTTCTCTTTTATATATTATGTGGTTTTTATCATACCATCTCTCCTATCATCATCCTCTTATATTCAATCACGGTTTTTATGATTAAAAACAAAATTATTGTGTTGTTACAAGTATTTATTTTCGATTAAATTCATTAATTTATGTTTGAATAGGTTTAATATATTTTTTTTTTCTTTTTCTACGTCTCAATATAGATATTTACCGTGTATTTTAAATTACAATTTATTTTATTTCCTTTTAATAGAATTACATCATTTGGATTAATAAAATATTATATTTTTTTTGATTCGATATTATTTATGTAATGTTGAAATTAGCCACTTTATACTGCATATATTCCAATATATTTTATATCGTTTTTAACTTGACATAAATATTTTATGTTTATTTATGTTTCAATTTATAAGCCAAGATTTAAGATAATATACTTCAAATATTGAGCTGATAAATAATAGATATAATAAAATAACAAAAATATAAGAGACTAAAAAACGTAAATTAAATGACTAAATGTTTGAATAATATGAAATAAATGGTTTTGCATCCCATTTCTAAATAATCCTATGATGATACTATTATATCTTTAATAGATAATTTACTTATTTAAATAAAAAAAGATTTACATACTACTTCTAAAATGGCCTATATGACTATAATATTATAAAAAAAATCGACTTTTACATTTTATTTGAAAAAAGTAAGGAAAAAGAAATCGATTTCATGAGATATATGGGCATAAATGGAGAATACAGTAGAATTAACATACCCGATAAATTAACATTCAATATCTGCTGAAGATGTACAATATTATTATTTTCGTGTTTACCATGGAAATATATCATTACATTTTTAATTTTCTCGAAATATTTTTCTAAAGCAACTTTTAAAACACAATACTTTTTTATATTACATGTTTGAGTTTAAATTATTATGATGCTTTATTTATAAATTTATGAACGGTAAAGCTAAAAATAATTTATTTCAGTGTGTATTTATTCATAAATAAAACCATGATTTCCATGATTCATTATTTTTAAGCTTTTCTGCTTCGTTATTTTTTTATTTGGAGGATAAAAATTACTATAGAATGTAACTTTGATTAATATTTAATAGAGGTAATCTGAAATATAGCGCACAATTTTTTTAGGTCAAAGATCATCAAGATAGCATAAAAAACAAAAATTATTTTTGGCGCGGATTTAAAATATTTTGGACGCGTTATAATACGTTAAATATGATTTTAAATTTTTTTATTAAATTATGTTCTGTTTTCTTACATCTAATTATGATTTTTTTTTGGCATATTAGATAGATCATATTGCAATCTTCAAGTGTTCCATTGAAAATTTCAGGGTTTCTTCTATAAAATACAGATCCTACCAGCACTATAGATAGGATTATTTATAAAAATCTGGTATTGTGTATGAAGTCGATTTTGTAAATATGCTTTACACATGTTATTCTATATTCGCTGTATAATATATGGTTATGCATAATAATATCGTAATTTGCCTCTTTTTATGGCTGAAAAGTCAGAATAACTATTTAAATTTTCAAAATATTTTTTCACGATTATTTAATATAAAAGTTCTTTATTAAACAGGTTAAATTTTACAAAATAATTTGATGATTACATTTTTTTCTGATAGTTGAGGTTATTAATAACATGTTCTCAAGTCTAAAATTTTCATTGGTTTCCTAAAATATTTTTATCGAGAATAAATCGAATTATATGCATTTTTTTAAATACATTTAATGTAAAAACATCTTGAAATAATCGAAGTAAATTATTGACCTTGTAAAGCGAGTTGGATGATAAGCGTCATAAAGTTGGAATGTGAAGTGATTCACTAGGATCATAAGGATTATATTAAAAATCTGTTTTGATCATATATTGTAAATATGTTTAATTCATGATATTTAAGTTTCTTATGAACTCTATATTTTAATTAGCCAGAATTCTTCACTTTTGTATTTTTGATACGCACACTATATTTTATTATTTTTCTATGCATCCCCTTTTACTACCTTTTTTTATGTTAACACGTGGCAATCTTCACTATGAGTATTATCGATACAATTTTATGTTTGCAAGATTTTAAAAAATCATTTTTTTTAAAGGCATAACCATTAAATTTTATTTTTAATTATCTTTTGTTATTTTTAGATTCTTTAAATTTTTAGCTCGTTTGTATTATACTGGATTTTAGATATACATCGAAAGACTAGATTATATTTTAATGATTGAGTTTGAAAAAAAATATAAATAATGTAACTAGTTTTTTAATTATTTACTGCTATGATTATTAATTTGATCAAAATAATTTAGTGCTTATATGAGTCAGCACATTTGCGTAAAACAAATTCTCGTATTATTTTAATTAAGCAAAAAAATTATGAAGCTTAATACCATGAAACAGAAATGTTATTCATATTTAATATTTTGAAGCATTTATGTAGAGTGCTTTCTCAACCGATGTATATTAATATCGTTTTTGTGCTAATATTGTATATTTCTGCGAAAATCTATAATAAATATTCTAAACATACACTTTTAAATATGGATATTATTTAAAAGTTTCGTATGTGAGATTTTACTTTTAAAAACATTTTTCAGCTACTTAAAACTAGAATTTATTGGTGTAAAATATGTTTCGATCATACAAAACTTAAATGCTGCCCAAAAAGTTGGATTTCCTTTCAATAGAAATATTGTACCTTAATATTGATTATGAATCCTATAAACTCTTCACATAAATAAGATGGATATAACACGTGTTTAGATTCAATAAAATACATTAATTTATACACTATATATTTTCCGAATCGAGTAGAGATTTAATTTGTAACATTTAAGGCAAAATTATAAAAAAAGATTAAATTTTTTTTTATTCGATTATGTATGCGCGATGTGTTGAGAAAACGCACGATAGAAAAGCAAATAAAAAACAATGAATTGCCTTCAAACGATAAACTATTGTATCAACTATCTGATTCCACCAATAAAAAGCACAAAAAAGATATTACACTCGATTTGATCGAGTATCTAGTTTTAAAAAGGCTCAAAGGCACAGACAATGAAAAAAAGAAAACAAAGAAAGGTATTTGGGGCATTATCTTTACAATTATGTGTGTTATAGTGATGTGCATAATAATATTTAATTTTTTCAGTGAAAATAAAAGCTCTAGTAAGAAAGAGCCTTTTAGTGTATATGAAAATTTAAGGCAATTTTCTTATTCAAATATATACGGCCGAAAGGATCTTTTAGATAATATGGTTGTTATTCTTGACAAAATGCTTAATAAAATTGATTCTTGTGATGAGAAAACATTACCAGCTGTTTTGAGGCCTTCAGAAAAGAATTTTTTATTGTATGGCGAACCTGGTACTGGAAAAACACTTTTTATCAAAGTTTTTTCTTACTTATTTGATCTGCATCAAAAAATTAAAAATGAAATAAAAAAATGTGGAGATATAGATTCTTTCTTATCCAAAGGATACACATATGAAGATTTGGATAATCTACCATCTAGTGTAATATTGATTACTGTTCAACCATCTAGTTTAGTTGAGAAATATGTTGGTGAATCGGAGAAGAATATTGAGAGGTTATTTCAATATGCCAATGAACATTCTAAAGACAAAACTGTATTGATTTTTATTGACGAGATTGATGCTTTTTTTAGTGAAAGAAAGGAAAGTACGACCGAGCATGCTTCAAATATTAGAAGTCAGTTTCTGAGTTCTCTTGATGGAACAGAAACAGTTCTCAAAAGTAAATGTTTTGTTTTTGGTGCAACTAATTTTGAAAAGAATATAGATAGTGCTTTTTTGCGAAGAATGGGTAATCATATTTGTTTTGAAGTCCCGAACGATACTGAACGCTATGAAATTATCAAAAGCTTCATCAAATCTGATTTATTTGAGAATGAATTAAAAATGACTGCTCTATTAAAAGCATCCAAAGGAATGACACCAAGCAATATTTCAGCTGCATTTTCCGAATTAAATAGGCGAAAGATTAATGAAACTGACGTCTTTGATTTTGATGATGTTTTGGATATATTTAATGAATATAAATATAAAAAAAGTGGTAAGTTGCTGATGCCCTTACGTATAGATAAAATGTGCGAGGAGCAACGAAAGACAATAATGTATAATCGATTTGATCTACCGGTCCCTGGATAGGTATAAAACTATTAAGTTGCTTATTCAGAAGTTGTCAAGATTAAACAGGTTTTTCGATGATCACAATAAAATTTAACTGGATAATTATTACAAAACATACTATATCTTTTGCAAAAGTTTATATTTAGAATATATTTTTCTGTATATATATGGGTTTAAATTAGGATAAATTTATTTTCTAGATAATTTTACGTATTAAAATCAACTGCATCTTTTGGATGATTTTTTATTTGAAAATATTTTATTCTTCATATGGGTTTAAATTAGGATAAATTAATTTTATAGATAATTTTACCTATTAAAACCAATGCGTCTTTTGAAAATTTTTAATTTGAAAATATTTTATTCTGTATATGGGTTTAAATTAGGATAAATTTCTTGTCTAAGTAATTTTCCCTATTACAATCAATGGCCGATCTTATATAAAAAGACATCGTATTTTATATTTTATCAACACAATCACAAGCGTATTTATTCTCCCCATCATAGCTGTGTTCTTTCCGAAATTTTAATGCTACTTTCTTCAACTGGGGAAGTAAGTATAATTGAAATTAAACAAGCATCAAAAAGAAAGGAATTTACGTGAAAATTTTCTAGACACAGGAAAGATTACAATTTTAACATCCAATATGGAACATTAACCCTCTATTACACAATATAAACAATACAACTGTAACTTGAATTCTTGTAAATTGTTGCATTTTTACTCGAGTTTCTATACTAGGCCTCCTTATCGGATAAGGCAAGACCAAATCTTGGGCTAATATGTTTTTATTCTCTAGAATTATTATGCACAAAGAGTTTTAATGCATTTTTAGGTGCTTTTTGATGATGATACGGGTATTTTTTATTTTTAATTGCTTTGAAAAGTATCACAGCACGAATATTAACCCGGGCTAATATCAGCATTCCAAATATACAAAATTGTGAAATTTTTAGCTAGAATATTTATTTCTTTGATGTTAATTTATTCAGTGTTATCTAATAGATTCAATATGGAATTTTACTAAACTAAGTTTGAAAAATCAATATTTGTTTAGTTAGAATATACACTGTATATTGGGTTTATACACAATTAGTAAATTGTTTTTTATCGATATTTAAATTTAATTCAACTTTGTCTAATATGAGGTGTATAATTTCCATCTTTTATTTTAAATCTAACCATCGCAGACATATCTAAATATTCCAACCCCGATATTATGTTTTGCTTCTGTGGCTCACTTCTAGATCCTCCATCATTTCAAGACGAATTTTACTGCACTTCATGTAAAATGCCACAAAAATTATCAGATTCGTTTAAACCTCTTATAATGGTAAAGCATTATGAACAAGAAAAGGTTTACACCGTCAAAAAAGCTAAAGGAGCTAAAATTAAATATCAATGTGTAAAATGTGGAGCAGAGGAGATGACATACAACACTATTCAAACGAGATCGGCAGATGAAGGACAAACAGTCTTTTATGAATGTGAATGTGGATATAAAGAAAAAATGAACTCTTAGAGCAATATTCTTTTAACTTTAAATAATTGTAATGCAGTAAAAAGCAAATACAAAATCTTGATAGTCAATTATCTGATTTATATTGAATAACTTATATTATTAAATAAAAAATTTCAAGATTTTAAATTAAATAAGAATATATTAAAAGCCAATTTAAATTATATAGTTAATAAATATTTTAATTTTAATTGATTTGTTTTTAGGAGCTAGATTATATAATTGTCAGACAAAGATTATAATATATGTCGTAGCATAGGATAGTGTGATACCATAATATCCTAAAAGGAACCAAAAAATAGTCGAATTCACATCACAAACCAAATCGAAGCATATACTTAAAATATACCTTTTAAAAAACCCTTGGACTAATAGGTCTTAAAAAGAAGATAGGTATCGAAGATGATATGTTCATGAGCATATATCTGATGTGATCACAGGAATCAGGAAATTTATGTTTGAAGATAAAATTTAAAATTACAATCCTGAAATAAACCCATAAATAAAAAGATTAACTTTATAGGACAGGATGTGCATTGTATATACAATCTTGATATAATATAAAAATTAAATTAAAAGGAACGTATTATTTTCAGTATAGAGTCTATAAAATATCTCTATTTCCCCCTATTATAAAGTTGATTTAAAACCTAAGCCAATTTTCATTAATTTTCATTAATTTTCTTTACTGAGACGTAGTTGGTCAATTATAAATTAATAAAACTATTTAATATATCCTTTGTTATCCTCCCCTAATATATTCACCTCAATTTCACTTCTAATAACATATGTAATGAATTCAAATGTTTTTCTAAACAATATATAAATGTGATACGAAACATAGCATTTAGGATTTTTTAGCCTTGTGCATATATTTATGCCTTTATTTAATTTGATCCCATAATTTATTCTTTTTTCCCCATTAAATTTTTTTTCTTGTATTTTTAAATTTATAACAAGATACTACTAAGACATTTTTTTTAAAAAATAATTTCTTTTAGAAAAATTTATAAATTTTGTTAAGAGCCTATAATACACCAAAATAAAACTTCTGATATAAAACCAAGCTCTAAAATTTAATATATCACGGTTTAGGTATAAAAAAATGTTTTTTATTATTTTTTGGAGAGACAAGACCAACACAAACATATTTTTGACCGATGCATCAATCAGTTGTAATGCATGAAAAAATTATAAAACGATAAATACCTATCATATCTTCTTAATTTCATCAAAAATTATTATTTTATAATTTATTTCACAAAGTATAATTTTTCAACGTTCTAGAAATTATTTATGTAAACATTACTAATTTTTTAATAGAATCGGCGCCAACTTTTAAATTAATTTTTTTTTCAAATATAAGTTCTAATTTTTTATCGCTTTAATATACTTTAAATTTATCAAAGTTTTAATTTCATAAAAAAAAATTTCTATTAAGAATAATTTTTAAATTTCGTGCAACTAAAGAATATTTAAGTTTATTTTAAGTTATTTTGAAACCTAGAAAATTTTTAAAAATATAATGCTCCACTTTTATTTCCTTTTAAAATACACTTTAAGTGTATGAAAAGAAATGCTGCTCCACAATTATAATCTATATTTTTGGTCTTTAAATAAAAAATACATAATCTATGATAATTATCACATTCAACATTATTAAATAATTTAATTCTAAAATAAACAAATAAAAAAATCTAAATACGCTTTTAATTACATATTTAAATTTGAATCTGCTTAGTTCAATCTTTATCTACACTTTCATTTTCTTTCTTTTTGTAAACAAAAAGAAATAATCAAAAAAACTACACATTTTTAATATAATTTTATTCGCAAAAACTGTCGATATTTTTACACAAAACAAATAAAATTACATTAAAGCTCACATTTTAGTGCAATAATAGATTATTTTTCTGACATTGAAGCAAAATAAAATTATTTGAGTGGTATTTATTAGATTTGTTGAAAAAGAATAAAAAAAAAGTAAACATAAATATGATATGCATAATAAAAAATTAATTTTACTTTAAATACGAAAATTATCAGTAAAGGCGAATCGAAAGAAAATTTTCACTATGTATAGAGCTCATGGGAAGACTAAAATCAGGGTCAATTGTATGAGCTCTAGTTTACTGAATATATCTTGTGTAATATAAACATCTTGAAAACCAGAAATACCATTAGACCTAATTAAAGGTGTAATATTAAAATCATTAACGCCTTATCGGGCGCTCAGAGGCATTGGTTTGATTATTATATACAACGACTTCATATTTTATTTAAATCATAATTATACACCCTTTTAAACTATCGATATTTTTTTGTGATTATAGATTTAAATTGGTTTATATGTATTAAAGTATATAAATAAATATAATAGTCGGAAATAATTTAAGAAGAGAAACAATAACTTTATATGTGTTTTAAAAAGCAATCAACATTAGAAAACAAGTAGATTTAAAACTATAATTTCATATTTCATGTCTTAGCTTTAAATTATTTTGAAAATAATCCGAATTATTGAGCTCACGTTTCATGAGAAAGTATAAATTTTATCTTAAAACAGCAAATATTATATAATTTCATGAATCAAAGCACATTAACTTATCAAATTTTATATATTTACAGTTATTTAGGAGGAAATCATCTAGTTTTGGTGTTTTTTTAAAAAAGGAAAACACACCGTCGAAAAATAAGTAATAAAAACACAAATTCCACACATAAATAAACAATGTAGTCCAAAAAGATTTAAGAAGTAAACTAATAAATTTTTCATTCTGATGATTCATAACCCTATAATTGAATTTTATCTATGGATAAAGACATCTACCGTCCTTCTTTATTTGTTCGATAAAAAAAACAGTTTTTTTAATAAAAAGGGAAATTTATAACTTTATAGCAAAATATTTGCTGCTGCATTTAATTCGAAAAAATAAAAAGACAAAAAAACTGCCCGAATATTACAAATTCTTTTTTTCTTCTAAAGATTGCTAAAATATTGACGCTAGGGCTTAATTATTTTCAAAATTATAAATTAAAATAGAAGCCTGTAATTACATTATTACTTAACACATTTTTTCACGCTTAAATTTTCATCTATTGTTTTAAAAAAGTAAAAATCGTTTTTTTGGTTAATTAAAATTTTTAATATTATACATCCGATGTTATTTATAGATTTTAGAATTGGAAGATTATTTATACCATTAGATAGCCATTTTTGTTTTAGCACATGATCAATCAGATTTGTATAAATTTTCAATTTTTTTTATGGGAATTGTCGATATTAGATTCGGAATGTCTTAATGATGAAATGAAAGAAGGTAAAATTGTGTGGATTAGGATTCCAAATTTTTTTTTATCAAACTCATATATTTATTTTAAAATATTTTTTCTTTACTATTATTTTAGTAATTTCTCGCTAATGTTATATCATAGATGATAAATATATCTTCAAAGTAAGCACTGCAGTCTCAATATTATAGAAAACAGCATTAAATTTATAATAAGGAGCGTATTTTTATACGATTAAATGTGATATAAAAGTTAACTAATCTTAGTAACCCCATGTAGTCAAGATTAGTATGTACTTAGCAATTAAAACGATAAAACCAATCCACATTTTATTTAAATAGTTTATTTAAGAGCAAGTGTATATGTTTATTCTCTTCTATAGTGTCATAAGAAATTTTTCTTGGCTGAAGAAAAAATGCAAAAACATAATACCAACAAATATTTTTTTTTAATCTATATTTTTATTTTTTTTATCTATATTTCTATTTTTTTTGATCTAAATTTTTATTTTTTGTGGTCTTTTTTAATAAACTATTAAAACAAATACACCGAAAAAACTACATAATGCAATAAAAATGTCCGATTTTTAATATCATTTCTATAACAAATATTGATACCAATATACATATCTACATTTTCTACGATTTTTGGCATAATAAAGATAAAAAAAACCATAATTTGAAGCTGCCTAACATTTATAAAATTATAATGAAATTTCAGATCCAAATTATGCTACAATTATGTATTCTAGCTCAAATATTATTTTTATAGTTAATTTTTATTTTGTATCAAATCTAAGAGATAAAATCGCTTCAATAATTCTTAAAGTATTCAAAGTATAAAAGAAAAAATAGTAAGTTGAATAGATTTTAGTCCCTGCATATCAAAACATTAAAAATTAATTTATTATATTTAGTTTAATATTTACTTTGTATATTTGATGACGGAAATTACATTCATTGAACGAAATACAGGTTTTTCGTGTGTTTTATCACCGATCATATATTAAATAAATTTTTGGATTGTTTAAAGTAAAAAAAATGAAAGAGGTCGCGATCTATTTTAAAAAAAATATAGTATAATTTTTTAAATATCACAATTTCATAGAACCACATATAATTAAAAACTGTTTATTTTAAAAGATACTCTATAGGATCGATAGAAATGTAAAAAAATTTTCAAACATTCATGATAATGATGTATTTTAGCCATTTATGTTACTATTTTAGGTTGACTAGCTTTAAGTTAAAAATCTTAAAAATATGGTATCAAGACTATCATGATTGAGTTTTTTATTTTCTTAGCACAAAAATATATATAAATACTATAGATTTACATGAGTTTGCATGGATTACCTGTTTAATTAAAAAGCAGCTAATGTACTTTTTCAAAACAAAGATATACAAATTGCAATAATTTCATAGAAAATGCGTTTAATATATATACTTGTCAAGTGGTTTATTATTTTAGATTCTGTGGTTTTATATAAACAAGTTATGTTTTTCTATTCTATTAAATAAGCTATCTTGCAAGATCACTTAAAACCAGCATAATTTTGAGTAATTATTTGCTAAAATACTTGTTAAACATTATATATATCATCAAATAAACACATCTATATCTTATAATATATGTTTTTTTATTTTTTTCAACTCGCAATAAATATGTAATTTTCGATTTTTTATTATAATTACATCATCACAAAATACATACGAATTATCGCAAGACATTTTGAATTCCTTTGTGAGAATAATCCAATTTTGAAATCCCGAAGAATTTATTTCTTTAATCATATGATTTTTTCTAAAATGTTTAAAAAAACAGCCCAGAAATATAAATAAATTATAATTTTTTTTACTGCTTTTATCAGCTTCGTGTGGATTATGAGCACATCATAATAAACACGAAAAGAAAGCTTTGTTCGATATTTTTGTTTTTGCAAAAAACATATAAGAACAGTAAAATCACATGACTAACCATTAAAATTACCGAATATTTCCATGAAACAATAAAGAATGCTTACAAATTATAAATATTAAACGGTTTTTTTACCTTATTAGAGATTCTTGTTCATAATTTTACAGATATGCGCTATGCAATCGCAATATGGAGTGATGTTATATACAACGTAGACAAGATAAAATATTATATTGTGAATTTGTTTTTTTTTGATCAGAAAAATCCTTAAAGATTTTAAACTTTAAATAATAAAATCAAATACTGTAGAATTAATTTATAAATATTATAAAGGTATATAATATACACAATAATATATTAGTATAAATTCAAATGCATTTAAGAAAATGTACCCTGTGAATATTTATGAATCCAAGAATTTAACGAGATAAAAGCACTTCCTGGCTCGCTTTTTTCAATTTAAATTTAGTTATTTTTATTTTAAACCTTTTGATTTATTCAAAAAAACAACTCAAAGAATAAAAGATGAATTTTAAAAATGCGATGAGCAGGTTGCCTTTTTATTTGTTAAATCTATAAACGGACGTGATAAATTAAGATATCCTTCTTGTTTCTATTACAGATGGGTATTTGTATTATATTAGCCCTCCATGTCTTTTCAATTGTACTTATATAAGTGCAATCCAATGAATTTTTACAAGTTGATGGTGATCTAATATTAGGTATATACTAAAAAAAATTTTACATGCACATATTTTTTTTATAAATCCATAAATATCGCCGAATGACATACAATATTACAAATAAAAATTATTTCCCTGATTTTCTTCCTATATTAAACTGACACAAGTGATATTTTCTATCTTTTGCCTCTTTCCACGTTTACTATAGCTCAAACTCCTCTAACCATGTGTTCTATATTGTATTTCTCTTTCCAAATGTAGACCACCCACCACTATGGCTATATTCTATTCCTAAATTTTTTCAAAAATACTACATGATTGGCTATACTCTTCTAAGTTTCTTTAAATCTTTTTTATTTTTTTTTGCTAAACTAGTTATATAGGGTACATTTATTGGTTAAAAATCCTGCAATCATAATCTATACACTCGCAAAGCTTGTATATACATGAAATTCGTATTGTAAAAAAGTATATATAATAAAATACACTTCGATACCCTCTAATGGCATAAAGTAAATTGCTTGGTGTACTTCATGTCCTTCTTAAGCTTATATTTTGAAACATAATCAGCGCAGCTCAAGACATTTTTCATATTTACTAATATAATAAGTTGTAGTTTCTTCTCTTGTTTCGTTTTTTAATGTCAAATCTTATAAAAAAGGTAAACAAGACTATTAAGCTAAAGATAATCACATATATTGTAGTTTTTTTTACCCAATTGGAATTTAAATTTGTGCAATGACTACTTTCATCGTATCTTTATGTTACGAAAGCATATTACGTGAAGGACATTGAATTAATAACTATATAGCATGGTAAATATATAAAAAAAATTCATCTGGGGATCTTTATGCAGGATAGAGTGTATATTTCTGTGAATTTTCGAGGTTTATCAATTAATTTTTTCTATTTTAAGGCTAAATTGTGCGTTAAAATTTTTGTTTTTTTATGAAGTACTTTTTGTTTCATCTCTCGTCCCACATGTATTTATAATTTTGGCTATTTTCTACTCTCTGAAGTCTTCTTCAAACCTATCCTCCTTTTAAGACTTATTAATTTAAAATTATTTCACAATCCCGAGGTTTATATATATGCCTCAATCTGATTAGTTAATTCGAATTCTTTCAGAAAGTGTATCAATTACAAATAAATATAAAAATTTAGTTCAAATAATCGGACCATAGGATTTGTAAATTTTGCTAAAGATAGCTTACAATTTATGTTAGAGCACAAATTATATAAAAATGTGCTGAGTTAAATGATTTAGTGAATCTAGAGGCCCTTTTCATATTATAAACAAAAGTTTTTGCATTCTTATACCTTTAAATGAATGCATCAAATTAGTTTATTAGAATATTGTCGAATTTCATATGTTCACACTATGATAAAAGTAATATTTTTTTAAAATACAGATTCTTTAGATTATGGTTATAGTTGATTTTTGTATTTTTTGTTTTTATTTGATTTCATAAAAAAAAGGGAATCTTTTTGATGCATTCAATTCAAACTATCCCAGTGTATAATTTTGCTTTTAGCATCAGTGTTTAGATTATTATTAAAAATATATATTTATTTATAAATCAAAAAAAAAACATAATATAGTAATTTATGTTATGAATGATGTATTCAATCTATTTTTTTTTGAATATAAGATAGATATTCCATGTCGATTTCTTAATAATGGAAATTTTATAAAAAAAACTAATTTAAAACGATATAATAAGTGGGTTTTTGAAAAGGGGCATAAAAAAGCATAAAAATTTAACAGCATAAAACCAGCATGATTTTTCAGAAAAGTTTATATTTTATGTGAAAAAGTTAAATACAAATTTCTATGTGGGTTATTACTACGGCATGTGTGTTTCTTAAATATACAGAAAAAAAACAAAAAAAAATAAAATTTTATCGTTTCTATTTATAAACTACAATTGCATAAATATAAACAGATAAAATATATACATCCATTTCTGTTCAACTCATATAGTAATTTTAAAAAAATTACATTCTTTGGACAGAAGATTATAATAATAAGAACATTGTACGAGATATATTTCGAAATATGATGAAGACAACCCTTTTTAATAATATCATATGGGTTCGTTTGATATTTAAATTTTTTTAATAAATAAAAATATAAAACGATATTTTTTACAGTTTCACCATATTTATCACTTTAGCATATTTTTGCGTCTAATGGAAGAGTAAATTAAATGTATAAACATATTATATAGCAAGTATTTCGAGTTTAAGAATATTCTATTCGCATATTTTATCATTTTTGTTCTGTTTTCTAGTAAATTCATGCATATAAAAATTTATTCTGTGGATTTTTTTGCTAAAGCTTCTGCTTCATTAAAATCAATTATTGGGGTAATTTTTAAAACCTATTTCTATGAGATTTAAACTCGGTTTTTCTATTTCAATGACATATATTTTTTTTTAATATCTTAACCTTTAAATATGTTCTATTGAATTTTTTAATTTTTTTGGGCGCAGTTTAGCGTAATTTATCTATCTATCGAATAAATATTCTTTAACTTTTTTTTTGTTATTTTCACATATACATTAAATTTATATTATGCTCAATATTTTGTTATATAAAAAAAATTACCTATTTAATATATCTACTGAGATTTATGAGGTGGTTTACTGTCAGTTATTAAAAAAATTTAATATAAACGGAAAAATTTCGCAAATTTTGTATTTTCGCTGCAAATCTATTATAAGAATATCTGTTTTATTTTTTTTTATTTTCAGTATCGCCTTAAATATTCACATTTTGTATTTTTAATCTGAATTAGGCCATTACAAGCAGAATTTTTCTTAAATGCACAATTTTTTGTATTTAATTCACATAAACATGAATATCTATGGGTATACTAGATGATTTAATTTAATGACGCTATATGTTGCGTAAAAACGTGTAATTTTTGGCAAACATAGCAGAAATTCAATTCAGCTACGTTTCTAATATATATAATGTCTGATTCTCACCAGTTTGTAATTACAGATGCCATTTGAAATAGAATAAAAAATTCCTGCTAGAATTTTTTTTAGGTTTACGCAAATTTTAGATATTAATAGCCCATGAAAAATATCGAAACTTCTTAAAAATATCCTTCAAAATTTATTGAAAATTTACTCATGGAAAATTTTATATTAGGATTATATTCAACTAGTGCGCTTTCATGAGAAAGAATGAATTTATTGACAAAAATGTTTGCTCAGATCTTACATACGAATTATATTATTATTTAAAGATAGCAATTTGTAATTAAACTGGTGAGGAAATTTTAGAGAACTATAACGATTTATTAAGACTATAGATCTTAATAGTTTTTTATTTATATTATATTGGCCGTATTTCCATAAAAACGTCAGCTAAACCGTTCATTATTGTTTATTTTGGAAAAAATTGCTGTTTAGGAACAATTATATTTCACAAAATGTAAGCAATATATCATATATAAAACGTGAATTAATGTATTTATAAAGCATTCAATTTTTTTGTAAAATGTTTTTATTTAATAAGATTTGTTTAATATAAATCATTCTCTAATATTGGCTATTTTTATCTTGTAGTATTTCGACCCTGGATATTCAAATTAAGCTAGAAACGCATACTCTATACACAAACGCTTTTTAAATTACCAAATAGGAAAATATACCACCTAGCTGCTAAGGATGCAGCAAACATCCATAGGGTTTACCACGTAAAATAAAGATTTTGATGTATAAATACACTTTATTATGGGACTAAAATGACTTGATTCTTTTCCAGAATTTTAATATAAGTAATTAAAACCATTTTTGGCATGATTTTGATATTTTGCCATAGCGGTGATGTGGATGGAATGTTCAAATTAAAACTACTAACCTTTTATTTATCTAATTTAAAACTTAAAAAGAAATTGTGTTGTAGAAAATTTTGCAATTAGAATATGAATAGATTTTATTCAAATTATTTTTAACGCCTTTTCAATCGAATAAAACAAAGATAGTTCGATCCAGCTGGCCATAATCATAATCTTGTAAGCCAATTTTTTGTCACAACCTTTCTATACACAGCTTCTATTTACAACATATACTGATTCTGGTTCCTATTCAACTATATCGTTTATCATCGCCTCCACTTTCATCTTCATTTATACTTCTTTATAAAGAATCCAAGGCATCACGTGTCCTCAATACACCATATTTTATCGCATAGTATTATTCTTGCATTTTACTTGTAAATTAACAATATTACAATATTGATAAAAGATATTAGATATTTTTTAATATATGAAAATTCTGTAGACATCGATACTTTAACCCCCATTCAATAAATTATGCATTATTTTATTCCCTTCTATATAGCCTGATTTTTTCTTGCAAAATCATAAATGATATAAGCATTTGAATCAATAAAATCCCAAAATTCTCGTTTTTTATGGTTTCTTAAACCTAATATTCTCATATTGACATCACTTTGTGAACTTATTTTTCCTCTTTAGCATGAATGAAGTGTCCTTATCAAATTATTTCCTTCTAATGATATAATTAAGCATAGGAATGATATCTGTCGTTTTGTAATACAATTTAATTTTTATTTTTTTTACACCTATTTTAGATGAAACCTAAAAGGCTAACAAGTAAAGAAATAAATTATATCTGTAAAAAAGACCCTCGAAAAAGAAAAAATAAATGCAAATATTGTAGTCATGTCAAAAATTAGGGTTGGTGATGAGAACAGAGTAGTTTGTCTTTGCAGTGTCTATGAAAATACATACAATATTTGGGAAGGAACTGTCTTTTGTTGCTAGACTTTCAAAATAAACCATTTTTAGAATACTCGATGTTTAGGTAAAAAAGCTAAAAAAAAAAGTCATAGCGTACAAAATTTTAGTCATTGAGAAAACAGTATGAAGAATATCGACAGAATTACAAAATATTGTTAAATGTATGGTAAAGCAGGCGGTCAAAGGATTTTGGTTGAAATAGATAAATCTTATTTGATTAAGTGTAAATATCATGAGGGTATTCGGTTTGGGGTGTTTGCAATCTAAAGGGTGGGTAACATTGGTGGATTAAAATTACGATTATAAACCATATAACGCTTAAAGAAGAATGGTTAATGGTATAAAAAGAAAACAATAATTTATACTGACTGCTGGAAATGATATTAAGGAACCAATGATTATTTTTATAAAATAATACTTGAACCATCCAGCAGGTTTATAAGATAACAAGATGAGTTTTCATACAAATTTGATTGAAGAATGTTGAGAAGGTATAAAATGCACGTTCCATTCCGAAAAAGAACAAAAATAAGCCAAAATTATTTTTGGTAATATAAATGATCTTAAAAACGGGGAAAATCATCCATTGGTATCATAAAAAAAATCTTCAAATTTTTATCAGTTTTTTGGAAGACAATGATAGCATTTAGCTCCCGAACGGACTTAAATCATTGCCTGTAATTCTAATAAATCCACTGAAACAAGTGATCGGCTTTATAAAAGGCTCTTTAATGTGTTTTTGCTACTTTTATAGCGAAAAAACATATTTATTTTCTACATAAAACGAATCTCCCCTTGTTATTCTGGGTTCTTGTTTTCAAACTTCTATCGTTTTGATGAATTAAGTAGGTCAAAAAATCAATTACTGCTGATAGCAAATCTTTTTGATTTAGATGTCTTTCTTCTATTTTGCACATCCACCTTATCATTTTCTTTGGTATTATTGTATAAATATTCAATACTTTCAAATTTTACTTGGCAATCAGGCACTTAATTATAGGTGACCGGTAATTTGACTTTACATATGTAATACATAAATTTATTCTTGTTTTTGTGAAATTTCTCAACTCATGAACAATATTTTGTATATTCAGAACAATTTTTTAAATGAAAATAATTAATATTTGATATTCCTCTTGCCAGTTCTGTTTTTTTTTGCGTTTAATCTCTTTTGCACAGATGATTGCATTTTTATTGGATATTAACTATTTCTTTCTATGCAGCTTTATCTCGTCGTCAATAGTAGACACTAAAGAAGTGATTCCCCGTATAATATTATCAACAATTATTGAAAGAATATAATGTTTCTAAAAGTTTAAATATCCATTATATTATCATGAAATAAATATTTGTTGTGATCTATGGTATATTAATCTTATTTATGTCTTTGTATATAATAAAATTGTATTTTTGTCTCCTCAATAAATTTCCAAAACATCAGACATCTATATTTTATTGTGTTTACTGATTTTAAGCTTCATTTAATACTAAGCGATTGTGTTGGCAATGATTTATTTGTGATCTTATTAGATCTTTTTTGTCACTTTATAATTGAAAGAAAGGTATAGAATGTATGGGAAGAAATCTTATGTTAAAATTCATGTGATCTAAATTTTGTTTGTGAATTTTGGCATAGAAGATAAAAGTTGTTGAATAGTTTAAACGTATATAAATTTTTGCCTTTATATAGGGTACAAACGTTTAATACTATTTATCCAAAGGTTCTATATTTTTTTGTTAATGGATATTAAATAAAATATTCCTTCGACCATCTTCCGAGCAAATATGGTTATAAATTTGAATCTTTTTTTGTTGTTTCAACTTATTTATACATTTCCGATGCTTGCTCGGTGAAACAATAAAAGAATTGAAATAGGAAAAATGCGTTTTACGAACAATAATTAATATATATAATTTAAAAATAAGGTTTGGTTTTCTAATATATTTAGAAATGAATAATAAAGATGAACCAATGTATTATCAGCTCTGATAAATATGTAGATAAATATATCTAGTATCAATCTAATATTTATGTACTATAATTATAGGATAAAGGGGCATTGATAAAGCAGCATATATAATTAGGCGAAAGCATATGATATATGACAGGAAATTCTATTTTTAGGAACTTCAGATTCTTTTTTGCAATATGGGTATTAATATGCGTAACTATGCAAGCAGCAACGAGTGAATCGATTCAAGTTAGTGGCCCAGTTAAAAAGAGTGTTACGAAGCAGAAAACAACAATAGGGCCAGATGGTCAAAAAACAACGAAAACCATTGATGAAAACGGTGAAGAAAAGGTTACTGAAGAGCCACCTGAAGGTGAGGAATAGATATTGTGAATACAGATCAAATGTTAAATATAATAAAATTCTGATATTGGTTGTAGCTCAAAAGTTAATGTGGAGAAATTAAAGATTTTATTAATATACATTATCAATTGAATTTATAAAATACGTTGGTTTCGGATTTAAAACTTCAAAATATTTATAATACCTTTTATATTTTGATTCTATTTATAGGCGAATCTTGGATAATATTATTTGACGTTAATACTAAGCATTCTGTAATTATAAATTTGATAATTCCTAATTAATAAATTTTAATTTATAAACTACATTTTTCATTAAATGATTATCACATATAATGCAGTCTTGATTTTAGGACCTTCTCTCTGCAAGTGCTCAAGCAAAATGATATTAATTTTATAATTTAAATAAATTCTTTTCATTATTATTGAATATAATATGATAAAAAAATGCACTTTAACAAAATTCTCGCTATTAAAATACTTGGAAAATTCGTTTAATGCAGTATAACGATTGAATTTATAATTATTTTAGAAATTTAAGTTTTAGTAATGATAGAATACTATTTTTTGTATTTTTTCAACTCAAAAGCGAAAATTTTATTTTAATAAATTTTTCTTTACACGCAATAGAATTATAAATCGTAATGATTTAATCCTAAAATTTTAGATTGCGCTTGTTTTAAATTTTCGACATACAAAACTACAAATACTCTATGCATACGATTTTTTTCTTCTTTTGTGTTTGTTTATTCAAAAAAAAGTGTCTTTTTGTGTTGATCCCCTTCTATTAGCATATAAAATCAGAAACAAATCATGAATTATTAAGATTGTATATTTATATGCTAAAATTGGGTAAAAATAAAAAAAAATATTTGATGCTTATGATATAAATAAATCAATAGAAGTCGTGGCCATGTTTAAATCGGTGTTGTATTATAGTTTGATATTTATAAGATGCCTTTAATAATAAAAAAATATATTTTCTGGTTTAGTATATATTTATTTAATGTGAAAATACTCACTTTTTAGAAGAATCGCAAATAATATTTGTTCAAAAGCTAATTCAATTTTTATTATTTTGCGCTTTGATCAATATACCACAAAGGTATGAAATATAATTTTATAGCTAATTATCATATTCTTTTTATCAAATGTAGAACTCGAATATTGCCATACATCATAACTTTAGATGGGGTGGTTGCAAAAGACCATAAGTCATATATTAAGGAGTTGGGAATGCCATCTAAAGGAATCATACGCACAAAAGATAGGATTGAGGAAGATACTTGAATTAATATTTCTGAAAGAAGAATATTCATTGAAGAATATTGTTAAGACGATGATGTAGAGAGAAGATACAGCCGAATCTATTCTATAATGCAAATACAAATTTTTCTTGGACGACAATAAACAGCTAAAAATAAAATTTTACCATAAATAAAAATCAATTTTGCTTTTTATAATATAAAGAAAAGTTTATATTATAAAATTTATCCAAGAGATGACGCTTTTTTATAGGAAAGTATAATTCCTTACTTTTATTTCATAATTAGATTATCCTATCTATAGAAGAATATTTAATATTTATGAATAAGTGGATTTACAAAAAAAAATATATATTATTTACTGTCATTTTAACCATTTTTCTTGGATTTTTTTTGTCTATGGGGGAAAAGGAAGAGCCAATCACGACTTTGTGTTATGTATAAAATAAATTTGATAGAATGAAAATGAAAAAATTTCGCTTAATATATGATATAATTTATTTAAAATAAAGTTTTTTCTTTAAAATTATCTTTAAAAAAATAGAAAGTACAAATATTTTCTAAAAGCTCAAGGATCTTCGCATTTTTTTGTTCATTATAATACAGAAGGATTTATTGAAATTCAGCTTATAAAAATTATGTCAGTATTTGGGGGTTTTTGGCGCTGATATAGATATGTTGATGAATATATCAAAAATATAATTAAATCTGAATATTTCTATGATCTATAAAAATGAAGGTTTTTTTAATTTTATATTTGGTTTTTTTATTTAATTAAATATGATTCTGGACCATAGAATATTGTTGTATTAAAACAGCATTAAATGGAAAATCTGAGATACTAACTTTATTAGTTTATTTATAATACATCATGACATAAAAGATACCTGAAAGTTCGAAGTCAAAAACACATCTAACCATATATAAACCTATAGTATCGAGGCTTAATCTTTAACTGAAAGTTCTTGAAAAAAAGGGGAGTATCGAAGAGAATGCAAGTGAAGATTATATATCCAAGAGTATAGAAACGATCTTTTCACGCGAAATAAATCAAGTTAAGCTTGAAGAAAAAATTTAAAATTACAATACCAAAATTAAGAAACATCATGTTTAATATTAACCAAACTTGATATTATTATATCGAGCAGCATTTAAAATTTTCAGCTCTTATTTTTTTGCTTATATATTTAGAAACCTGATTTTAAACTACTTTTTATTAAAATTTATTATTTTTAATCGTTTATAAAATCAATATACTCATAATATTTAATATTCTCTAAATTTTTTTGTTGAAATAAGTTTTTATAGCGCATTTCACTATTTGTTAATTCACTACAAAAATCGAAAATAGTATAGTACTAATAGATATAGTGAATAAATAATCAATATCTTAATGGATTCATTTTTTATTCTTAGGTCTATCAATAGATAAAATTTTAAAACTGAATAAATTAACACCCAGCGTGCTTTTTTATGGCCATGTTACTTAAAATAGGACCAAATAAATAACTTTTCGACTTTATAAATCAATACTTATTATGAGTATATATTAAAAATAATATATAAAACCAACAAAATTTTAGTAAGTTTCCATGATTTTATTGTGTGTAATTAAGCGAATATTTAAGGTTATAAATCTGTTAAAAACATATTAACAATAGATTTTTTTGCATTTTGGCTATTTCTTTTTAAATATATTAACAAACTGTAACTGTGTTTTTTCAAAGCTTGTATTATATAATTTTAAGTTGATAAGATTTTCAAAAGATCGTAAACAGCACAAAAATCATCAACCATATCCACATTATCGCGAACAATACAAATGCATCTATCTAATTATATATTTTGTACCCTCTGAAAACGAGTTTAAATATTTTTTTTGTCAATAATGGTTAAATTTTTTTGCACTTCAAAGTCATTATACAATAAAAAATTTTGGTTGTTATTTTTTTTATAAAAAGCTCGTTAAGGAATGAGATGTAAAAATCGAAAATACCGTCTATATATTTAACCAGTAATAAATTATTAAATATTTTCAACCATATTATTCAAGATTACTCATTATATTTAGTTGGGGTAATGCAAATATCCGCTTTTTATTCTCAAATAAAACAAATGATGTATTCTATCTTCAGACACTGCAAATCTTTTCAAAATATAGGAAGTTTTATTTGACTATTTTATCGATAAATTATCAAGAATCGTATTTATTAAATAATAGGTGTTTTTTTAAATCAATACGATTCTTTCATTAATTTGGTGTAAAAAGAAGATTATCGAATAATGAAATTGTATTTAAAATATTATTTAAGCAAGAAAAAATCGTTACAATTAAAATCATGTAATAAACAAATATAAAAATTTATTTGCAAGTATAGAAGCTCACAACATATTTTCTTATATAAATCCAATTTATCGAATTTTATATGTGATGGTATGTACTTCAAAATAAAAATTTCATCGTAGAAATAATTTAAAATTACGAATTAAAAATCATAGTTGAAATTGAAAATTAGACGTATAATAATGTACATTTTATTTGTGGTTATATTTGAGAATCTTTCTTTATTCTTATTTAATTTATAAATAATTTTTATGGTGAATATAAAGAATTCAGGTGAAGATTCATAGGGTATAATACACGTTTATAAGAAATAAATTACTTATCCATTACTTATCAATCAATTATAAATAGATTTTACATGTTTTTTATGCGGATCAAAATTAAATTTACGTTTTCGAAGCTCTATAGGTGACTATCGTAATAACATATATCTATATTAATTATTCATAAATTTAAAATTTAGAATTGAAGAGTTATGTGCGAATAGTTGGAAAAAGTATGGAATCTTAGCTTGTTTCATATCTAATACACAAGTAAATATCAATAAACGTTTATCAAGATTGGTTGATTGTTCAGATAAGGAGAGACAGGGATACCATCTGATTTACATATATATTGATGATGTTATCACACATTTATTTATCAAGTTACGGTATCGGTTACCTGATACACCATAACTGATTTATTTATTTATGTGTATGATACGAAGATAATTACCCATCAATGTGTACTTATTAACGTTAAAAAGTAAGACCTCAAATTTTAGTAAAGGTTTCATGGTTTGCTAATATAGCTTCAGTTGATTTTTTTGTAGAATAAGGATGAGCACAAATTTTTCAAACAAAAATAGGATAAATATAACTAGTTTTAAAAAAAAGCTTATATCGGGGAAAGCATAGGGAAAAGTTGTTTAAATGAGCATCACTTTTATTAAATTTTTTCGCGCTAAAAATTCCAATAATAATGATTAGGTTTGTTATTGATGTCAACCACAATTATAAAAATCTAAAAAGAAGGTTTTTTATAAATTTTATATATTAATTTGGTTCTCATTATTTCAATTAATAAAATTTTTCTTAATTGATACTTTTTAGATATTTTATATAATATAAGAGACCAATCTTTTAAAACATTAAATTTGCCTTGCTTAATAAACTTAGCCTAAAATTTCAGATCATAAACACATGTATAATTAATTTATTTTTTATTAAATTCAGTTTAATGTCCTGTTATCTTATTTTCGTATGCAATTGATAAAAAATATTTATTACTGTATAGATATATTTTTATAATTTTTTGAAATGAATATGATCTTTAAATTAATTTTGATTTTATTTCAAGTTTTTTTTATTCAATTTATTTTTGCTTTTATTTATGTAATTTATTTTTTTATAAATCTGAGCATCATCACAATTTTTTTAATCAACACCGTTCCTTTTTATAATCCTTTTTAAACCGTATAATTTAAAATTATTTCATCAACATCGTTTCTTTGTATTATCTTTTGTATCCCGTATAATTCAAAATTTTTTTATCAACACCGTTTCTTTTTATTATACTTTTTAACCCTTATAATTCAAAATTATTTTATCAACACCGTTTCTTTGTATTATCTTTTGTAGCCCGTATAATTCAAAATTATTCATGTTTCGAATATATTCTATATTCAATAATATGAGCATTTCTTACTTTTTATGGGTAGATTTTACTAATATTATGTATTTACAAATTTTAATTTCAAGCTTAAATCGATCAGTTTTTTTCCTGTAAGCACATTTTATCTAAAATTTAGCCTAATAATTCCTCTCTTGCATTCCCTATATATTAATTAGTTATTCCAGTAATTTTTTAAAAATTTAATTTTAATGTAAAAAAAAATAATTTGTTTTTACTTTTTCTTATCCTTTAAATATATTTAGGAATTTTCATTGAATATTTTTTAGATCACTCCTGATTATTTGAATTACTATTTTAAACTATGCATAATTATCATTTGAACGCTAGACACTTGAACTCATCTCATTTGAGAGAAGAAGAGAGTTGATGAAGATAGATCAGAGGAAAATGTCAAAAGATGTATCAAGGAGTTTTGAAATATTCCCATTGGGCTGACTACGTCTCAATAGTCGGAATTGATAAAAAGAAACTTAACCCATAAATAAATAAATTACCGTTTGAATAACAAGATTGTGGCGGGTATACAAACCTTTGGATTGAGAAAAACCCTTGAATTAATAAGTCTTGATCGGAGGAGAGGTATTGAAGAAGACTTCAGAGAGAAGAAAATAACCGTAAAGTATTAATACGCAGTGCGCACGCTAGATCAAGCAAGTTGGGCTTGAGAACAAAAACTAAAATTATGCCAATTAATTTAGCCCTAAAATAAATAAATATTGCCATTTGAATTATCTATTGCTATAACTCGACTATTAGTTGGATTGTGCTTGATGTATTTTGATTTCTTAGATTATTTTGCAGTTGTATTGATTTCAAAAACTATAAAATGCCATTATCTAATTATTAAGATCGATACAATGACAAAAAAATATCTATAATAACGAATAATAGGTATTTACTTTCCAGAAAAGACCTAAATACTCAAAATTAATTATTTTTAATATTTTATTTCCAATAATTTAACAATTTTTAAAATTGGTTTATTTTACAGTAACATCGCCAGAAATAAAATACCATCTGGTTTCGTAATTTATATAATTCTACTATCCAAAATTAAAATTTGCTGTAAGTAATTTGAGTAAAAATAATTAGGTATAAATGTCGCATTTGCTTCATTATTTATACTAAAATGATATGAAATTCAAATTTCTAATATTGGCATTGAAACATACATGATATCTTATTTTTAAAATTATTGTGTTTTTACTTCTTTTTATATAGAAACTTACTGGCTAAATATTTAATTTGTTCTTTAGAAAAATTAAAGTGATTCTTATTGGAAATCAGAATCAATCGATAAAGAAAAATTCAAACTTATTAGTATTTTATAAATATAAGTGTATAAGAAAAAGGAAAAACACGATTGCACCAAACTGAATCATTAAAAAATTCTTTTTTTAGTCAGAAACGTCCAATTTGGTAATTTTAAATCGAAATACTATGTCCCAAAAAAAATACATCAAAATGAGTTTTGTATACCAAAGCGAAATAAAATCCATGATGTATTCTGCTGGCGATATAAAATATCCGAACGATCATGCTTCTCAGTATATTGAAAAGGTAGTTCGATCACAGATAATAAAACTTATTATGCGAGCGTTTAAAATCAGAAATATGCGAGTAAATAAGTCTGTTAGGCCTTTATGTGTAGAAGATATTTGTTTCGTTATTCGAGGAAACATACTTAAAATTCGAAGAGTTTTGAATTCGATTATCTTTAAAGAACTTCGAA
The DNA here is from genome assembly GCF_057557595.1 of Rhyacophila brunnea. Lineage (NCBI taxonomy): Eukaryota > Metazoa > Arthropoda > Insecta > Trichoptera > Rhyacophilidae > Rhyacophila > Rhyacophila brunnea. The sequence continues at coordinate 357,160 of NW_028232824.1, forward strand.
AAAAGATAAATGAAGATGCCTCTGTCATCAATATAACTAGCGAAGATCTACTTTATAATTGGGTATTTGAGCGAAGAAAATTATTGGAAATTGGAATTAATCCTTTATTTGTTCAAATTGGTGCTGGGGATGGTGTAGAATCAAAAGATGCATCCGATAAGTCTGTATCTTCGTATTTTTCATCTTCTTCTGAAATTGATTTTGACCAACAAAGAAGACTAAGAATAATCGATGAATTAACATCGAAAATGAGCTATAAAGAGTATATAGATTTCAGTGAATGTAGACAGGCAAGTTTTACTTTTAGAAAAGCAAAGAAATTCAAAGAGTTCATTGGTACACAAGATAAACTAAAAGATGACGTGATAGATGTTTTGGGATTTATCTGCTATGAAATGGTAGTTGATATTGTCGAAGAAGGCATTAAAGTAAAAAACGAAAGAAAGTACGATAAATTTATCGAAAGAGGTTTGTTTGGTGAAGAAGATCTTAGAGGCCTTGATCTGTATGAAACAAAAGAAGCATGTAGACGCATTTTGGTTAAAAAGAAGCAAATTTACTGATTTCTAATTCTGAAAAACATACTAGCTCAATGTAAATTTGTATCATCCCTTATTGTAAAAATTAGTCTTTCTGCTGAATCAATGTTCTGGCTTATCTTGGGAAATTTAATAAACATAATTAACATATAATTTAATATTCTAAAATCATGGTATATTCCTTTTTCACCCATAAAAAACAACTTGCTCCTTGGCTTCATAGCTCTTTTGAAGATGACTAAAGCTTTATTATTATATTTAAAAAAATTTCAAATCTATATGTCTAGGAAAAATATTTTATCTTATAATCTGTGTGGTTTTGATTAAAAGATACCAAACTAAATTAAAAGAATTTCTTTTCTTCAAAAAATGATTGTTGAATTTTAAGATCTAATGCAACTGATAAATTAAATACAAAAATCACTAATATTTCTAATAATGATACGGATTCTTTATATCGGTTAAATAAAGATAAATTATTATTTTAGTTATACTAGAGCTAGATACATATTTATATGACACCTATCTTAGTTTGTAAATTTTACGTTTTCTTACGATAGTAATAAAATAGCATAAGTAAATTGGTTAAATCAACATAAAATTATTATTTTGGCTATACTAGCTAGATATTATTTTCATGATACCTATCTTAGTTCGCAAATTTTATGGTGTCTTACAATAATAATAAAAGAACATAAATACGTTTTAAATGAGCAGGATAACTATTGATGTCCAGATTTTAGTTATCGGACCAAATTGTTAAAAGAAATTAAAATATTAATTTAAGGATTTATTTTTCTTTTGACTTTTCATGTTTGCTCGCGCAAAACTTTAGATTGCTCTATATTACAGATTGACTATATACTCTTTTCAAGCCCATTATTCTTACATCATTCCTCAATAAATATTCTTGCTCAAGTGTTTATCTCAATACTATTCTTTGTGCATATGCTCCCGTTGGCATTCCTAACTCCTTGATCTACGACTTATGGTATTTTGCGATATTAAAATAGCATACGAATTTATTTATGTGTTAAATAGTTATTTGCTTCTAATATTGTATAAGCAAAATTTCAAATTGCTCTATAGAACATATTCGATTACACTTCTTTCAGCCTCATCAACTTTACAATATCACTTAATGCATCTCTCTCTTTAAATACATAAAAAACGAGTGATATCCTCGATTTATTGTTTGTGTGTATGCTCCCTGCTTCAGTTGGAATTCCTGGCTCTTTAATATAAGACTATAGTTAATGTGCAACCAGACCACCACATGCCATAAAGTTTGGGTATAAAATGTCGTAAAAGGATATATGTAATTACAGAATGCCTATCCTAGTGTGAAAACTTGGTTTATGTTGCCATAATAATAAAATAACAGAAAAATATTTGTATTTACAGAATGTATACCCTGTTGTGTACTTTAAATTGGTTTTAACATCAAGGCTAGTATAATAAATTTCGTACCGCCATGAAAAAAAGAGCATTTCATCAACAATAAAACATGAATTTGATTTTCCCCACTGTAATGCTCATCTAAACTATCGAATTTCTTATACACAATATTGAAGCATTCAGAGGACTTAAGTACATAAACCTCAGTTTCTTTAAAGATAATTATTGGTAACATACCACTAAATCCTGGACTTATTATAGAAAAGTATCGAAAAATAATTACAGTTTTCTTTAATTTTTAGCAAACAAAATGCAGCAAAAATAATATGATGGACGAAGCTATTCTAAATCGTATGTTTAAAACATATTTGAAACTATTTATCTGATCACAAAATAAATATTTTTTAAATTTATTAGAATTTATAAATAATAAAATGTGTAGGTATGAACATTTGTATAATGGCTTTGTTTCCGGTTATCGCCCAAGCACATTTTATTTCTAATTTAAATCCAAAACAAATATATGAAAATCAAAAAAAATATGATTCATTTTGCGAGGTATAAATCGAAAATTGAATTTTGACAAACAATCAAATTGTTATCGAATTTTATTAAAATTTATTCATGGGTTGATTTTTGTGATAAATTTAACACACCTTAGCAAATCAAAACTTAAATAAATAATGACAAGATGTATAACCTTTCAATCAATCTTATCAACTTTCCTTATACACATGTTCCCCTTTCAAGACTTATTTTTAAGCGCAATGCTCACGCTAGATTTTATGTTATGTCACTGTTCTGTGGGTATTCCCAATTCCCTAATATACAACTTATCGCTTTATCGAATAAATATTACTTACCTTTCGATTAGAATATTTCCTATTGTTGTTTTACAAATACTAATATTTGCATCCATTTTTAAATTAAATCATTAAAATTAAATATATTGTATCATATGTAAAAAATTATTAATTAAATGTGAAATTTATTAATAGTAATCCTGAGTGGATTATCAGACCAGAGTAAAAAAAGATATGTTATCGTATTATGTGTCTTCTAACTTTTGAATTTATGACATTTGTGTTGAATAATTTACTTTGTTTTAAACAGTCTTTTATAATTCATTAGTCGTACATTGAGGTTATGGAAACGCCAAAGGTAGCAGAATCAAAAACAATAGGATCGAGAAAATCCCTTTATGAATAAGTATACAAACCTGATAGTACATTGAGGTGAAATGTAAAGATATTGGGCCGAAAAAATGAATAAAATCTACACACAAAAGCGAACAAATTAACTCGAATAAATTTAGATTAAAAAAATCAAATCAAAAAATAAATTTAAAAAATTTTTTATGATATGATATTGCATTCATCATTTAATGATTGATTTATTTTTTTAATTAGCGTGCAACATGTCTAAAAATTATTTTCACATCTTTTTTATTGATTTATTATCAATCCTGTGATTTGTATTTGTAAAAATAGTCAATGAATTTGACGAATACATTGATTTAAAATTCACTACAGCAACTAATTTGAAGACATTAATTTTTTTATTTATGGTATTTAATATGTTTCTATCCTCTTTTCTAAATCATTTTAGAAATTAAAAAAATGTATGTGATTTGGTATATTTTGATCATCTTCTTGCAAATTATTCTAGAAATAAAAATGACAAATTAAAGAAGAATTATATGATAAATTTTTTGCAATAAATTATCCTAATATTCGAAATAAAGACAATTAGGGAATATTAATTCATTATTTTTTCGCATAAGTTTAGCCTTAGATATCTTGTATCTTCAAGCAAATGTGATAATTCTTAGTATATTCTTCTTAATCAAAGAAACATTTATGATTGTTAAAATACCACATTGACTGGTTTAACAAGATAAAAAAGCTCTTTTATTGATATATTGAATTTAAAATTTGTGACTAATTTACTTATATTTCTATACGTATATATTTTTCTTTCTAGGAAGATCGCTTGTGACTATTCGGAGCTTTTTCTCACGTAATACAACCCTAGTATGGACCTTCAGATTTCCTGTTCCCAGTATGATCTTCATACGTAGACTTGTTTGATCAAGCGGTAGTCGATTTAAGTAGGTATGAGGTTCTATCTACTTAAAATCGCTAGTTAATTTTGATACTATCCTACTCTACATTTACCCATATTCTTTCTAAGCAGAGCAAGCTTTATTCAACTTTCGAGGCACAAATTCGGCGTCTTTCACAGCAACTCTTAATTTATTCTCGGCTTGTCAGCCTTTTAAGGTTTTGATTTCTAGTTTCGTCAGTCCGCCCCATAAAAAATATTCTTGTTTTGTGTAACTTCATGATAATCCGGAATTGTGTGTCTGTTGGAACATAAGTCTTTTATTAACCAACTGCGCCACCTCCGTTTTCATTGAAATTATGGGATATTTTTTTAATAACTTCTTAAAAACCTTGGCGGTATCTACCAGCCGTTCGGGTTAAACAAACCCATCATACCAATACTGGTTTTTATTACTGAACTTGCGTTCGAGAATCGAGTTAAGTTTTTTCCGCGCCACAATCAAGTATATGTTTAAAGACGAGTGCTTATTTTTACTGTAGGTCAATCTAACAGTGTTTACTGTATTCCTTTCAGCTAGACGGCATCTATTATCAGTTTGGTAATTTATCCATGCCTTTTTGTGTGGAGGATTCGTACCTTAATCAATAAAATTGAAGATATATGTCGAATATTTACAACCTCGACCATCGCCATTGTTAATAATACCCTAAAATGTTGTTAATTCATGTTTCTGAAAGTGAAAATTTAAATGAAATTATATATTTCAAAGTTTTCTTTGTATTCTGCATTATTTAAAATAAAAGAAAAATTGGCGAATATGACTATTCAAATTCCTACAAAAATGCAAGTCGTTTTTTTTTTGCATTTGGAAAACAAAATCTAATTATAAGATGATTATTTGCAAATAATGAAACATTATCTAAGTTTTGCTAGAATTTCTGTGCCTACATAGTATTATATCTTACCAAAATATGTTTTTAACTCTTAGAATCGCTCTTTTTTATTGATCGAAAATTAGTTTTGTCTTTATATCTTGTTTCAACTCTATGAAATTTCAAATTTATCGGTGTTTACTTTTTTCACGTAATCTAAAGAGAATGAATTATTTAAAATGACTTGAAATTTTGTTTTTCCTATAAAATATGCTTTCTTAAATCAGAATATTCTCTTAAAATTATATTAAATCCAATTTAAATATGAAATCATAGTTTTCTTAAAAACACAAGTATTAAAGTATACTTAGTGCGCAATTTCTATTCTATCTATATAAAATACATAAATTTTACAAAAAAAAATTAATAGATCTTGCAAATACATATTATTTTACTTTATATATAATGATCTTTCTTGTTTCTGTTATTTGATTTTTTAATATTTATATTTGTTCAACTAAAACCTTCAATTTCTCTATAGAAAAACAGGTTTATACATACCGTTTTCCATCTCATATTTTTAAAAACCTTTTAAGCATATTAACCTTTGTATATCAACCAATTAATGTTTATCTCAATCCTTTGTTTAGGTCCAAAATAATAATTGGTCTATAGGATAATTTTGGAAATCTAATTCTACATTTTTTTCTTTGTGATTAACTTAATTGATTTACCGTGAATAGATCCTATCTATACCCTTGATTATATACTCTTCTATATTTATCCAATTTTTTTATAATTTTCATAAAAATGTTTTGATTTATCTTTTGATATTCTTCTTTTTTTACCAATAATTTGTTTTACATACAAATTCGATGTTAATGGCAACTTTTGATACATTATATAATAAATTTGGGTTTTTATCTAATTTTTTTGATTATTTTTTTGTGTATAGATGCTAATGTTCGTTTCTTTCAGAGAAAAATCAATAGATGTACCTTATAATATGCATAAAAATAATTTTAATTCAATTTATGAGCTAATTTAATTTATAGTTTTAAATTTTTGTTTAATCTAAAATTAAGATTGGTTATAGAACAGGCATGCTACTTCTTAAAATACCATCATTTGACAATTTAGCACCCTATATTTCATAAAAAAATAGTAGGAAGAATTTTCATGATAAAAATGCAATTTTTGTTTGATTTTATATGAAATTTTGTGTTTTCATGTGATTCTTTAAGATACATAAACTATTTTTTCATGCGTTTTATTTGTGCTAAGCGATGATCAGTATTTACATACATATATCCATGAAAATGATTCTATTTTTAAACCAAAATATATCTTTTTCGTCTTTTTATTCAATAAAAATTAGTTTCAAATTCAAAAACGAATAGAATATTAAAATATGAACATACTTTCTTTTATGCTACAAAATTTATTTATGTATCAGCTTCCGTTTCAATAGAAAATATGCTTTTTCTTGCCCATTTGAAAGCGTTAGATTATAAAATCATCAATTAAAGGTTAATTTTCTGTTCCTTTAATTATATACTTTTTTTCAGATGAAGCAGTTTTCTGCAGTACATTTAAGAATTAAAACATAGAAAAGGTTATTTCAAACCTTAATTATACGCAAAATTAACCGAATCCATTGATCATGAGCATATCAAGATGATTCTTTTATAAATTCAGGCCGTAATTTTTTAGTATATCGAAATTAGATGAAAATTTTCCCGTAAAATTACTCTAAAAAGTATTTTTTTAAACATATTACGGAGGCAAATGATAGTTAAAATATTTTTAGAATGTATCATGATGTTGATATATATAAAAATGAGTCTTTTGATAAGACCAACATTAAAAATACCAAGATATTCTTTGAAAGCATATTATTTTGTTTATAATTAAGTTGATTTTTTTTATATTTTATATTTCCAGATTTCCATAATTTCTGTTGCTAAGACGTGGTTGTCATTGAGATATTAGAATACCCCACAATATACCTCGTAAAAAGCTTCCCTTGATCTATCTTAATCAACAGCCCTTCTTCTCCAGTCATGTGAGTTCAAGTGTTATGCATGGTGTGAGAGCTTGTATATATACCTACTCTAATATATCTGGCATATTTGTGGTGCAATTATATTTTTACCTATTTATAGTGGCGAAGCAAAGCTCTAGATTTCTCTATATACCAGATTTGGCTAATACCTCTTCCCATCGGATCAAGTTCAAAATCATTTATATGCACACTGTTCTTTAAAGACGCTTTAATTCAAGTATCTTCCATAATCCTATTGCTTGTGTTTATGCTTTGCTTCGGTTGGAATTCCTAGCTCTCCCTAATTTTCGGCTTATCGTATTTTAACTACCTTATGCTTTTATTTTAAAACAATGGGTAGATATGAAATGCCTCTAATACTATATTTTTGATGGGCAATATATTTTATAGATATTTATTTATGAGTTAATTTTGTTTTTATCGATTTTATCTATTTAGACGTAGTCAGCGTGTTGGGAGTATTGCACAACTCCTTGATGCATCTTTTGAAACATTCCCCTGATCTATCTTCATAACTGCTCTTCTTCTCTCAAATGATATGAGTTCGAGTGTCTTGCGGAGTGTGAGAGCTTGCATCTATGCTTCTACTTCGTCCGGGATTTTTAACTCCTTAACATATTTTTTATGATATTTTGTGACACCCCCATCCCAATTCATCACATATGGTACTATATCCGCACTATATAAAGATTATTTTATTTATCTGCTAATTTTTTTTTTCTCAAACAGATTGTGTGGTACAATCCTTGAAGCAAATTCCATCAATGATTTTTCTACCATTTCTCTGTTATATCCTCATTGATGCCTCTTCTTCTCACAAGACTTATCAGTTCAAGAGTATTTCTCAATCCCAAGGTTTGTATATATGCCTCGACTTCATTGATATCAGTAGTTCTTTTGGGTACAATATTAATTGTTTTTTTTTTAAAAACAATATGAACATCAGAAGTTTTGTCTTTACATCAATATGTAAAATCGACACGATTCCCTTTAAGCATCAAGTATGTACATTTTAATTCTTTAAGACAATATAAGCAACAGATTTTCTATCATTTACACCAATAATTAAAATTTATCTGGCTTCATTATAAAATCATATAGGTACGTTTTTATATTTAACAATAGTATAAGATCCATTTATTATGGTCTTTACATCAAAGTATAAAATTGAGATTTTTTTTAATTTAACTTAAAATAAATACATATATAATTTAATATTAATCCTAAGACTGCAACATATCATTAAATGTATTTATATTTTCACACTTATGGATATTGAGCTGACATATTTTGCTTTTTTTCTAGCCCAGTAAGGAAATGACAAATGAAAGACAAGTTCTTGAATATTTCAAAGGCATAGAAATAGAAAACATAAGCGATCCATCAATTCTTCAAAACGTATATGACGAAATAAACGACCACAAAGAATCGATAATTTTAGACCAAAACTTATCTCTAAAACTTGAAAAACTATTAGAAAAGAGTAATTACGATCAATGTTCAAATTTTCTTCAATCAATAAAATTTAGTAAGACAGCAAAAAGAAAGCTTGGATCGAGAATTGTTGAAAAAATTATTGATATTTTACGGAAAGATTTAGTTGACTGCGATAAAGAATTTCTTAAGAAAAAAATCAGCAAGAATTTTTTAATTTATTTGACTGATCTCAATGCAACTTACGTTCTTAGAAAAGTTATGGACATTTTTGATGAACCGGAATTCTGGGATACTTTTTATAGCGAAGTTATTGATAATATTAGAAAAATTTTTCGTGATGATGGCTCATTGATTACGTTAGAAAAATATATTAAGAAAATTACGCCTAAAAAAGCGCAAAAAATAATCAAGTCAATATTTATTAATGAAATGTTTGATTTGAATGATTTGAAAAACAAAAGATCACATTTTTATCAATTTTTAGTAGGAATTTCAGATGAAAAGAATTTATCACGATTTTATAATTTAATTGAATCGGATTTTTATGAACTTTGCACCGATAAGAATGGAAATTATGTTATACAGGAGTTATTAAAAGTAGATAACACTAGAATTGATGTTTATTATAAGATATTAAAAGAAAAGATAGGTGAATTCAATGGAAATTCTAATATTATTTATAATTTGATTCTTTCGTTAGCAAATAGCACCGATTTAAAAAACAAAAAAAGAGCTGCTAGATTGATACAAGAATTTTATGTAAAAAACAAGGAGGAGGACATTTTTCAAATTCTAATTTACAAAAAAGGAGACGAAATCGATTCAAAATATGTAAAAATAGTAGAAAAACTGTTTTGTTTCCCGGATAATATTGATTTTAATGTCCTAAAACTTTTCCAAAAATATTTTGATAAATCTTGGTTGTACGAAAAAAATGGAAGAAATCTTCTTCGGGCATTTTTCAATGGAAAAGAAAATATAGAAGAAAAAAGAAGATTTATAAATGTTTGCAGGAAAGAATTTCGAAAAATTGCTGTAGATAGCTATGGACGGGATTTGCTTGAATTGATGGTAAATTATGCTGATGAAGACATTAAAGCTGAAATAGAGAAAGCAATACGAAAACAAAGTTTAACTTCTCGAAAACATTCGAAATTTATAAATTAAAAAATATTTTATTAAATTACAAATCCTTAATCCTATTTTATCACGGATATATTGTGGTTTTAAACTAGAAAATCTCTTTCAAACAAAAAAAATGTATAATTTTTGATATATTTTATTTAAAATATAAATATTTTTTTTGGTAATGGCTTTGAAGGACTTTAATTCAATCAATAAACTCAAATACAGCAACCGTTTATTTCAAATTCATTGAAACTCGCTTCACTATAAATTTTACTACGCCATTTAATATTTTACTGGTTGAATACATAAAAATTGGTTGCTAAAGATGATATTTTGCTCGATTTTCAGAAAACTATTAAACACTGAAATTATTACTCCCATTAGAAAATGGATACAAATAATGAATTCGAGATTCAAAATTCCAGAGAAATTTCGACTGAAGAAGTGAAAAATATAATAGAAAATTTTTTGGATGAAAGAGAAGAGCTTGATGATGCTATTCGTCTACAATTATCTGCAATTATAGAAAACATCGATAATCTACCCATGTTCAAGTCCAACCATATTTAATAAACAATATTATAATTTAGCAATTGAAATAAAACTAAGATACTACAGTTTTTAGATAAATTTTTGAGTTTATTAAATTTATTCTTGTCTTATATAGTAAAGATAATATAATTTAAAATTTAAGTAATTAAAAATATCTCCAAAATATAATATTTTCCATGATAATTTTTAAATAGTCAATTCGTTCTTGTCTTATATATTAAAGACCATAGGTATTATAATTTAAGTAAGTAAAAATATTATTGAAATATGAATTTTTTACATAAATTTTTGAATAATTATATGAATTTTTTTACTTACGTAGTATAGATAATAGAATATTATAATTAGATAATCAATATTTCATCAAAATATGTCTTTTTTACATAAATTTTTCAGTAATTGAATTAATTCTTGTCTTACATAGTAAAGATAATAAAATATATATTTAAAGAATCAATATTTCATCAAAATATGAATTTTTTACACAAATTTTTGAATAATTCAATTCGTTCTTGTCTCATATATTTAAAGAAGTATAAAATATAAAGAAATAAATTTAGATCTTAAATGTTTATAATTTATTACCTGCTAAAACACATTAATTTTAAACAATAATTATAAAATTTATTTATGGGTTAATTTGCTAAAAACCCATTTCAGCATCATCATCTTTACAATATTTACCATTGTATCTTCATCTTTAAAGAATTTTTAATTCAAATATTTTCTCAATACTATTGTTTATGGGTATGCTTCTGCTTAAGTTGGTATTCCCAATTTTCTAATATAAAAATATGATAAACACTAAAGTAATACATAATCTAATCCTGATTGTTGCGATCTGTTAGAAAAGAATCGATTCACGTAGATTTATTTAAAAAATTATTTGTACTACTTATCGCCAAAAATACAATAATTGTTTATTATAAGCGGAAAAATAAAAATTATCCACGGTAAAAATATTTATGAATCATATTGAATTTAATAGTATTTCATTTTTATTTTGTTTACCCACAATCGTCGACAGATTTTCTAATAAGTTATAATTTCCATCGCTCGTGTGTTTTCTTTAATTTTTTTATGGATCTAAAAAGCTTTTACGCTGGTGTATAATATATAAAAAAGCACTACTTCGTTCATTTATTGTCGCAATTTTTTTTGCGTATATTTACAAAAAAAATTATGATAATATGTATCGATTATACTATCATATTAAAGACATTCAGTATCATGATATGATTTCCTGAAACTTTTATTTAAAAAAAAATTAAAGCTTAATCATGTAGAAACAAATAACTGGGTTGAGCTTTAACGACAAATATAAGGGATTATTTGTCGCATCCTTAAAAAAAATTGTATTCAAATAAATGAGAAGCTACAAATAAAAACAAACAAAAATATTTTAAAACAATCATATTTTATCTCTTAAATCGTGAAAAATGGATATAAAGTACATGATGTTAATTTTTAGAGTTGTTAGCATCTAAAAATCACATAACAAAAGAATTGATTTAAATTACAGGTTTTCTTTGCAATAGTAGTACCTTTTTACGATTGTTTTAATGCACATGATGATTATATGAATATAGGCGAAAATAGGAATTCCAAAAAATAAAATAAAATACCTTATATTTTATATATGGCATAAAACAAAAGAAAAATAAGAATACTTAAAAATAAATAAAAAATTTAGGCAAGACTAGATTTAAGATGTTTATTGTTTGTATAAATTAACGTTTCATAGACTTTATTTATATAAATTTTAAATATCTTTTTACGAAATAATTAAAAGAGATTAGTCAATTTTATAACTCAATAGAAAAATAGATGATAAAATGAGTTAGTTGTAAAAAAACCAAGAAATTTCCACATTTAGAAGCCCGCGAACGTGAATTTTTATCGCATAGTTCATAGAATTTCATCTATCTAAACGAAATCTCATTGAAAATTTTTGATGAAATTATAAAAAAATTTTAAAGTCGCACAAAGTTACGTTATGAAAGGCAAAATATATAAGAAAATATATATCTAGTTTAAAAACATATTTTATTGATGGTAAATTATGGTTTTTTTATTTGAGAATGTGTTTAATTTAACTAGATGTAACTATAGAGGTTTAAACTTCTGGTTATTATCACCAATATAATTTATATAATTTTTTATGTGAAATTAATGACATTTCTTAGGGTCAAGCACAATGAATGTTTTAAATACTTATATAAATATATTTTATTTAAAAACATATGTGCTAATGTATTTAAAATTTCAAGATTTTTCAATTTTCTATTATATCCTGCATGGGACATATTAAATCGGAAAAATAGTGCAAGATGTTTTCGAAAAATTGTAGTTTGAAAATTTGTTTAGGTAAGAATTAAAAATTTATATCTCTATTTTTTTATCAACTATGATCTTAAAAAGATTAAAATTGTGTGAAAGATATTTACATCAATAATTAGAAACCGGAAATTTTATTTCTAGACTTATAAGTGGCAAAAATATCAGTAAAAACATTTTTTTAGCAAATAAAATAACATTTATAATATTTTTCGCGTAAAAATTTATATAAGGGGCAGAATCTACTTATTTTTTGTAGAATCGGCCTACCATTTTTTAATCGTTTGTTTATTAACCAAAATAAATTTATAGGTTATTTCGAAAGTATAACTGTCACCCAATAAAGAACTATTTTTAAAGGTAAATAATCGATAATATATGCGACGGAATCTTAAATATCATTGGTATCTTTATTTGAAAGAATGTATTAATTTAATTTTTTAGAAATACTTTACATTTATAAATAGAAAAGGGAAAATATTTATGCTCTACTAAACAAGTGTATTTTTATTGTAAATTATATTCTTTTTTATAAAAATATTTGTTATTTTAATGGTTGGAAATTATATAAAGATAAAACGATAAAACCCTGAAAAAATTCACATTTTATAGGTGATTATGATATTATTACTTTTGAACCCTTTTCGATCATATCTATCTATATGAAATATTTCTCGCCTATTTGTTTAATAACCCCTTCATAACAAAATAAAAGGATATTTTCGGGAATTTCCATGTTTTCATTAATATAAAAAGTGATATTTCTAGCCTTAAAAAAATTCTCATAATAGAATTTGTTCCTGTGGATTTTCTTTATTGGATAGTTATAAACATGAAAACGTAATATATATATTGTGTAATATATAACTGAAAAAATGAATTATAAGTTTTTAAAGTATATTAAATATATATTTAAATGTGATTTGCCTAAAGACACTAATTATTATGTGAAGAACTTGTGAATGAATAGGAATCATTTTAAAACCCATTTTATTATATTTTTTTATGTAAGTTTAATCCCTATAAATATTTTTAAGGATCATTAATTAGATGCATTTTAATATTATTTATTATAAAAATCTTTAAATATCCTATCTTTTGTTACAAACGACTAATATATTAATTCCTATCATCATATAACATTAAATATGTGCAATTACACCAATAATTTATTGATTTTTGATCTAATTTATGCAATTTTAATGAATAACATTGATTTGAAGCCTTTTAACATCAAAAAAATAAACTTAAAACAGTTATAATAATAAAATTAAGTGCGTAGGTAATAAAACGGACTTCAATTGGTTTATAATAGGGACATATATTCGAATAGAACAAAATTAATTGCTTACTAACCGTTAAACTTATAATATATTATTGCTAAAAAAGGAATATCAAGTATTTATTACTATATAGTCGGCAAAATTATTATTTACCGCGTTAAAAAAAATAAAAAATTCTTATATGTATCATTCAATGTATAATACCCTTATAGCAGACCCGAAAAAAATATAAACGAATCCCATTAACAAAAAATATATCTTTCTGCATTAAATTTAAATATTACAGTTGCTCATTAAGGAAAGGAACACTTATTATTATATAAAATTTGTGATTTCGATCTAAAAAAAATTGTTTTCCCCATCCTTTGTAGAAATTAAAATTTTTAAACTCAAATTCGCACTTTTTTGACCTTTGTTTTATCCTATTTGCGTATTTTTTTAGATTATATGCCGACAATTAATTTTAACGTCCCATATACAATAGTTTACTTTTATTGTATTGAGTGTAAAAATACCTATGCTCAAAACTTGAGCTTTTTAAATCTCATAATACACATGTATTGACTTTTATATTTTATTAAAGATAAAAAAAAGTTATCTATGTTAAAGGCGCTCTCTTAGCACTATAAAACATCAATTATCGCTTAAATAGTATAACTAAGCTTGAGGAGCCGATAGAAAAATTTAGAATTGTAAAATTCACTGGCATCTGCGCTTGCAGAGTACCTAAAAACCCATGCCACCTATAAATATGTTTTCTTATTCAATATCACAGAATTCATGGAATAATCAAAGAACACTGAATGAAAATTGAAGATTAATTGTCAATCAATAATGCTCCAATAAAAAATCAATTATTTATCAGTTTACAATAATAATCTATTTAGATCATCTTCAAAGTATCTCTTATTCATATAGCTTTAAAAAGAATATATCTTCAAAAGTACTGATCACACCATATTTGCGTTTACATCTTATGATTTTTTATAATTGGCTAAAAAATTTTGAAGAGAGTTATATTCATACAATATCTGGAAATTACATAAGAAAAATTAGAATTACTTGTGCAGGTTTAAAATAATATCACGGAAATTTTTATTTTTTTACATGACATAATAGCAAAATATAAAATATAAACAATTTTATAAGTTGTTTAAAATAAAGCCAAATATACTTAATATAATTTTTTGTGCTCATTAGTGATATTAAAAATAAAAAAATGGTCTTTTATATGCCTTATTTTTACATTGAGACCTTCGAAACTATTCAAAATACACTTATTATTTCGGCATTAACCATATATATTGATTCATAAAAATCTTTCAGATCCCGAGAACATATTTTTTTTTGTATAACTTTGACCTTAATATTTTGATATCAACAATATATATAGATTCATGAAACCTTTCAGATAACTGGTACATATTTTTTGCATGACACCGATGTGTATATTTTATTCAGGTAGTTAAGCATATTTCATAACCCAAAATATGCACTGATTTGATTTTTCTTCTATCACCAAATCCCCTTAAATCATTTTATATGTACTTTATGATCAGAAATATACTATTTATAAAAATAAAGATATATTTGATCATGACTGCATTTTTCTCATAAAAGTTTGTCAGACAGGTCTATAAAATTTATATTCTTTATAGAATAAATATGAAATCGGACGGTTTAATAATTAACTTTCTTCATTTTTCTATAAGCTACACAGAATCTATAAATAATTTTAACATAAAAAACCGATCCAATAAGCAAGTTTGTGTAAATTATATTTATTTATAAATTTACTTTTTACCTCGTCGAATCAAAATAAATGCTCAATTATAAAGATTCCCATAATTTTAATTTCATTTTTTAATTAAAATATATTAATTTATATTTTAAAGGGGGGTTTTGAGCAATATGAATAATGCATAAAGTGTTTTTAAGATATTAAGGATATCTTAGACATCTATGTATGTAATTTAACCGTGTTATAAAGTGTTTTAATTGGTTAAATAAGAAAGATGATATGATTTATCACGTCTGTATTTAATGATTTTTTATTATCTAAAATTTACCTATTTTTTTACATTGATCTTATATTCGCAAAAGTTAAATAGATGTTTTTGTTTTTTTAATCATCGTAGTCTTAGATCTCACTTTTATTTGCTCAAATGGATCTTAAGAATTATATGTGATCTAATTTAACCCGGATAAAAGGCAACTCTACCATTTAAATTTTTACAAAAATATGATAGAATCCACAATATCGAAAACTCAATAAAAATTAGACTGTGTATTTCTTTTGAAAAAGGCACAACATACTATATAATTTTCATTTGCCTTTCGAAATCTGACATTTGGTGTAAAATTTTATTATAGAGTAATTTTTATAATATATTCAAGAAAAAAATATTTAGAATGTATTGTTTCATAATTGAAAGTATTAAAATAACTCTTATATCACAGCTACTTTATAGTAGTTTTTATTTAGAAGGTTTTTAAGATGATTGAATAATAGTTTATATTAAATGCTATCAAAATGTGATGTTTTTTATTACGGGTTTAGTCTTCTGTCTAGACTGTCTTGAGTTTACAATACAATTACAGCTTTTTAATTAAAATTATCATCAAAGTTAGATATCATCATCACATTTATATTTTATTATTAAATTACAAACATTAAAGACGATTTTTTGTAATCCACTTGATGTCAAAAAATAATCATTCTGATAAACTAAATAAAAACCATATAAAATCAATATCGAAAAGAATTTAACTCAAAGACATGATAGAAGAACAATAATTCCTTGAATAAAGAAAATTTAACGATTGCTAACGGATATTTACTCATACTAAAAATGATACTAAAGGTTCTTCTGAATAAAACCTTATCAATTAACAGAATATGGGCAATCAATACCGAAAATGGCAATAGTTTAGAATAAAAGCAAAAAACCAGCTCATAGTAAAATGTATAATGATTATTGTATTTGAGATCTCTATGATTGAATGTCGAAGCTATTCCGTTATCGGGACAGAAACAAAAAATTCAAAAATTTAGTAAAAAATATTTTCTAAATTATATAATGATAAAAATACGTAACTTTTTTATACTATAAAGAGAAAATCTTACATAAACCTAGTATGTATTTTGCTATTCGCTTTTTGCTGCATTCCGATAGAAGCACAATTACTTTTCTAATTTTTAGCAAGAATATAAGAGAATTAATGATCAATTAGGCAAAAAAGTGTTCAAAGGGCTCTTAATATCTGAGTTGTTGGATTATATGCTAAAATGTGTGTTGCGATAATAAATATTTCGAATCACTGAAAACCTGCACCATAGCTTTATAATTTAAACAATAACCAAAGGTGAAAAAACCTTTGCTATCATTTAAAGACAATTTAAATTATATATTAAATTCAAAAAAAATATTTTCAACGATCTAAAGTTTTAAGTTAATATATTTTTTAGGAGGAAGATGAATAATTTTTTACAGGTATAACTAAATTAATAACGTATAAATTTTTACTTTTAATCAAATTTTGTATTTTTTTAATGTATTTCATATGGTAAGAAGAATTATTATGAAAACACAATTATTTTCTTTCTACATATTTAAAATAGCCAAAATTCACGATTTAATAAAAAAAGATATAAAATCCTCTATAATGAACTCTAGATATTAACTATAAAGAAAAAATCTTGCATAATAATTCCCCTTATATATAATTATAATTAGTTTTATTCTTGATCATTTTAATGTGGATTTTTACGGTGCCGATATATCACATCAAAAATTAGCTAATTATAAAAAGTAAATTGACAAAACAAATCAAAAGATGCAAAGTTTCTATTAATAGACGACGTTTTTATTTTGATTACAATCAGCATGTTACACTGTAGATATACATATTTTTTTAGCTTCCCATATGAATAAGTTTTATACAAAATTTAAAGTGGATTTGTGATATTTTGCATTTTAGATGACATTTGTATTATTTATGTATCATTAAAGCGTGGATGGAAAAAATATATGTGTTTAAAAAGTTCGCCAATAAACAAGCTAGAAATTAATTATATTATAAAATAAGGTGCATACTCTAAATAATCCGCCAAATATTTTTGCAAAATATATTTTAAAGGTTTAAAATAAATTGAATGATAAATTTTGTTTAAAAAATCTCATGTGTTTTATAAGGTTTAAAAACTATTAGAACTATAAAAACAATAGGAATGATGATAAAAAATACATGGTTTTAGCGTTTGTTATGCTTCTATACAGATATTTAAAAGTAGATAATATTTGTGACCAATACCATAAAGCAATATAGAAAATACACTTTTCGATTGTGATACAATAATATCAACCTATCAAATTCATAAAAAGGAATATCATAAGATAAAGTTTGATGTTTTTTAATGTAGTTTAAAAATGTAAAATATACAAGTTTATGAAATTTTACAGGATATGGATAATGAACGCGCATTAATTTTTATAATCAGCCGTTTCACATCAAAAAATAAAATACATCATTTTATTTTAAGAGCTTTATATAAATAAATGGACCGTTTAAGCGTCGCAATATTTTATCAAACCGTCGAAATTGCATATTTATATCTAAAAAAATAATGGCAGATCTCAGAAGCGTATATTTTCAGAATTTATATGTAAAAAAGCTGGTAAAGATAATGAGTATGCGATAATTTTACATATATTTTAAACATAAAACAGACAAATTTTTTGATATATTGTGGGCCATATGATGTTGCGTGATACATTATATTAATTATATTTATCAACAGATTTTTTTTGATATATTTTTAGATGGTTTTATCTATAAATTGCCTTAATTTTAATCTATAGAGCAGGGGTTAGTAACCTTTTGGCCCGTGAGGCAACTTTCTTGTTTTGGAGATGGTCATGAGGCCACACTTAAATATTTCTTAATTTAAAAATATATAAATTAGTTTTAGAATATAAACAATAAAAGTCATTTTCTAAGAGCGTTTAATTTAATTTGATTTTTGGTATTGCTTTCTTTCACTAATAGTTAATATTCTGGCTCAAATTCACACACTTTTAATCTTAATCGATCTTCTAAATGGATATCTGTCAACTGTGTTCTTAGTTGATTTTTAATATAAGTAAAGTGAGAAAAGATGGATTTACACCAATAAGTACCTATAAAACATGAAAATTTAAGGCGTGCATTCTGTTGTAATTTAGAATACACCATTACATTTTCCCATATAGATAATGGATCTATCTTATCGTTAAAGATTGATTTGGTAATATCATCCTTTGCTAATTCTAATAGCTCCATTTGAAGCTCACTAGTTGCCTGCATTATGTGTACAAGATGGATTCAAAACGAGCTGCATATTATTTTCATTTTCTTCAAAATCCATAAAATTTTCATTATATTTAATGATCAGGGATCCTAATACTTCAGAATATGTTTCTATCTCTGCGATTTACGCAATACTCTGTGTTAGGATCTTATGCAATTGTGGAAAATGTGTTTCTTCATTCTTTATCACAGAAATAAGATCTTTAAAAATCATAATTTTTTCCTGAAAAGCTTTATATTTTTCTACATGAAAAACAAATTTTTATTCTTTCTTTGTAGCGACGAATTGAGCTCATTCTGTTTATGTGTAATATCACATAAGAAAGCAAGGTTTCGACAAATTCATTTATCCGATCGACAGGGCGATACATTTATCTATAAAAAGATAAAATGTATTCTTAATCTCAAGAACTTTTGTTAACATACGCCTTTTCGAAAGCCGACGAACTTGGGAATAATAGGGAGGATTGATACTGCAGTTTCTTCATCTAAAATCAGCAAATTTTTGAACTGACGATGTCTTGTTACGCTTATTTTGATATAATTAACGATTTTAAATATATCTTCAATATTATCATTTAAATTAGTAGTCTAGCTCAAAGATTTTGTTGGTGTAAAATATAATGGAATATGAACAGATATTTAGATGAGGATTCTCTTTTTTTTAGCAATACAATAAATCCTTCTCGTTTGCCTTATTTCGAAGGTGCTCCATCAGTACATATACTTGCTAAATTATTTAAATTAAAAATTGATAATCTAAATTTTTCTGTGAAGTCTTGCAATAAAATAATCCCTCGTATACTACAATCTAATGTTCCTAAGGCAAATATTCATAACAGGTGAAGTCTTTAGTAATCAAGCAAAAAAATAGAGAACCTAGTAGAATCTGTTTTATCTGTCGATTCGTCGACAGTAATGAAAAGACGGGTATCCTCATTATGTAAAATCAGAAACAATTGTTTTTAGATTAACTGACAATTCATGTTCTATTTTGGTGATGGTACCTCTTGATAGTGAAAGAGAACTATATTTCTTAACTGAATCAGGATTAATGCATTTAATTGTTTCTATTTTGCATTCCCTGATTAACTCAATATTGCGATAAGGTTCACCCCTTCTTCCTAATAGACAAGCTAGTCTATAAGTGCCTCTGTAGCATTTTTATTATATATAAAAAATTCATTAATAGCTTGGTTTGCTTTTGTTTGTCTTCGTTTAATTCAGATAGCTTCTGTTTACGTGCTTCTACTACTAACTTAAAGTATTTATGTTCTCTATGGGAAGCATAATATGTTTTTGCATTATGATTCTTCAACATATAGAGAATACTACTGAAAATTAAACAGACCATCTTATCTTTTGCTGTAACGAGGAAATAAGCAAGTTCGCAATCAACGCTAAAATTTCTTTTTTATTTGGAATTCATAGTATAGATAGGGCAGTATAATTTTTATTGTACTGGCTATGAAATAAATTTAGATGAATTATTAAAATTAATGAGCACATGAGACCAACAAAATTGCCTCTGAGGCCATTTGTGGCCTAAAGGCCCCAAGTTTCCAACCCCGGTCTATATTATATTGTTTTAGAAAAGAAATTCGAATAAAAACAAATTTATCAAAGCATAAATTTTTTTTTTGCAAAAAAATAATAATTAATTATCTTTGAAATTAAGTTTAGATATGTAGGCGATGTAGTTTACTTTTTTAATTCTAGTATGCATCATATTTTCATCAACTTTGAACTTTTGATAAAAAAATAAGTTTTTAGTGTGTATACAGGTGTATAACATATCAAGCCACGGCTATATAATGTTTACAAGATAATTTTTAATATATAATTGCTTTAAAAATTTATGCTGAATTTTTTATATTTAAATTATTGAATATTTTCTTTTATGATTCTATAACAATTCTAAATAAATACGAGATATTTTTTCGTTAAATTTTTACATCTAATTGAAAGTAACCATAAAAATATTTTTTCATAAAATATTAAAATCCATACTAGATAAAGACATCTTAAATTTTAAGATCCATTTTATAGAAATATAGATGTTATTAAAAATACAAGAATAAAAAGACAGCAAGTATATTCGTGATTATTAACTTATGGTATCACTTTTTCAAATTTTTAATAAATTAATTTTCCCATAGATTTGTTTTTAATCCTTTTAATTAGTCGATTGAATGTATCAAATATATATTAAAAAAAAGATGTAGTTTATAAATATATATTCATGCGCTTAAGCATAGAAAATTGCGTTATATGAAGCGTAAATTCATAATTTGTAGATAAAAAAAACATCATATTAAAATAAAAACTCTTATAAATCCGTTTCAATTTTGAAAAAAACTATGTATCCAGTTGAATAAAAAAATAAACTATTCTAAACGTATAGTATAGTTTAATTTCCGACTTTTATTAAATTAAAATTTATTGTAAACCCCAAAATTAGTTTTATCATAAGTTTTTTCACCGATTTTTATGCGAAAAATAATCAAAATTCTGTTGAACAAGTAGATATACACGTAACTAAATACGAAAAATCTGTTTTCGAGAGCCCAGACGAGGTAATTTTGAGCAGGAAAATAATTTTATGGTTTTTTTAGTTCAGTAGAATTCATATAATTGTGTATATATCTCTGAAAAGAGACTAATTTTCATCTTTATAGCAGCTTGAATATTTCGATAACACTCATAATAGCATGCAGAATATTGCTAATCTATACCTTATAAAAAAAGCGGAATAACTACAAGAATAAACACAAAATTTCTTAATGTAAACAGCTTTATGATGTTTTTGTGTTTTTAAAATTTTTCTATAGATGTTCAAAGTAAAATTCGGATTGAATAGCATTAATTTTGTGATTAATTTATGACTTTTAGGATGATTGATATATTTTAAATTATATTAAAGATAATTTAGGTGTTCCAATATGTGAAATTATATTCGCATGGATAGAATATTTTTTATAAATAAAAAATCATTAATATAGCATATTTATTTTTTAGTATTCCAACAAACAGACGTCATAACTGAAATATAGAATTTGCAAAAAAATGTAAAGGGTTATTGTAGAACATATATTTTACTTTTTCCTGGAAATAACTAAAATCTCTCTTTTATTATTTAAAAATGACATGAAAGTGCTTTTCATATTAAGTAGGTTCTTTCTGTAATGCAGCGGATTCGTTATTTGCAGACTAAAAGATTCGAATTTTGTTTTCGAGGTCTTCAAGAATAAAAAAATAAATATTTTTGTAATACAAGAGCCTGAAAGTAGCTGCGATTAAAGTTATTTAAATCATTAGGCTTGTCTTAAATTTGATAAATTAATATTTAAGAAAATAACCCTTTTTAAGAGTTGCAACGATTGAAATTTTGCAAAAGTAGAAAATATATTGGATCTATTTCTGTAAAAATCAAGTAGAATCGTTTGCCAGACAATTAAAAACTAGAAAATATCTTTTTCTGCAAGATAAAGAATTGCAAAACGATAAAGGTGTGAATTAGAGTATCTATTTCAGGCTTCTAAGAAATTACTAAAGATTAATTTAGATTTCGAGTATTTTTTTGAATATACAAAAAAAAACTCTTTTTAGCCTCACTAATTAAAGTTGTTATTAAGGTAATGATTTTTAGTTTATATTTAAATATTTTATTTAATGAGAAAATAGAATAAAATTGCATGATTAAACACGTAAAAAAATTATTTTCGTTGTATTGAATAAACACGAAAAAATAATAATTGCATTTAGCCAAATATGTACATTTTGGATAAAAATAAATCGATCAAGAATGTTTGAAAAATATCTTTAATATAAAAAAAGATATTTAAGCGGCTTTTCGTATAAATAAAAAAGTCAATTAATTGCGAATGAGTATCACACAGAGTATAAAATTATATATAAATCGCGAAATATATTAAGATAAGCAAACAAATTTATGTTTTTTCATTTTAGAAGATTTCAAAGAGAAAAAATCACCAATTCAATTGAATAAATAGAAAAAAATGGTATTTTCTACGTTAAAAGTATATTTTTTAATATATTTCAAATTCTAATATTTATGTTGATCTAAACGGCGAAAAAAATGTTTTAAACAAATTCAACATGAAAATTAAAAATATTTTTTTACACAGTGAATAATGTAAAACCAGCGAATTTTATTTGATTTATATATAAAGAGTTATTAAGGCCCAAAATATTACAATATGTAAGATATACACATGCCTTTTTTTATATAAAATCTATAAACAAAACAAATTTTAAGGTGAAAATAAATTGAATCAAAGAAAATACGGATTCAATTGCTATATTTATATAAATATAAAAGATAAATATGCATATTTTTTTATAAATTATAACGTGTAACAAAAAATTTTCAAATAAAAATATAAATTAATACAGAAAAATACGCATTTATGACATTTATAAATTTATCGGAAATAAAGAATAATTTAATATGATTTTTACTTATAAAACGAAATTTTCTTCATTTAAAAAATTGTAACAAGTAAAATTTGAAATAAAACTTTTTCACAGCTCAAATAACTGCATTTGGGAGAAAATAAGAATATAGCCGTATAGTTTCGTGATTGTGATGTGCAAATGTAAACAATTTGTTCAAATAAAAGATTTTGAACTTAAATTATTTTATATCGAATTAGTTTATTACATATGCGTGAATCTATTCAAAAAAGATAAAAATGTTTACTTCTTGTTTTTAATCATGTTTAAAACCATTGTGAACTTTTTCTGCTTAAAAAAAAATCTCAAGATCAAAAGTTTATAATGTAGATCCATAAATCTGTTTAATGCAATATTAGAATTATCAACTTAAATAATTTTATTTCGAAAAAGTTTATAACATATGCTCGAATCTATTTAAAAAAAGATAAAAATGTATACTTCTTGTTTTTAATTTCTTAAAACCATCTAGACCTTTCTCTGCTTAAACAAATGCTCAAGGTTAAAAGTTTTGAATACAGATCTGTGAATCTGTTTAATGGAATATTAAAATATAAAATATTTATTACCAATAATAATTTCCAAGACTTATATAAATGCTTATTAGGAAAAGATCATTTACAAGCCCATGAACATCATCAAATTTGTAAAATCATAAATACACATTAGTAATAGGCAAAAACACAGAAATGATTATTAGATATCAAAAATTTAACATAAAAGCTTTCTTAAAGTTAACCAAAAATTTCAAGAAAAGAAATTAAAGTACTTCTAATTTTTTATAATAACCCTTATATTACTAACGCCCAATACATACAATGAGTGATAGCATGAAATCAACAATACAAAAAATAATGCGAGAAATAGAAAATCTAAATTTTTTATCCGCACTGGAACTAATAGAGGATCAACTACTGATTAAAAGAGAAAATATATCTTTAGATTTGCTTCATTGTCTCGTTCTTTCGGAGTTGAACAGATTTGAAAGTGCGAAAGTGGAAATTGCACATATTTCTAGTTTTATTAATACCCAAGCAGGAAAGGGATATGGAAGTCTAATGTATAAAAATCTCGATCTTATTGATGATTATATTCAGCTATCTTTACTTACAGACAACAAAAGAGATGCATATAATGGCTATTTATTGAAATTTGATTTTAAAAAGGCTTATGGAATTAGTAAATTTCTTAATAAGATATCTGATAAATTTGGTATATTTGCATCAATGTGTTGTTCTATTAAAGACAATAATAATAAGGACATCATTGTGGTTTTAAATGAAATGGTAAAGAAAAGGGATACGATCGATGCTTCTTTTTTTTATTCGCTTTTAAGGCGTGGTTTATTGGATAAAGGTAATGTATTTTCTTATTTTAAAAAAGTTAAACGCAATGAAAATGTCTTGGATTTGTTTATACTGCGGGAGTTGGTTATTATGAATGTAATTCCACTCAAAAATATGCAAAAAATGTTAAAATCGACGGAATTTGAAAAGGATTTAAATGTAAAAGAATCGTTTGTAAACTTTTTAATCAATTCTCTTGATGATTGGCGTTTATATGATTTATCTTTAAGGCAAAATATTAAACTAACACCTAGAAAAAGTGTTAACTATGATTTTTATATTATAGAAACAAAAAAAGACGTAAATATCGCACTTGAGCTGATAAAAAAAATTACAACATACGATAAAATCACAAAAATTATTGAAAAAATAGGTGCCGAAACACTTAAATTAGCATTAACTGCCAACAAGAATGAAGAGATTACGATTCTCGTTCGTTATTTAAATAATGAGCCAATATACATGTCAGATATAAAAAGAAGTTATGATATATATTTAAGCAATAAAAATATAATTAGTTTTAAACTCTTGATTTCACTTTTAATTGAATCAAAGAAGGAAAACCATCTTTTAACTGCCCTTTATTTAGTTTCTAATGAGCCTGATTATGAAACATACGAGTTTAAATATATAAGAGTATTTTTATTGCGCCATTTCTTGAAAATCGATGAATTTTTCATTCAATATAATGAATTGAAAATAGAAACCGTGGTTGTTGAAAAACTTTCACAAATTTGGTCAGATTTATACATTCTATCCCAGAAAAGATTCGATAAGTATAATTCTGTATTCATTTCTCTGACAGAAAATTTAAAAGAGACCAATTATTTTCATATAAAAACAATTAATAGAACTTTAGAATCACTTATACTGAATTCAAGATATAATGACGCTTATGAATTATTGGAAGTAAAGAAAGACATTAAAGATTCTGTTGTTGAGAAGGAACTGAAAAACATGAAATTAGAAGATAATAAAAATCTAAAATCTAAGGGTGAAACAAATGGAAACAAATTTTTGGATTTAATCCTTGGTCCCAGATGTTCATGGCTTTTTGAAAAATTGACACCCAAAAGATATGAATTGACTTCTAAATTATTTAAAAACCAAAATTTAGCTAATTTATTTAATTTTCAGAATGAAAAACCGAAATTTGATGTGGAAACTGCGGATTATAACAATGAAAATTTATTAGGATGCGATTTTTATGCAAAATTTGTGAAAAATATATATGAATTCCAAGAAAATTTGTTTGAATAAATATTATTATCATATTAGCTTTTCTTTCTTATAACTTTTTTTATAAATTATTTGATTCTAATGTAATTTATTGCCTATTAATCACTAAACAAGGATGCGGTAGTGCAGTTGGCTAATAAACGCTTATAAAATGACAAGAATTCTAACCGCAACTCACCCCCGGATTTCGATGAATTTACTCAAAGGATAAATTTCCGCATGAGAGCGGTCTGTCGAAACTAGAATGTAAAACCATATCAAGACAGACAAACCGAGAATAAATTAGGTAGTACTATTTAAGACGCAAAACAATCCCCGATATTGAATAAAGCCTGCTCAGTTTAGCAAAGATAGGGGTAAGTGAGGAGTGGTAACAATAGGTAGCATAATTAACTACCAACAGAAAGTAGATAGAATCTCATCCCCCTCAATATCGACTACCGCCTGGTAAAACAGGTCTAATACACGGAGATTGCACTGTAGATAGAAAATGTGAAGGACTACACGTGGGAGATTTATCAGGTGAGCTTAAGTTCTCAATAGTCATAAGAAATTTCTTAAAAAGAAGATACATATGCGTAAATAAATAAAAATAAGTAAATTCATCTCGAATTTATAGATATATATCTATATTTCGAATATTAAGGGGTCAGGAATGCTAATTGAAGCAGAAACATACCCATAAAACATAGGGTTTAGTAAAACACTTGAACAAATAAGTCTAGAAAGAAGAGAAGGCATTGGAAGTTTTTGGGTGACTATGTGGAAAGAAGTTTAAGTTAAATATTTTCAAAACACATTCAGAAGTTTTGCTTGAAAAAGATTGAATATCCAAATCAAATTTACCCATAAACAAATAAAAAGTTATTTTTTGATATCAAAAGCAACTATAAATCGCCATTAGTCTCGCATGTGAGTCTCTTTGTATTAATGTAACTCATGCATGATAAAATTAGAGATTTGAATCCATTAGGACAAAAGTACAATAAAAATAGTTAGTTTTAATTTTATATCAAGGGTTTTTCATCTGTATGCACAGCCACATTATAATAACTATTGAACAAAAATTTCAATTTATTTGATGGGTTTTTGTGGCATGTTTAAGTTTCGGATTTATAATTCATAATAAACCTACAAATAAGTGTATTTTTTTTATTAACTGTCAAGAACCGTCAAATATCATTATAATATAATTCAATTTATAATTATATTTGATACAATAGGCAATAGCTAGTTAATAGATATATATTTCTATAATATGCATGTATTATAAAGGGGATATTGTGGCTGTAATATTATATATATTTTTTCTTAAATAATATAAAGAAATTATAAGGCAACTTAAACATGTTTTATCACATTTAATTTAATTTTATGTATGAGTATTATATTTTTTTATAGAACCTTTGCATGGAAAGCTAACCTCTCAACTATATTTTATAGTTTCTTATTTGACAAAAGTTCATAATTGTAAATGCTCGAGCAAATTAGTTTGCATTATGTAATTTCTTTACTAAACAGAATTTTATATATTTTCATTGAAAAAAATTTGAATTTTGTGAACCTAATAGCAATGATTCTACATGCAAAATAGATTCATTATTTGTTTCGCTTCTAGACAACAAAATTACGATTTCGTTAATACACAGTGTTTCAGATATTATAGGGGAAATATTTCTTTTAGGCATCTTATAATTTATTATAAACGAAATATGCTGGTTTTGAGAAGTAAATCAGTTAAAATAATAAATTCTTATAAATAATATATTTGTTTGTTTTAGCTATACGATATAAGAAATTAAAATTTAAATTAATATGTGATACAGAATTTCAGAAACATCGGTTTCGGATATAATAGATTCCTTGGTACGATTTAATCAATAGATGCTCCAGGGATCCGTATTTCTGACCATAAATTTAGTGACAATCAATCTTCAGATACCACTGATTACCTATAATTCCCCCGATTTCTATATAAAGGGGACAATAATACCGCTCGATATTTTATTCAAAGATGGGCAAAATGATGTATGTCCTGACATAATTGAATTATTTGGAAAAGAAAATATATTATTCAAACAAGGATGGATTCCCCTTCTTAACGGTCCTTGTTGTAAAACCTCAATAGTCGAAAATATATTTAAATCGGGTGCAAAAGCGGTTATTTTGGTGGATTCTGAAAACATTCTAGAAAAAATCCATAGTATTGGTCGACCTGTTTTTTCAATGAAAAGCCATGATTATAGATTTCTAATAGATTTAATAGAGAATAATATCAATAGAAATCATGGGAATGGGAATTTAAACGAAATCACACGTATGGTAAAAAATGTTTTTGGCGATAGTGTTATAGCAGAAAGATATCGAGTAAAAAAACTTCCTATTGTCATTCAACTTTTTTTACAACTTCCCCCGATAATTATGATATTGCTGATGATATTTTTGTGGCGATCATTCAGCGAAGACGATGAAAATATGCTTTTAACATATAAGTATAGTGATGTTCTATTTAAAAACTTTAAGGAACAGAATTTTAATGTTGAAAATTTATCAGTATGCACAATATGTCACGAAGAATTTTCTGGGGTTGAATATGTGAGGGTTCTAGAATGTAATCATTGTTTTCATAAAGAATGCATTATGACATGGTTGAATCGTAGTGTTTTTTGCCCCCTATGTAGAAAAAGTGTTAATTCTGTTTCTCCAAGTCTTGATCTAGATTATTTGCGGGATATAACATATATCTGATAGATATATATTAATTTTTAAGTTATCTTAAGTCATTATACAATTTTATAGTCAATAGAAAAAATAAAATCTAATTATACTCATTTATTATTTTTGTCTAACTTATAATTTTTATTTCTGAAATTATTATCCTTTTTTTAACATAATTTGATATATACGTGCGAGTTGATTAAGCATCCCGATCAAAGTAGAGATCTTTATATATTTTTAAAAATAATGATTTTCGAATTTAATGTTAAGATGCACCTTTATGGGTCGTTCTTATTTTTTTAATAAATAATAACAGAAATGCCTAGTCATTTTTTGATGAAATTCGCAAACAAATTTAACGAGTTTAAATGCCTCTCTTTAAGTGGTAACCGAATTTTTATATGTGTCCACCTATTCATAAATCCTCAACGTTCTTATCGTGGAAATACAAAATTACCAAATAAAATACATTTAAATATTTAGAAAAGATTTTAAGGCAAATTTTTTTATATTTCATAAAAAACAGATCCACGAATTATGAATAAATCCTTGTTGTTTGAACTTTTTGTGTTTTTTTTCTTATAGAAAAACCGGATATACAATCTTAGACAATCATTATGATCTAATATTTATGTAAAATATTTAAATTACATCGATTTTAATTGATATTAGATTTCTTTAAATTGAGAATATTAAAAATTATACACTTACATACACAATTATATATTGCTTGTTCTAATTGAAGATTCAAAGATTAAAAAATTCAAAAAACAGTGGCGGCAAAATTAACTGTCCATAAACTTACTTTCTCCTACTATGAGGTTTTCACGGGTAGAATACATAAGAAGCGGCAAAAGTACCAGTCTATAAAGATATTATTTCTTACTTTGGGGCCTTTACAGGTTAAAATACATAAAGTTTGTTTAAGTTTAAATAACTACCAAGATTTTTTCTAACGAAGAATTCTAATATTTTCGGAATTTTCTTATCAAACTCAAAATAATATATTTCCACTTGATGGATTAAGTAAACTTTCTATTTATAACAAAATACAATAAAAACAGGCTTATAATATTGAAAAAAAAGCACATATAAATTCAATTTTATATTTTGATAAAAAAAAATATATTTTAATGAATCGTTTTAGGAAAGAAAAGAAGAAATGTACATAAAATTTTGCAATAAATAGAATAAAATCCATTTGATATCTATATCTGCAAATTTAAACAGGTATTTGCATATAAAAGAATTAATGAACTTATAAACCATCTAGAATATCACGTGTTGTCTTATTCAAACATTAAAAAATGTTTTTTTCAAATATTTAAAGAGAAAATTTATTTTTAATATGCGATAGAAGGTTTGAAATAAAAAAATATTAAATACAGATGCACTGCAACATTTAAAAAATGATTTAAACACAATATTTGATTATTTTAAAACAGTGACACGCACTTTTTATATCATTATTTGCATTTTTACTTATTTATTTACACATATAGGCTGCAACAAATTCGAACAACGAAACAGCAAAATTACTCAAATATGATAAGAGTCTCGGTTTCATTTTATTGTGGCTGATATAAAGATTTAATCTTCAAAATAATCATTATTTGCTTCGAAAGTTAATAAATTCTAAAATACCAGTTCGACTATTTTAAACTAAAAAGATAAGAAGCTGTTTTTTGTGTGTTCTTAAAATAAATTCTAAATAATTAAAAAAATAACACTTTATGTATATCCCAAATCAATATATGATTTTCGAAATTTTTTTGAGTAGAATATATTTTAGCATAGTGTATTAAAATGAAATCAAAATCATGCGAATAAATTAATCTTATAATTTTTTATTGCGAGATTGAATTAATAATCGTAATAACTTTTTATCAATAGAAAAAATACAATTGTGAATAAATTAAAAGAATTCCAGTTCCCATATAATTAGATTTTAGATATGTAAATAAGTTAAATTGATGTGCCAATATCTTATAAGTAAAAATATGCGATTTTTATAGCATCTTAAATTTGATATCCGATACATTTTTATCCTTAAAAAATGCTAAATATGCCTTAGTCATAAACAATATAATTTTAAGGCTTATAGCAAAATTGTAAACACAAAATCTGTGCTGCTTATAAAACGAAAAAACTTGCTCTTAATATTTTTATTGTTAACTATCAGCATAAATAAAATTTGTTTCTAAATTATCTGTAGGTAATTAAAAGCATACATTGCACTACTTTTTTTTAATATTTATGATAATCTTCATAAATCTTTGTCAAAATCATGAAATGATTTAATTGAACCCAAAAATTGAAGGATAATCATTTAAATATTGCCATAATATTATACATTGCGGATTTTCGTATTTTTTATATTTATTACTTTGTGTTATTTGCAATATTTTAAGATCCTATTGAATATTATGTGGGTATGTTTGAGTTGATTTTATTTTTTATAATGACGAACGTATTGGTTTTTTTTAACCAAGTGATAAAAATTTTCCAGGAAAACTGTTAATAATTATCTTCCATCAATGATTTAACTATCAAGATTAAATTTTTATGAATTATTTTTATTTATGGGCTAAATTTATGGTCTTTTTTTAGTTTTTGTTCTCAGACACAGCTTGCTTGATTCTCTATACGCACAGCGTATTTAGTCTTTCGGCTATCTTCTCCTCTCCAAAGTCTTCTTCAATACCCCTCCTTCTTTCGAGACCTATTAATTATCAAGATTAAATATATATCATTTTAAACAAACAAATAGATTTTACTTTAGAATCTTTAACTAAAAATATGTCGAAAAAAAATATGAAACATAAAATGATAGTTTTGTAATAATATGAACATCTTAATTTTAATGATCTCAATTAAGTCGTCAGCAGGCTGAATATTACGATGCCAAGTTTTCCTATCATAATAAATGTTAAAATCAAGAAAATTTATAAAACTAGACAAAAATTCTTGAAAATATTGGCGGTGTTGACCACCCCATTGAACATCGCAAAGGAGAATCATACCAATAATGGCTGTAAATATTTGCGTTAATTTCGATTCAAGTTGTTTCGCTACCACAATCATGTGTGCATGTATAAAGCTGTTAGCCTTCTTTCACTGCGGGTCAGTCTAGTAGTGTTTTTGCATTCAATGTAAATATACTACATCAATTACCTGTTTGGTAATAAAACAATCCCCTTGCATGAGAATAATATGAAGCATGAATCATATTTTTGAAGATTCTAGGTCGTTTATCTATACCACACAACTTTCGCCACTTTCTAAAATTTTCTGTTGTATTAGGTGTTTATTTTATTCAGTATCAACATTAGGGACATTATGAATTGATTTTTTTTATAGGTTAATTTAATTTTTAGCTTTTTATAGTTGTTCAAGCAAAACTTTAGATTGCTATATAGAATAAATTTGCCTGATACTTTTTTCCACCTCATCATCTTTACAACTTCCTCGATGCATTCTTTTCTCTCAAGAATTATTAGTTTAAGTTATTCCTTAATCCTTTTGTTTATGCGTATGCTTCCGCTTCAGTTTGGTATTCCTAACTCCTTAATATAAGACTTATGGTATTTTATAACCACCCCATCTCAACTTATGACGTATGGGAAGGGGGTAATTAAATATTAGCACTTATAAACATGGATAAATATGCGACAAAAAATTATATTTTCGAAATGTGAATATGCTATGCAAAATTATATATGGGCATGTTTAGGTGAAGAAAAAGATTCTGCAATGACTTTCAAACTATTTATTTTTTATTTATGAATTTCTGATGAAAAAATATAATTTAATTTAATTTTTTTGTGGGTTTATAGTTTATTTAATTTATAATTGATAATAGGGCTAATATATATTATAAATAAAAATAAAAAATATTGAATTCTAATTTCAAGTAAAAAAAATACCCAGTATTACCAAGGCCTGATAATCATCATTTACTGTTTAAAATGTATGGTTTACAACCGTAAATGATATTTTCGAGATATAATTTAAGTTGTTGCCCAATGTGGCAATTGATCTTGTGAAACTTCTATGTCCCAGAGATATAAGTGCATTATATGTATTATATTTATGATCCCATAATTCGAATCTATTCTATAATTAAGCGGGAAATAAATAATAAATTTTTCTGGTTTTTGTAGAAATATTACCGAGGAAGCTTGATAGAGTGATATGATCAAGTAACCCCAAGCTTTTTATGATATTTTCAGTTTTAAAAAGAATAAGATTGTAAATTTATATTTTAAAAATCTATTAAAACAAAATAAAGCCTATCTTTTTATCATATATTAAACGATGAATATAAATCATGCCTTGAGAAACAAAAAATAATGATTAGAATTATTATTGTTGGTTTTATATTTAAATATAGTACCCTGGGTAAGTTCATAATTCCAATATTTTTTATGATACACTTTTTTAATAGTCATTATAGCTAATAAATTCAGGCTTAAAAATATTTTAAATCGTGAACAAACTGATGGCTAAAAAATTATTGAGCTATATTCTGCCGAATTTTCCCTTTAAATTAATATTTTTTTAGATAATACTTTTTTTGGTATATCTTAACATAGGATAATGTTGTCACAAAATACCATAAGTCTCATATTAAAGAATCGGGGATATCAAAGGAAGCATATGCACAAACAATAGTATAGAGAAAAATACACAAGCGCAGAATATTTATGAAGAATAATGTAAGTATGATGTGCGTAAAAGAGTATATAGAAAATCCGTAAATTGGTGAGATTTTGAGCTTTGCGCGAGCAAACATGAAAAAGTCAAATAAAAATTAGCCCTTAAATATAAACTATACTTTAAGTATATTAAAAATCTAGAATCGACATAAATGATAATATTTTTGCCGTTTGATGCTTGTAAAATAACAGTTATATTTTCTAATATATTTTAAAAAGCAAAACGGTGCGTATTTTTATTGTGTTTTCATTTATATCTTGTTTAAATTAGAATATGTTATTTTTTCTAGAAGAATTTTGTAATTGTAATTTAATTTATGTACACCAAATATATTTGAAATAATAGTCTTAAGTTTTGATTATATATATTAAAATAGCTAATAATCAAATTAACCAATAAATAAAAATACGAAATTAAATTTGACTTTAAAATTCTGATAATAGATTAAACCATGTTTTTTTTTCATTTATAGTAGTAAAACTGTATACAGTCGATTGATAAAAAAATTTCCACATCTATTAAAGCATTTTTTATTTTCCTATTTGACGTTTTCATCAGTCAAATATTTCTCTAATATAATTTTATGATAATTTAGATTTTTTATGTTTAGTCTCTTTTTTTTATTAGTAATGTTTATCAACGCTCAAGTGATAAAATTTTACTTTAAAAGTATGTATTATACCAACTACCTTGGGATCGAGAAAAGCCCTTGAATTAATAGATGTCACTAGTAGGAGAGGTATCGAAGAAGACTTTGGAGAGAAGAAGATAACCGAAAGTATAAATACGTGTGCGCGCAGGGAATCAAAGAAGTTGAAGCGAGAACAAAAACAAAAATTATAACAATAAATTTAGCCCATAAATAAATAATGCTATTATGCTAGCTTATATTATTAGAAAATGAATATTAAACTATCGAAATCAATTAAAATGTATATATTGATCTGATATATGACATGAAAAACCTTTGGTATACAATTTATGGGGAAAAGGACTTAAAAGGATTATTTTATTTGCTACTGATATGAATTTTAGAACAAAAATATAAATATAAAGGATTTTTACACAAATCGTACGCTATTTATCATTTAATTTCGCGTCTTTTTTTTCTGACGTGCGTTAAATACATCATAGTCTTATAAATATGTATTAAATTGTTATATATATCATATTTTAATATTACAATTAGGATGTGCATTTTAAATACATGAGTAAAATTATTTATAAAATAATTATCATTTAGACTATAAAAAAATTTAAAGCATATAAAAAAAAATTATTAATTTATAATATAGTTTTAACACCCGAAGATATTAATTTAAATTTTATCAACATTTCTAGATCAATTTTCTGTATACTACAAACAAACAAAATGTACTGCTAATTACAATCGAAAATATTTTTTAATTTCGGTAGAAGAGCATGTTGATCAATTATATGGGTTGAAAACATAATTTTAAATGAATGAACAGGAAATAAATTAGTAAAGAAAGATATTTCTATGGTAAAACTATTACATTTGCGTTTTTAATCTCTTTTTACGATAATATTTTTAAATTCTAAAACCATTCTTCTTGGCATAAGACTAAAATGTATTCACATTAATGATTTGAAATTCCATAACTATTACCTATTCCCTTTGTTAGAACAAAAAAAATACATTTACAATGATACTTAAAATTCTATAAAGATTACCCATTTAATAACAAAAATTTATATTTTTTATATAATTTATAACTACGAAAATATTCTTTGATTATAAAATCGAAAAACTATATTCACAGCAGTCCTTTGAATTCTGAAATGTCCTCATTTCTAGAAAAACAAAGGGTTTAGATCCCAATAATGCTTTGAATTCAAAGTTTGCATATAAACTTTTGAAGAAAGAGCTTCTAAAGAAATACATACCCCTTATGTTAAAAATAGTTTTAGAAATCTTTAAAAAAAGATCAAAACATGGTGTAAAAATGTAAATATTCCAATTTTGAAATTTAAATGAATTTTATTCTAATATATGATTTTAGGAACTATATTTTTGAACAAAACCCTATTTACGGGGAATATAGACAAGGCCTTGAAAATTATTAAAATTTTATAAAATTAAATATAAGAGTGTTTACTGAACCGCCAAGAATGAATTTATAGATTACAAATTATATAGAGCACTTTATCAAACTATTTATTGATTTATAAAAATAAGTAGACAACACATGTTAGCCAAGAATACTCGGTTTTTATAAATAAATTCTTTAAAATTATTTCACGATATAAGAAAGAGAATCGACACAATAAAAATTTTATATGACTTAATTGCCAATTAACCATAAATGATTTTTCTAAATGTAAGTAAAAAAATGTTCTTAGAGGATGCGGAATACATAGAAAAAGTGATTTTTTAAGAAATTAGCAAATATTGAATATAATAACATCAAATATATAAATTTAAAAATAGTGATTTTTCTGTTTAGTATTATTTCTTTTAATCGAAAATTTTTTTATTCATTTGAAAAGATGGAATTTTTGAATTTTTTATTGATGATGACTTTTTAAGGGATATTCAATTTTTAAGATGTCTCATAATACTCTAAATTTAAAATAAGAGTCATGCCAAAATAAAAAAACTATACTATAAAATAACCTAAATAAAATTAAAGATTTTAGTTGTTTTAAGTCTACTAATCCATCAATACGAATTAGCTAGTATATTTTTTCATGTGATGGTTTAATGCGATTCGAAACGCAAAAATATTAAAACACCGTCGCCATTAAAATAAATTATAAATTATTATTTTATAAAAAACATGCAAGATCTACTTTATTTTTCGATCTCCTTTTTTTCAATTAAATCTCAATATGTTTGTTTCTATTTCTATACATTCTGTCAATCCGTTATATTAAAAAGTAAATTGCGCAATAAATTCAAGTTAAAAAAATAAAGCATCAATCTATCAAGATCGGATGTATATTATTGGTGGCTTCGAAATATATATGATTAAATTAAAAAGTTCAAATTTAATTAGTCCATAACGGCGAATAAATTAAAATTTATTTTAGAGATTCTATGATATAAAAAATCCAAATCAGCCAATGATTATTATAAAAAATAATATTAAAATACCAACCAATTTCAATATTATTTTCGAAAAGTAATAATTTACCATCTTAATATGAAATTTTCTATATTAGAATTTTGATATGAACAAATCAATGCAAAATAATATTAGTCTGATTGATTGTTTTTGTTTATTTTAATATATTTCAGCTGTTAATTTTTATAATTTATCAAAGGCATCATTTTTCAGATAAAAAAAGATAAGAAGATTTACGACCGATAAGAAATTTTAAAATGAATCATGAAAAAGAAACTCACTGCACCAATTGTGAAACCACAATAACTCCTCTTTGGCGCAGAGGAATAAACGGAACATATTTATGCAATGCTTGTGGTCTGTATTACAAAATTCATCAAGCAAATCGACCGATTGAACTTAAAACGGATACATTTAAGCATCGTCAACGTATAAGAAGAACTGGAAGTCATACATACCATAATTTTAAATATGAACGAATTTTACCAAAACGAAACGAAGAGTTATCGAATACCAGTGAAAACAACGTTAAAGACAAAACCAATGGGGAAATCGGAGATGAAGTCGATTTTCTGAAGTCGTATAAGAGCAAAGGAAATTTTGAGACTATCAATTTGAAAAGTAGCAAAAAAAATAGAAAAAATCAAATCTGCAATGATCCATTTTTAAATGAAATACAAACAGAAATGAAAACTATAAATATGAATTATATCAATGATTTAAACTATTTGGAAAGAACGGGATGTTCAAAAAAGAAGAGAATCGATTTAAAAATTCCTGAAGGGTATGATAATTTGAATGAGCGTGAAAAAATTGCTATTATGGCTTTGATGTCCCTTCAAAAGCTTAATTGACCATATCTTAAGGTGTATATTAAATCATTAACAATATTTATACGAAAATTATTATATAAGAAACCATAAAATTTAATATAAAAATAATGACTTTATTATCAACATATCCTGGGTGTACATTAAATCATACATTTATCTATGGGTTAATTCAATTTTCAGCTATTTAAATAGATTCAAGTGAAACTTTGGATTTCTCTGTAGAACTGGATTGCTCAATACATCTTTCATTCACATTAATATTTATAATTCCCAATCATATTTATAGTTCCCTCAATCATATTGATTGTGCTTACGCTTCTGCTGGAATTCTTAATATGAGAATTATGGTATAAAATATTGACAATATTTAAAAGTTACATATTCAAAAAATATTAATATGTATTATACGATTGTCATTTGCATATTATCGATGTATTATCGCTTTTGTAAAAAAATATTTTCATTTATGGCTTAATTTTATCATTGAAAATTTTAAATTTTTTCTTTGAGCATAACGTGATTATTTTCCAGTGGGCACATCATATATATAAACTTGGTAATTTCCTCTTTTCGGTAGAAATATATATAGTATTTATATTGAATATATTCTTACACAAATAAATGACCCAAAATAATATTCTAAGCTAGCGAAAGGATATATTCTAGCATATAAAAATAATTATCTTATATTCTTGATTTATACGATATCGATGAAACAGGATTTTATTCGCAAAAAAACCAATAAAAATTGCAATCCTCTGTTTATATGATTTTATTAATGATAATTCTATAATTTCATTTCGCTCTTTGATATAAGCGAAGTATCAATGGCATTAAACAAATATCATTCAGTTTCTTTTCTATCATAAAAAAATATAGATTCTACTTATTTTCTTAAATAAACTATTATTGTAGATACACTGTATAGAATTTGTTCTAAAATATATTTATCTTAAAAATAGTAGAATATTACTACACACAATGAAATTTCTCGACATATGTATTTTATTATTTCCAAAAACGATTATGTATATATATTCTTTTTGTGCTTGCCGCTTCAATTTATCACTAAAATTAATATACCCCCCCCTCAAAAAAGATAATATGCCATTAAAAAAGCTAGAAACCCCGTAATTTATATAGAAAAGATAAAAAATTATAATTTTACATTAAATAAGAGTTAATGCATATATGTTATTTTTATCTCAATAGTTTACACTCTTTTTCAAACGTGCAAAATTTTAGATATATTTATAGAATTGCAAATGTTAATGCCTCTTTAAATACAATATCTTCGCAACCCATCTTTATAAATATTCTTCTTTACAGTCTTAATAATTCAAGTGGCATCCAAACAATATTGTTTGTGCTTATATTTCTCTACTTCGGCATTCCCAAGTCTTTGATATGCATTTCATGGTATTTTTTACCCCTTTATTTACTTTATGATTCATAGTATTACTGAAAAATTATAAGGATATTTAGAAAATAAATTCATTAGTAAAAACCATTTAAATGTATTTAAAGGAACTCGCTTTATTACTTTCAATGAATTTGAATGAATAGGAATGTAAATATATCAAGAATAAAATTTTTACCAGATTTTAAAAACATAATAATAACAATTACCAGGTCAAATTTAGAATATTGAGATATTTTAAATGAAAAATGCTTTTTTTTACTTTGTGTAAAAAGTCATAATAAAAACGATTATTTTGTTTATATACATCCTAAGAATATAAATCAACACATTAAACTTGATATTATGCATTAATTTCTTTTTAAACGAATAATCCTTATTATTTACATAAAAAAATATTTATTACATCATAAAATGAATAATATCATTGCGAATTAACAAGAAAATATTCCCTTTCTATGCGGTAAATAATATGTCAAGAGGCCAAAAATATAAATTATTGACATCAGATGTCTGCCAAAATTTGCCCATTTAAATGCTTTAAACTACATATGTGTCATATTACTAATATTGTATTTAATATTTACTTCTCTTTTTTCATAGTAAATGTTTTTTAAAACTAGACATAAATGCCTTGATTAATTATTGTAAAAATTCCTCTATAATTATAATTAAAATTATAAAGTGTTAACAAAATTCTACGAATTTATGAATTTATTTCGATTTTATTTTTAAAAAAATTGAACGACTCATTTTAACTGATTTAAATCTAAAAAATTAGCCACCTTATAATTTAAATTCTGATTCATACATTTGAATATTTTAACAAAAGGATCTAAACTTACTGTTAAGATATAATTATACTGGGTTATTTTTGCATAACAAATGAAAAATAATAATGCTTTAATGAAAGAATATTTATATCATAATATCTTAATGTAATTCTTCTAAATATTATGCTGTAAATTTATTCATTTTTATTATGATTTTTCTCTTTTAAAAAGCTTAATATGTAAATACTTTCTTATAATTATCTGATTTTAGTGGATTTATAAAAACTGTATATTTGTGATCACCTTAATTATATTTTTATTCCTTAGTGCGCTTTTTTTGCCTGTGAATTTTTTTGTGAATTTTCAGATATAATTGTTATAAGTTGTATATATCAGAGTTTAAGTTTTTATCGGGTCTTTATTGAATAATTTATTCCGGATGTTTAAATTTAAAAGGTTTTATCTGCCAAAAAACGCTTTATAATTATCTTCGTGCTTTATTTTTTGGTATCTTATATTATAACTACTTTCTTGGTTGCATTTATACGATATCAAAAAGCTCGGTATGCCCAAAATGTGTACCATTATTATCTATTAAATATATTGCTAACAAGTACTATTGCAAAAATATTTGTTTCGTGATACTTTTTGTGTCAATTATTATGAAAATAACTAACAAACAATGAACTTCTGTGAATTAATCGAGTATGATACTTGATATTAGCCACTATACCCTAATATGCTAGATAAAATGAGGATTATTATGAAATTAAAAGACCAATTCACCCCTTCTTAACACATTAATTATTTTCAGGAAGAAAAATTGTGTAATACACTAAATTAATACATAAATTCTCATGGTTAGATACAAAATTATATATAAATATGAAATTTCTATGCTACCTCTATGTGAAACTATAAAATGTAAACCTTGGTATTATTATGAATAATTTAATGCACAGACATAGAAAAATTTTATGACATATCTATTAAAAGCGAATTTCGCTATTTAATGTCCCGAAATTTATATACATTTGTGGTAACCTTAGGTTTTGTCATATATATGAATATAATATAGAAAGAAATTATAATCTGCAATATATTCTAGATTTTTATTTTCTGATCGGTCAACATTATCGATATTGTTATACAAAAAACAAATATTTCCAAATAACCTTCATACAATACACGGTGTTTTTATATTTACAGACAGTGTAATACTGCGGAAATATTTGTATTTTTTCGTATTATAAATAAATTCAAATATATTTTCAATTTCTGACTTAATTTATTGCAGGCAAAATGAAAGATTGAAATCTGGTACTTTTTTGTTATCCCATATTTTTTTATTTTAAAAAGATTTTTGAAAGCATAAAATACAAATACAATTTTTTTTTTGCTATTTAGAAGGTTTTTGTGTATCTTAGGTATTATAATAATAAACTATATTTGAATTAGCAAATCATTTTTCTATAAATTGTGCTCTAATACCTTCTAGTATACTCATAGGAATAAAGGTAACTAAAGAACGTCTCGACTTTGTAAATTAAAATACAAAAGCACAGATTCTTCGGAAAATATTATGAATCCAAATTTAGTATTCTTGTAAATAACAAAAATTACAAAAACAATGATTCTTTAAAAAAAACTTATGTTTAATTCTTAAAGTTCCATGTGCACAAAAATATGTAAAAGTTTAAAGATTTAAATACGTTAAAAAAATCTAAAAACGTATTTTTTTGCGTGATATACATAAACAGATATAAAATTTATAAACTAAGTATTTTTTTGCTGCCTCTCCTATAAATAATAGAAAAAACAGAAATAAGACAAGGAAACCAATAAAATTTTTCATAAAGTTCAAGCAAATAATTGTCTTTGACAACATTTTTGGTGCCCATTACTATATCTCTCGCTCTAAAAAAACGACAAAAAGGGGAGCTCTAGCTTTCTATCTTCTAAAATATCCCTAATAATATCAGCCATATGTGAGATA
Source organism: Rhyacophila brunnea (assembly GCF_057557595.1). NCBI lineage: Eukaryota > Metazoa > Arthropoda > Insecta > Trichoptera > Rhyacophilidae > Rhyacophila > Rhyacophila brunnea. The sequence goes on from NW_028232824.1 coordinate 398,796, forward strand.
TCTAAAATTACCACAAAAAAAGTGTCTTTTTTGGCGAATATTACAAAAAGAGCTTGCCCAACATATTTAGATTATGGTTATTGAGGAATGCTTATCTATTATAATAAAAAATAAATGATAAATAAAGTAGTTTAAAGATTCATCGATGTTGCGGTTCAAATATAACCTCTAAAAATTTTAGTAAGTATTGTATTTGTATCTTTAGAATAAAATAACATAGTATAGCTTTCCTAAATTATATATTTTATCATAGAATACACTAGCAGAAAGCGTATAAAGTCATTTGCCACAATAATTTATCTCCATAAAAAACCATAGGTTTAAGTTTTGTACTGATTTTAGGCATTATTTGGCTCTATTAGAAATCCATTCTATGGATTTGTACATTTTTAATTTACCTCACTATAAAGGACTAAATTCTTTTGCCTGCAAAACTAATTATTGAATGGTTGTTTGTTTTGCTTTGGACCACTTTCAAAACTCTTTATTTTTTTGATAGAAACGGATTTTATAGGATCAATACCAGATACAACCACAGCCATCTATATTTTTTATTTTCGGCTTACTTTGCTAACCTAAGAACGGCCTATTCTATTTGAACATTTAGTTTTAAATTGTAATACCTAGTTCTTTTGGATAAACATTTATTTTTTTGGTTTTTTTTTATCATTTATGTTTATTTGAATAAATGTTTTCGATTACAATTGTTTAAAAATAAAATCACTTGCAAAAAAAATATCGTGATAAGGTCAAAATTACTGATAAAATTATCGTTTTAATGAAAAGAATACCATTTTAAGAAGGGATAGTTCACAATAAGATTTTATTCGGAAAAGAAGTACCTGGTGATTAAAATAAAGACGTATAAAAAATTAAAATTAGTTAACTATTAAATTTTAATAATTTTATAGAATAAATATAGCATTTTTTCAAATATTTATATATTTAATTATCCGTATTGTGTTTTGCATATAAATATGGTTGTAGGGCATGTAGCATAAATTATTAGATAAAAATATAAATGAAATTAAATGAATTCATGTGTTTATAAAAATAAAATGGAAATCTTAATTTACATTAATGTCTACACCGATACACAAGATAAAGTGCAATAATCTAAAATGTCATCAACACATTAAAAAGATTTCTCTTATAACCACATGTGGTCACATATTTTGCTACCAATGTTCTTCTACAGTAAAAAAGATAATGAAGTGTATTGCTTGTCAAGCTTTTCTTAAGAATAATGATATTTCTTTAAAAGAAATTGATAAGAAGCCATGTCTACAAGGATTTTCCCCTGAAATTATTTTAGAAGAGAGCAGAAAGGGTATAAATTTTTGGTTCTATCAAATATATGAAGAACTCGAAATTATGAAGCTAGCAAGTGAAGAAAGTTGCTATAATTTATCTAAGGATTATGAATTTATTAAAGGTGAGCTTCAGAAATGTACAATTGAGCGTGACTTTTTGGAAGGAAAGCTTCAAAAAACTGAAGATGCACTTGAAAGGGAAAGACAAAATGTTTATGATCTACAAGGGATTATCGAAACTAAGAATAAGGAATTGAAAAATATAGTTAGTTTGAATGAAAGGCTGAGATTTAACAGTAGAGGTAATGATAGAAAGAGCACTGAATATTCAGAATATCTTAAAGGGGGGAATGTCGACTTTCAAAAAATAGAACCTAACCACGATATTAAATAGAATACCAAAACTTTTGATTTTTTTTAATAATTTTTGCAATAATTCATTTTTTAGAATTCATTATCCTAAAATTTCTGGGACAAAGCTTGAGTTCTGATATTTTCTGGGCTTTAAAATGTCATTTTAAGCAAATAATATGAAAAAAAATTAGGGGAATTTACTCCATAGACTTGATGTGAAATGATTTTTCTTTTATAATACATATGAAGATATTTTATTATATTCTGAAGTCGTGCAATCTTTTTTGGAAGAAAAGATGTATTTTTCCATTATTAAATATTTTTAGTTGGTAAATATTAAATTCTACTGACTTATATAACAACGAAGCCCCTTCTTTATGCCATACAATATATAATGACCCTAATGGAATAGTAACAATATAAAACGGACTTTGTATATTTTTTGAGGAAATTTTCAATGAAAGTAAATCCAAGGAAACTATTTTTTTATCAATATCGTATAAATCTTTAATACATGGTTAAGCTTTTGTAATGCCCAAAATAGTACACTTTTGATGAAATAATATAATTTTTTGTGGTCAAAGGATTTATTGGAATAGAGTTGGGAATATAATATACGTAGTTAATTAAAAAAGCATATGAAATTATGCCCTAATCGACGAAAAAAATCAAATATCACTAGTATTTTTTTTAAAGATGGTCCTATGTAAAAAGTAAGAAAGTGAGAGAATAATTTCAATGGTAATTATTCATAACAGAGTAATATAAATTATGTGATATACAAGAATTTAAAACCTTTACAATATTAGTTTATATATAACCCATTTATAATAAATTTTTTTCTATTTAAATAGTAATTCTCGCACAAAAAACTGAAGAGTTTAAATAAATTCTTAAGTGGTGATTTTAGTATTTATTATGCGAATCTTAGTTAAATTTCTATAACTATATTACTTTATTTTCTCAACATTTAAGTTATGCGCAGTTTATTTTTATGATTATTTTAAATTATTTTATTTTCTTTGATTATTCACCTCGTAACTAATATTATTTGTCCCTTTTTTCCTGGTACAAGTGTAATTTATAAAAACCTTTAGACAAGGCATTATTAATATACAATAAACGCGAAAATCAATGGTTGCTTAATGTAAAGATACTATATTTTTTTCGAATTTCTAAACAGAATTTATATGCTATAAACACAAAAATTTAAAAGAAAGAACTTTTATTGTACCTTAGCAGAGAGATGAATGTTCTATCTTTCTTATAATTTTGTTGATATGTTTCTAAAATATAATAAACACATGCAATAATATAAATCGAGAGGTTATCATATGCCATTATTTCTATATTAAATGGTTGTGTATTATTTTAAATATGATTTACACCCACTGTATTCAAAACTAGACCTTCGTTTAAAAAATAAAAATGGGGTTTAATAATAATGATGTGAAAGTATGCAAACAGACACATTCAAATAAAAATAAAAATTTGAAATACAGAGTATAATCGACGGTAAAATTTACATCAAAAGTTACTATATTATACTTCTTTGCGAAGCATACTTCAAATAAGCATCGAAAAAATCAAAGATAAATTCTTGAAATAAAAAGCCTATAGTTTTTGAAATACGTTAATTCACATAAAAATCAATATTCAAAAAAATATGTAATAATTCGTACAAAATTCATTCATTAATACTAAAAAAATTTTTTAAATTAAATTACTGGCATCATGAAGTATCGCTAAATAAACTTTATTATCATAATATATATTTTATAAATAAAATTGAAAATATTAACCAAATACTATAAATATGGCACATTAAATATTTTTTCTCGCTAAATAAAACTGTCAAAGCCAAATATAATTCTAATGCTTTTTAATTATATATGCTTTAAAAGTGAAAGCAGAAATTATTTTCATGGTTGATCCTAAATAATGCCTGGTATAGTAATTTGTGTATGTGTTACTAGTTTTTATAGATAAATTAGCCTATAAATTTCTAGCTTGATAATATCATGCACCATAGAGTGGAACGTTGTGTTCATAAAACACCATAAGTCGTATATTTTGGAGTTACGAATTCTAAGATTAGGGAGATTTTGCAAAAAAATAGGGTTGAGGAAGACGGTTGAATCATGAGTCTTGAAAGAACATGATTATTTATGATGATGAGATTGAAAGAAGCATACAAATGGCAGCTATATGGTGCCATCTAAGTTTTTCTTTGTTAAAAAGAAGTAATAAGATAAAATTAGCTCATAATAAATTTATATGGTTTATTAGGACTTATAGTGTATCAACGAAAGCTAGAGAATACGTACAAACAATAGGATTGAGAAAACACTTGTTTAAATAATCATAGAATGAAAAGATGCGTTTTAAAGGAGTTTAAGCAGAGTGTAGTAGAAAGAATTTTCGAAATATCGTGCTTCATAGAAGATTAATAAGCTTGGTTTAAGCAATGAAAGTTTACTGAATCACATAAAAATTACAGAAATCATTTTCATCATGAATTTTTTATATTATATAGAAGACATGTTCTAATACATAATGTTCGAACCATTTATTTATACTTTATAAATGTTCTAAATTGATTCAAATGTGTATGAGATTCTATAAACATAGATATTGTATATTTGTGAATGCATATTTTTAACTTCTTACACACTCAAATTTTACGGACTATGTTCAAGGTTTTATCAATGATAGCCTTCAAATAATAATAATGCAAGTTTTTTTTTGCGATTAACCATTTTTTATAACAAATGAATATTTCTCTCAATAATATAAAATTTGAAAATAGAATAGTCTAAAATATCTGTTATTTCGCTTTTAAAATTAGAATATTTTTTTAATGATATCTTGTATATGACATTGTAGAGTATAAAATTCTGGACAAGACAAATAATAATATTCATCTTAATATATGAGATTTCTTAAATATATATCACATTTTAAATGTGTAATTTTAATATCTGCACAATTTAACTTAATCATTTACCTTCAATATGTTCAATAAATTTTTAAACTTATATTTTTAATAAAAATCATTAAATATCTAAATTAAAATGGAATAAAGCCATCTTTTTTGTTATTTGACTTCAATATAGAAAATATTGGAATAAAAACTCATCAATGATTTAGTATTAAATCACATAACAAATAAGAGAAAACTCTTTTTAGAAAATTTGTAAAATGATTGTATCCAGACGAGTCAATTATGGATATTTAGATGCCCTTGAAAAATGCGCAATATGAAGAGCAAAAAACAGATTAAAAACGATTCAATCAAAGAAAATATATGCAATATCAAAGAGAGTATATGTGATAACAAAGAAAATGTATGTAATGACAAAGAAAATACATGTGATAACAAAGGAAAATTAGGTAATAACAAAATGATTGTATCATGTGTTGAAAATTGCAATGTTTGTAAGCTAACTGATTATGTACATCCACAGTGGTTCATACTATTAAAAGAAGAGTTTCAAAAGCCTTATTTCAAATACATACGAAAATTTCTTCATAGCAGTAAAGTAATATATCCACCCATAGCACAAATATTTACCTTTACACATTACCATTCGTTAGAAAAAACAAAGGTTGTGATTTTGGGTCAGGATCCTTATCACAATAAAGGGCAGGCAATGGGACTTTCATTTTCAGTTAATAAAGAATGTAAACACCCCAAATCATTACAAAATATTTTTAAAGAATTGAAATTAAGTTATGGTGATAAATTTAATACACCCAAACATGGATGTCTTGTTGGATGGTCAGAACAGGGCGTGCTATTGTTAAACTATGTTTTGACTGTGTTTGAAAACGAACCAGATTCACACAAAAAGATAGGGTGGCAAAATATAGTTACTCACATAATTAAACTTATCAATGAAAAATGCTCTAATGTTGTATTCATGATATGGGGTAAAAATGCTGAAAAGGTTCTGGGAGAAAATATTATAAATGTGGATAAACATCTTGTTTTGAAAGCATCGCATCCAAGTCCATTTAGTGCTAGAAAAGGATTTTTTGGGTGTATGCATTTTGTTAAAGCAAACGAATATCTTGAAAGCAAAAAAATCACTCCTATAAAATGGTAAATTATAATAAATTATATATTTTAATCAATATTTTCTTAAGAGGTTGTGTCCTAGGTGAATTCAAGTTAAAATTTAGACTTAAATTACCAAAACCATATCTATAAATAGTTACATGCCTTTTAAAAATGGGATATATATTTTTTAGAGGTATTTCATCATGACTGTTTTATTCTCTATATTTTGAAAATTTATATATCATTGCAAGAATGATTAATCAAGATATTATCCACAAATATTGGATCTTACGAAAAATAAAGGATAAGATTTTCAGCATAAATTCTACAATTAATATAGATTTCGTTCTCCTCCCATCCAACTAATATACCAGCCATCTCTATCTCATATTATAACTTTCTATAAATCCAAGAGAATATTAAAAGAACAATAGAAAAATATATAGAATATATAATTTAGTATGAAATATAAGTTAAACAGTAAAATATTTTTTCCGCATATTTTCAATAAAACGAAATCCAAACGTTTGTAATTTTTGTAAATAACGTTGCTTACTAAAATACTGTTGGGCTTTCTGGGGAAATTTGTAATCTAATACCACATTCCATTACTTCAAATGAATATAAAGATGATGAAAAAAACAAGGCGTTAAGTTAGATAAAAAAAGATGGATAGTGTTTAAATTAAATTTAGGTCGATATGATCTAAACATAGAAAATTTCATTCTTCTGGATGTCAGTTATAAGATTCTTCACATATAAAGAACTAAGATTCCTTTAGAATTTGATAAATATATCATAATTATTTATTCTTCTTTGTGTTTTTAGCGTACTTATACAATAGACTAGTTTTAAAATCGAGGAATCATATAATATTATTTAGTTTCGTCTAAAAAATTTTAATTGACATAAAACCGAAAAAAAAAGATTTTTAGCATTAAGATGTTTTAAAATCAAGGAAATCATATAATATTATTTCGTTTCGTCTACAAAATTTTAATTGACATAAAACCGAAAAAAAATGATTTTAAGCATTATTTTTAGCATTAAGATGTTTTATGATGTTATTCTTCCATCTAAAATATGAATTATGCTTTTTTTCAGCATTTAATTAATACTTTAAGATGTTTTAAAATGTTATTTTTACATCTGAGATATGAATTAAGCTGTTTTTCTGCATTTATTAAATGCATCAAAAGTCAATATTTCCTTTTTTTTCACGCTATAATAAAATCAGAAAAAAATTCTTCTTTTTTTAACAGTCCCTACCTTAAGAAAAATATTATAAAAAATCCGCTAGAAATAACTTTTTGCATTAAAATGCTGTAATAAAGCTTATATTGCCAAAATTTCAAGAAAAATGAACCTTTTTTTTCAACATACTCACACATTATAATATTTAGACTCTATAGAATGATATTTTGATATTTATAATGGGTGCAAATAGCGTAGAATACCGATTGTATTATATTAGAAAATCTCATCCGTATTTTTAGTCGCTGGATATTAAAATTTTATGCACCAAAATCAACAAATCTGATAACACATTATAATATATCTGAATCATATCGTATTATTTTATATTTCAGATATACTAAATTTTTTTAGCGTTTTTTCTATTAATGATTACCCATGACAATTTTTTTAAAAATAAAAGCCTTAAAAACTTTATATTCCAATATAATTCTATAAAAAAACACGATTTCATTTTAAATGTGATAACTTATTCATTTATAGCCTTAAACCATATAATGAATCTAAAAGTATATTTTTCTTTTTATATAAGCTTTATTTCTTATATCTATCTAGCCAAATATAACTTTTCAACCGTGATATGTAGTGAAAATTATTGAACGCCTTTTATCCTACTTTTATATGTATGTATCAGAGTTTAGCAAGAAAATTTAGCATTAACATGTTAAAAATCCATAGGCTCAACACAGTATCAAAATTTATAAATTTGTGTATGATAGCTTGGTCTGTGGGTTGATCTCAAATTTGAAATCCCCCTAATTTGTATATTGTAATAAATATTTGATTAAATTCACTATAGGATATCTGAATCATTTTTTAGAGCATATAATATTACAAGATACGAATTAATTTAATCTTTTGTCTTTTTACGCAATAATATATACATCTTGTTTCCTGTTCGAATTTTCTCTGATAAAGTTGGTACGCACTAGAGTTTCGGAATTTTAAAATCTTTGAAATAATTAACTGTTTAATGACTTTTAAATTCTTTTTTCGTGATAAAAATAAAGACAACAAGAAGCAGAATAGATAGTGCGCTCCTTATTCCATTTAACTTGAAATTTTTTGTCAATGTTGTTTTAGTAGATCATCAACAACAATGACCCTAAATTTTCTCACTGCTAAAAAATCAACCACACCAAATGTCAATAGAGCATCAACCGAATGTCTTTTAAAATATTTTATCTTTCAAATTTTTTAAATATATAACCTTTATTTCAGTTGCAGAATCAATCTCTTCAATTGCTCGTAAAATATTAAAGTACCTATAATAAATTCTTAATAAAACTCCATACATCTTTGTGACAACCTAGCTAATACATGATATTAAATTAAAGGTCGATTTTTGAATAAATAGCTCCTGTATCTGAAAAATATGTACTTTATTTTATCAGGACTTATTCAATTTTATATTTGAGCATACTGAATATTTAAGACCAAAAAATGATCTGAACTTTTATCTCCGCTTTTTAACTACTTTTATAACTTTAGAGCCGCATGTTTGCACTTTTTTTCTCTTTCTTGCAAGGATCAACAATAATCGATCAATGTTCATGTGTCTTCGGTTTTTATTGGTGCATATTTATAGTAAAGAAAAAAATTATATATTGCCATAGTCGATATGAAACAGGAAAGCTCCATTTTTTAATATTTTCATATCAATATACATGATGACTCGATATTTATTTAATATCGTAGTTATAAAATACAGGTTAAAGATGCAATCATAAAGATAATTTTTATAGAAAGCATAGATAACTATATAATTCTAAACATTTAAAAGTAACTTCGACAAATTTCCTTAGATCTATATATATTTTTTTTATTTATTATGGGTTAAGTTTCTTTTTATCAATTCCATCTATTGAGACGTAGACAGCCCATTTGGAATATTGCAAAACTCCTTGATACATCTTTTGACACCTTCCCCTGATATATCTTCATTAACTGCTCTTCTTATCTCAAATGGGTTCAAGTGCCTTGCATCTATGTATCTTAATTAATATTTTTGCAAAAATTGTGGTCAAAATATTTATTTTATAATAGAATTTATTCGTGTAAAATATAATGAGCGTAGATTTAATAAATGATCAATACACATCAATAATTATTTGAAAAATTATGTAATATGCTTTTTTAATAAACTTTAAATCCTTATTACAAATCGATATTGATATTTTTTAAGCATAATCAGCATTTATAATTAAATTTAAGTATAGTACTATAATATAAAATCAAAAAAATTTCATTTGATATGAAATCATTTTTCTTATTTTTATTATTATCATGCTATTGACCATAAATATATCAAATAAAACTATTTCGAGTTTGAAACCTAATTATTTATGGGCATAAATATTTTTACCTTATATAATAATTGCCAATTTTTTAATGAGCACATTAAAATATAATCTTCTTGAATATCATTCCCTTTTTCATTTTTCACTTTAACATATTAAGGGACCATAAATCATTTTATAATCTATAAATTTTTAGCCTATTTTCAAGTATTAGAAAAAGATTATATTTTTTTATGTTTAAAAGAGCTTTGTGACATCTAACTCTTTGACTTTATTGTTTGAAAGTCGCCATTGCCAATACATCCCAAATATCTAAAATAAATAACTAAAATGTTTTAGCCACCAGTATTTTTTATTCATTGTAAATTAATAAGATTTAGTATTTCTCTGAAATTGCTAGAATTCAATAATTTTCAAATGATTCGTAAAAAATGATGAAGTTATATATGTGATGCTTTTAGAGTGGTTTAATGTATCAAGATGTAATATTTCTTATTTTGTTTATAATTTGTATTTATTACTTAATAATATTTACTGTTTTGATCTGAAATACGCAATTCCATCGAATTTTCTTCAAAGTTTATAGTCAAAATTAGTTTCATATTTTAAATATGCACTGATGAAAATGTTCAGATCTGTAAATTGTAACCAAATATGATTTTCTTATAAGTTTAGATCAAAATTAGAATTATATTTACAAGACCGTGTAAATAAAGACTGCTAGTACCTCACGCAATTATGGATTTACTTTAAAATAAAAAAAACTGTACTATTAATTTGAAATCTATGAATTTACAGGTATTTTTTCCAAAATCTAAGATTGTTATATAGTTTCTGATGAAAGAAGATGGTTATATATACGGCATAGATTTTTGCAAAAAAAGATAAATTTAAATAAATTTTCGGTATGAGAATACATTCGAGGCATAAAATTTACACATCTGAATATATTTTATGCTGAAAAAAAAACATTTTTGCAGTTTTGCCTAACTTATGATGATAAGCATTCTTTTCATTTCTCCTATAAAAATAATACGCCTGGTGCTAAATCAATGTATATATGCTTCCTTAAAGGGTTTCCATTTATTTTAGTAATTTGATATTTACATAAAAAGGTTTTTTATCTGGCCTAAATACTCCTTAGCACGATTTTACTTAATGTACTAGTCCTGACTTTTATTAATTTTAGAAGGTCTACTTTTTAATACTAAGTAATAATTATGTGATTATTATATGAGTTAAGTTGATTATTGAATATTTTGGGGACGAAAAATCGAATTCTGACCATATACGGTTTTTTTATCTAACCATCACGTCGTGCATACTGTAATTTCACTTTGTAACAGTTAGATTCATTTTTTCTCGTTAATGGTAAATAGATTTATAATATAATCATGTCGTAGAGTTTTTTACATTATTAAACAGTAAAAATCCTTTAATTATCCTTATTTTATTTTTATTTGATGTTTTAGACTAATTATTTTTCTTGATATAATTTTATTGTATTTAAACATGCCGAATCTCAAATATATTTTCTTGTATTTATATAATTGGAATTTAAACAAGTATAAAAATCCTACTTATTTTTCTTTTTACATGTATCTAATTTCACTAGTCTTATAGATATGTAAGCATTTTTCTCTACTAATTGACGAAAGATGAAGTTTAAGAATATAAATCAATTTTTATTAATGGTTTCTAAATATAAATTTAGAATTAATTGTTCGTTTTTATTTATGTATTTAAATATTTGTTTTCAGTAGCTTTATCTTTCTAATTTAAATTAACACAATTCCAAGTTTTAAAATCTGCTGATTCTAAAAAAATAGACTCATGTAAATATAATTTAAAATAATGATCAGTAAGATTGAATAATCATTTATTTTGTATCGGTCTTATATATTAGTGATTTATGATGTTGTTAAGGCCTACTACCCTTAAAAAATATTTGTTCTTAGCCTATACATTTATAAGTACTCGATATGTGTCTATTTATTCCGAAGATAAATTTTAAACATCCTCTCAACTTTACCTTTTTATCAAGATTCTTGCCTTTGAGATAAACTCTCGATCTACAATCTAAAACTACTAAAAAACAATAATATATACTCAAGATCGAAAACAGAATGAAAAATACAAAATGCAAAAACCAAAATAAAATCATTAAAAATGACCTTTCAAATTTTATATGAAGCAAATTAAATAGCAAGATTAAGAGCGTACTAAATATAGTAATAATAAAATACTTGATGTTATTCTTTCCAATACAATTATCTATCCACGGGCAGTGATGATCACATTCAACAACACATCTCCCACAATGAAAGCAATGTGAAATATTACAGTTTTTAAAAATTCCGCACTCTGTGCAAAGCTCTTCCGTAAAGATTGCATCTTTTGTTATAATTTCTCTCCTAAGTGTTTTACATGAATTCATCGTATTAATGATGATGTCATCCCCTAAGACTAAAATTGATCTTTCATATTCTTTTTGGTTTCGTTGATAGATATAGCCTGGATTTGATGTTGAAGTTTTAAATAAGGAAATTATGGATATAAAGCATATATAGGACATAAAGAATGTTGTAAGCGTATTCCCACTTTTATTCAATATGTACATTGCAAAAGCTATAAGGAAGGTGTGAAGAATCAAAGTTGTGCACATGGAGACTACATTTCGGCTAATTTCCATGGGCTTCTACCCCTTTAAACATTTGTTTTCTTTCTTGAAACCAATAATTTTCATCTCTATTCTTATTTGTCATGGAATGTGAATGGCGATAAGTGATAAAAATTAAGCTTCTGATTCGTTATTTAAACATATGAACAAATTTACTTGTCAAAAAATGAAATATTGAATAAAATTTGAATTTACAAATAAATTATTATATGATTTATTTTTTCCCTGTTGATAATTTCATTTTCAGAAATTATTTTATGAATCTATGCTTTTTTTTTATCTCTATTATTACAAAAGAAAAATTAAATTTAAAACATGTATATAAATCACATTTAAGCCAATTATCGATTACTAAAATCGAAATTATAACCATTTTGTACTATAAAAAGAAAAAAGTCATTTATTATTGGAAATTAAATGTTGAGACTCTTAAAAAATATTGGATTTATCATTCATTTTTAAATTTCATGTACAAACTTGTCTGCTGACAACTATCGATAAACTTTCAATTTCAATCTCATAATTTAACACAAAATGATATTAGTTAATTTGGTCTCTAAAGAAATAATTTATTATTTGTATTCAAAATGTATTTTTTTCCATTTTCGCCTGTTCACGAAAAATCCCATTTTAATATAGCACATATTTCTTTGTTACTTCTTTCGATCTCAATATCTTTACAATTTTACTATTTACATCTTCTTCTTTCAAGACTTATAAACTGACTTATTTTATAGGATTCTAATTTTGAATGTATTATTCTGCTACTTTTGGCATCCTGAACCCCTTTGTATACGACTTATGTTATCTTGTGGCCCAGCACTTAACTTTATCACATACTAGACTACTATTTTTCAGCGCTGATATAATTTAGAGTGTGTTCCCTTATGGCAAATCATATAATTTTTTCACTTTACTTTTACCATGTATATTACGTTTTTATATTTCCACGGCAGTTCCCAAAAAACATTATATCAAAAAGAATTTATTGGATTTAGATTAAATAGTTTGAGATGTCAGCAGAGGCTAACATGCTAAAAATGCTGGGATTTAGAACGATACTTGAATTGTGGACTCAATAGCGCTGAAGAGTATTGTAAAGGCGATAAAATTGAAAGAACTACAAAGCAAATCTGTTTTTTAAAGCAATCTTACGTTTTTTTTAGTAAATTAAAAAGAAAAATGAATCTAAAATAAATATAAGATCTATTTTTTAATGAATTGCGAAATTAATTTTGAATAACAAAAAGAAAAAATAGGTTTCACTTCCCCATATTAAATAAATATAATTTTAGATATTTTTAAACACCGAATCGCACTAAAATTCCGAATAAAATTAGTTTTTAATATCATTCATTTACGTTTTCATTTAGGAATTCTTTTGTATCAACAGGTTTTTCACCGATTAATGTACTTACACTAAAAAATTAGTTCACGAATTATCAACACCAAAATAAGGCATATCTACAAAGCAGAGAGACAAATTTTACAGCAGTGAATTTACAACCTGAATTATATTTTCTTTCTAATGAGAATGATCGATTCTTTTACCCAATATTTAAATATATGATGATTTCAAATCGAGATTCTAGACCGAAATATTAGGTGTATACAACGCTTATCTAGTTTTTGGGAATGATCACATTCATACTTATACCATGCCATCATAAATTATAAGAATAGATGCATCATATTTCTCAGTCCGATTGTATTTTATTTAAAATCCTTTGTAATAATCATTGTTTCCTGGACATTCTAATTCACCTTGTTCATATTTTTTAAAAAGGGTATTTTATTGCTGATTAAATTAATTATATCGAGAAAGACTTATCGTGTTTATTTTTAACCATAATATCGTATTTATAACATAGACATGCATATTCCTACACGAAAAATTGCCCTGAAATAATTTGAACATGGAAACTTTAGTTGCGTTAGCAGAACTTAAAATTAAAAAAAGGCCAAAATCGATTAATTTTGTAGATTTTTGATTGTTTAGAAAAAAAAGATGCATTTCTTAACTTAGAACAAAGATGAATAAGCTTATAAATCATATTATATGTTTGTAAAATTTAGAGGCAGATCATAAGTAAGTTTTCATGCTCATAAATATGATAATTTTATTAAAACGCGTATATTCAGAGATTGATATTCGTGTTTGTTTTTAAAAAAAGGAATAATCATTTTTAAATTAGAAAATTAATTCTCCAAAAAAATTTAAACTGGTTCCAATTTATAAATTTTTTGTGTTTTTGGAATATAAAATCGAAAAAATAAATATTTTTTTTTAAATGCCGGATATCATATAAATAATCATTAAAATTTTTAAATTTTCGTTAAATATCGACAAATACTTTATAAATATATATAAATATTTTTTGCGTTGAAAAGGGGTTTTATGCCAATATACAAGCATTGCGTGTGTGTAGTTAAAAATATTGATATCTTTTTTTGTATCTACGAAATGATTTTGACAAATTTTAAAGGCTTTCTTATTCACAAATCTCGGGACTCGTTTATTTTTTTGTGAACTAAATAGACTTCGAATACCATTGGTCATCTATCTGGAGTCTAAAATAACGGATAGTGTCTAAAAGGTTTATTATTATCATAGAAGACTTGTAAATAGTTTTTTTTTTAATTTTGATATAAAATATAGATAAATTAATGTTTTAAAAGCATAACACGTCTTTTATACCATTTAATTTACATATGTTGCTTTTATTTCGTTTTTATAATTATAAAGCATATTTTTATATATATTAGGAGCATAAATAACATGGTTAGTCACTTTTAAATCCTTTAGTGCTAAGTAATGGCCTATATTCAGCTATACTTTTATTCGTATTTGTAATTATACTTTTTTATTCCGAATTAGCATAAGAAAATCCAAGAGATTAAACAAAATATATATATAAAAATAAATATTGAAAAAAATAGTAAATATATTGTACAGTTGCTGACTTTGGCATATTATCTTTCAACCCAGTTCTAAAATATTTTTTTAATTCCTTATTTTTTTATCTGTTATTAAGTTCCGGAATTGTAACTAAACAACTAGAAAAAAAACATCATAACAGAATTTCAAATTCATTTAAATTTAAAATAAAAAGGTTAATGGTTTAACTCTTTTTTTATTAGAAGTCCTTTCCAAAATTATAAAAACCCAATATTTTTGCGTGTTCGATATCTTTTTGATATTGATGATTTCAACTTCATCATTTGCCATAATAGTTTCCGTGTGCACTCAATTTAGATAGTTCACATTTCAACACTATGATTGACTATTTCATGATTGAAACCGGATGTTTACGTATTGCTTCTCCATGTATCCGTGCATATTGCTGAAATCTGATAAACATGAATAAAAATAATATTTTGTTTTTTTCTTATTTATATTTCTAAACGTTAAAAGTTGCATTTTCTTCTTTAAATTCTCTCATCCAGCCTAGAACTCGCATGCCATCCATTCTATGTACTTGATTATAATAATAAGTCCAGATTTACTTGATATACTTCTACAATCATATTTAGATACCCGATTTTACATTGTGTTCCACATATATTATTTATGTCTTCTCTTCTGATATTTATTTTCACATGATAAATTGTTTTATTTGAAATAACAGATGTTTTAATATTCTTTTAATGTTAAAGACGATAATATATTTCTCAAATAAATTTAACTTTTGGCGATTATTTATGTAAAGTGTTCAAAGCTTTTTTTAAAATATTGGTAACACCATTTGACATTTCTTTTTCCCATCTTAATTTTTATTTGCAGAGTAGTATTTGAAGATTTCGCAAACAAATTTGACAAAAATTATTCTTTATTCTATCTTAAAGTCTCTCTATTTTAAGTCTTATGGATGTATTTTTTGGTTGTTCGCTACTTTTTATCAATTTTTCAAACGGAAATTTTAAAAATGGGCAAAAAAAATCCTGCGCACTGCAGTCCCTTTGGCTAATTAATTGATTTTGAAGTAATTAAACCACGAAAAAACTACATCGAAGGTGCAATATTCATCTAGGGTGGGTATATTTATTTATATTGCGACTAAAATATATGACATGAATTTATTTTAGATGTTTACATAACAATATTAAAATCCAATTTTTATCAAATATCTAATTCTAGTGATAAATATATAATACCTTTTTAGATATTTCCAAATGCTTAAAGTCATCGATCACATTGCCTGATATGTGATTTACACGAATAATCACAAAAAAAAATTACAAATGAGTTGATCACGAAAAAACAATTTATATTTGAATGCACCTATTTTGTTATTTATTATTTATAAAAATCGGTTTTTATTATTATCTATAATTTTACGAATCATAATTTAATTTTTCTTACAGAACGGATGCTATCAATCCTTCTTTCAACGTTTTTATCTCATATCATCTTTTGTCAAGTTTTTATTTTATATATTAATGGTCAATTAAAAACCATACCGCATAAAAAGTATTATTTGAGAAATCCTTTTTTTCTTTATGATACATGGTGCTTCTTTCCCCCTCATTATCCACCCACATTTTTTAACATCGATATCCAATTAAGTTCGCAATTTAAAACTGAAATCATATCTTCTTTTGATTTTTATATATTTTATTCAACCTTATGCTCTTTAAATAAGTATACCCACCTTTTATATATTGAAATATAATTCAAGTTCTTAAACTTTATGAAAATACACTCACTTGTGATTTTTATAATAGTTTATGTAGCCTCATAATTTTTACTTAAATATTACGTATTTTGATATATTTTTAGCCAATTTAACCCAGTTCTGTATAAGATCTATTATTTCATAAATAATTTCTCATTTGATGCATAATATATGTCGGTTTGGCATCCTTTTCTATTTTTTCATCTACTGTATAAACATTATCGCATATTTTCGATCTTACGCGTGAGCAATTGTAGTCCCTTAGTAATCCTCCCATAAAATGGTTCAAAAGGAGAAGATTGATAAGCTTCTACAAAAACTTGACAAAACATCCCGAATATCACTTAAAGTCGATAAAGACATAACAGAAATAAAAAAAACTGTTGAAGAAGCACCTACAGGTATTATAGATTCATTTCGAAAATATACGTGTCCACAAGCAAATCTTGAAATACTATTAAAATTTTATGACATATTTATCAAAACAGGCGAAAGTATAGATAAAAAGATCAAAGAAATTGAGAAAGGATCGCCCAAATCTAAAGAGCCGAAAAAACAATCCTCTATCCATAGCACCAAAACCCAAACCAATTCTTCTACCAAATCCATTCAAAATGAAAATAATGAAGACGATACGATTTCAAACATAGAGGATTCTTTCGTCAATGAGAAAAGAAATATCGAAATATATTTAGAGGTTAACAACGAATTGAAAATTCTTGAACCTTATAAAGATATAAACATAGTTAAAAAATTTATAAAAGATTCCAATGAAAAGATAAAAAACATTTTAGAACCACTAAATGATCATTTCTTTGCTTCACTACCTGTAATAATTACATCGATCGAAGATGGAGCAATCCGAAATATTGTTCCAATTCAAACAGCATCACATTTTCTACTAGAAATAAATAAAAAAGGTTTTATCGAAAAATATTGTAAATATATGCTAAATATTTATTCACATAGAAATTTAGAAACAGACGAATTTATTTTAAAACTAAAGATAGTAGGTAAATGTTTTGGAAAAATAGAAAAGGTTAACAGTTATTTGTTAGATGAAAAAAATAAAAAGGTTGTTGATGAACAATTGAAACAAATGTTGTTTATCGAACTTAAAGAAATTCTAGCACAAACACTTTTGTCTTTTGAAAACAAATTTAAGCAAGAAAATCTTGTAAAAGCATGTGAAATTTATATAGTTATTTCTAAAAAGGATTTGGAAAAACCGTTTAAAGATTTTAAAGACGATATCTTGGGAATTATTAACAACCACTTACTGAAATTTTTGAATAATGTAGAAGATGAGAAAAAGCCCATAAAAACATTTAGAAACGAGGAATGGTTGCTGGTAGTTTATAAGGTAATGAACCTATTTGAAAATAACGAAATGCTCGAAAAAGACTTCTTTTTTATGTTTAGCGACAATTACGATTTCGGAAATTTTGAGGATATGAGAAAATTTTTGGGAACACTTACTTTCGAGAAAATCTTTCTATTGTCAGATCAACTTAAAGGGATTCAAAGAAATATTTATCTGTTAAATAATTTGCATATGATTGATCTTTTTTTTAAAGAATACAAAAATAATAAAATGACTTATTTTTTTGAAAAGTATATGCTTGAGATTGTTGAAATGTGGGATTCTGAATGTGAAAAACGAAAACGCGATAAAGAAAAGGGGCAAAAATTTTTGGACCTTAATCTTGATATTCAAAGGGATTATTATTTGCCTGATGAAATGAGAGACTATTTGGTTCAAAGAGTTGGGGATATTGTCGAAAAATTTGTGATGGTAAATGGATATAAAGGCGGGAGAGAGGTTCTCAAAGTAAAGATCAATAAGCTATTTTCAGGTGATTAAATATGTGTTCTTTGTTTATGTTTTTTAAGATAAGATTGAATAAATGTTTTTCTTAATTGTTCATTTGTATACTAATAAGTTATTTCTTCAGAGATCAAATGACAATGTTTTTTCTTAGTTTAGATTTAAAAATAAATGCGGTATTTTATGTTGAAGATATAATATTGTTAACAAGTTACTAAGTTAAGATTAATAATATATGATCAAATGAGTTGAATTCAATTTCATTTTTTCACTTATTTTATCATAAAAAAGCCACTTCGATCAATAAAAAATTAATTTCAGTGGGTTTTTATGTGAATATTAATAAGATATTCAAGATACCTTTTTTTTAATCACTCTATCGTCATCTTTTTTTGTAAAGTGTGTTTTAGAATATTTTTCTAGAATTATTTATATGTGTTTTTTGTTCAAATTTTTTTGCATTATCAAAACGTGTTCAATTAGCATTAAATTTATAATAATTGTTCTATACTTTATATCTCTTTGTTTTGGCTACTATTTTACTTCTAAAATCATTATGTTTTTTTTAATTTAATTTTATTCATTTATTTTTATTTTTTTACTCAATATTTAAACTTTTATAATTAGCATACACCTTTTGTTTGTATTTTTTATGTTTTCGTTAACATTCATGTGTTTTAAATTGATTTTAATAATCAAAATAAACAACTCAATTTTAAGAAAAAGGAAACCTTTATTTTTCTTTGATATTCTGATAATCTTTCTGATATCTATCTATTATGGATTTTTTTAACCATGCAAACAAATTGTTTTTATCATAAATGGAACAATAACCCTTATATCGGTGGTTTATAACATATTTGGTATAAAATTTAAGCATATCTTTGTATTTTTTTTTTAAATATTCAAGATCTTAGATTTTATTATTATATGCATTTTTTAATTTACTTGTAATACATAAAGTTTTTCTGAATTTTTATGATCCCAAAATTTATTGATACATAAAATGCATTATATGGGGATTTATTTAATTTTTTCATTGGTAGTATATCTATCAGTCACACTTTGCGCAATATTTTTAAAATAGGCTAAATAAGAATTCTATAAATATATTATGCATTGCGTCTTATTGCATATTTTTTTTATAAAAAGCAGTTATATATACTTTTATGGTCATTAGATTATATTCAGGTCTATTCGAATCATTATAAATTTATCTTTCTTTTTTTTATATTTTTAACATTCTAATTCTTTAAATAACATAAATTATTTTAGATTATAAAGAAATGTATTTTATTGGTATTGAATGGTAATAATGTTTCTAATTAGCTGAGTTTTTTTCATTTTATTTTACAAATCTGTGGTTAAAAGCTTTTATGGTTTGAGTATGGTATTTGTAAATAAATTAAAATAACTGCTTTTTGGAATAATTTTTATCATAAATAGTTCTATGTAGTGTAATAAAATAAATTGTCTGTGTGGCTTTACATATCATGACTAAAATTTTAAACTAGAATATGAGTTATTGAATCAATAAACGAAATTATGATGCATCCCGAATCTAATCTAAAGATTTTCTATAGCTAAAAGATAAAAAAAAATCCCTTAAAATACATAATTAAACGTACGAAGAAAAAATTTAATCGGCTGTAAAATTTCATATTCTAAATATCTAAAATCGTTTTTTTTTTGAATAAATAAATATAAATTGAGATGGCATTACGTCTTCATCGGTTAGTTTTTAAGGATTTTCAATCTATCAAGGTTTTCATTATATAAATACCATAAATAAATTTTTAAAATATCACTTTTTTTTTGTTTTTAAAATTATACCATAAATACATAGATTTACCCTTAAAATTATAGAAAATACAAGTTTAACAATTGTAATAAATAGAATTTCACAAAAAAATATTCAATATTATTAAAATTACAATATTTACGATAAATCCGAATTTATTTCTGAATAAATATACATTTCGAATTTCATCTTAATCTACACCCCAAAAACCGATCTACATACTTATAAACCTTTTTACTACCATACCAAACTTAAAAATCTAGTATTTTCAGGCTTTCAAAAACATCCATCATAAAATCAAGCGTTCTAAAATATGAACTGCTGTCTCTTTATTTAAATTTTGTATATTATATCTCGTGTGTACATATCTTTTTAGTCAATTTTATGGCCTTCTTTTTTTTCACTTTTAAACTAAAAACATGATTATTTGTACTCTACTGCCCTGTTTTATCATCTTATTGCACAAATATAAGTTTAAATTGAATTTTTTATTTTAGTTCTAATGCCCGATATTACCAAATACTAATTTAATTTGTAATCCAGACAACAACAAAATATGTTGAATTTCTTGTGGAGCTCTAAAAAAATCCAAACATTAAGAGTTTAAAAGCTGAAGATTAAATTTTTTTTGTTCATAAAGTTTTATTAAAAACCACAAAAAAAATTAAAAATAGTTTAGAAAAATTTAAGATTGCTTATTTATATTTGTGTATTTTATCTGACTTTTTTGAACTTTCCGAATATAAACTAACAAAAATGTCACCGTAAAAAACTCATTCGAGAAATAAATTGAATATATACTATTGTATTTTTTTAATGTGAATATAGATTTAATATTTTGCTTTCCAAAAAACTGCATGCTTCAAAAAAAACAAGAAATTTTTATGAAGTAAATATAATCAATTATTAGTATAATAATATCAAAAACTGTTCGGAAAGGTTTATATAAATGCGAAAAAAAATGTCTTGTACTTCATTCATATTGTATTTTTGAGACAATACGGCTCTAAATTTCATCATGAAAATATAATATCAAGGTAGTATATTGTGATGTAAAAATAATATCGAATCGCAAATTTTATAAAAAAGGAAAATATTAACTATTTTGGCAAAGAAACATCAATTTCAGCAATCATGGTTGATAAAATTATTCCTAGTTACAAATAATTTTATCATAATGTTCTCAAAAGAATTATACAAATACAATCCTTGCATGGTCATAAGAATTAGTTGAAATGCTAAAAACATGAAAATACATATATCGAAAAAAAAAATTATCGCTTGTATTATACATACAGCGTGAATGAAAAATCATTTTGCTGATATTTTTATTGACTTGCGCGATCTATATTATACACATGACACAGCATTCGCAATATATTATGAATCTTTTAACTCCATTTTAAACTTATGTGACAAGTTATTTTAAATGGAAAAAAATACCGAAATAAAGAGCAATAAATGTTAAAAAAACCACTTGATTTTTATAGTATAACATTTAAGGTTTTTTAGCGTCAAAAAAAACATCAGGCATAACACGAAGCTGTTTTTTTACATGAGTCTAAAATATAAATACCGAAAAAACCATTAATTCGTAAGAATTACTTCATTGTTTATTTAAAATGTGATATGACTTGTTTTTTACTGTAAATCTAATTCAATATATCATCAAAATATGGTCAATCACATTAAAAATTTTTTATAAGAATTATATTGCTTTTTGTTCTGATATCCTGTTAAATAATTTTTGCTTTATGTATTTGTAATACGTTATTTTATTAGCTAAGATTCGTGCTTTTTATTTAGTTCTTACTTAAATTTTGAATACAATATTAAATTCTTTATGGAATATGATAGTATTTGATCTATTGAAAATATCATTCCTAAAAGAATTAATGAATAATACGTGGATTTTTGCTACGGGATATGAGAATCTTAAAAATCCAATATTTTGTTTTTATCAAACTAATGTGCCTTTAAATGTATTTATATATAATTTATGAATTTTAATTCTATTATTACAATATATAACTGTGAATACTAATTTTTTGTGATTATAAAATAACAAATGATAATAAAGAAACCAAAAATCTCTAAAATTGAATTTAAATATTAAAATTTCATGAATTTTTAAAATAAAATGCCATGGAAATTAGTTCTCATTGGGTACATCGGGATAAAATCATTTTCTGTTCACTTAGAGAATAGATATAAGATGAAATTAAAGTATTTATAGTGCAACTGTCCATATAATACAAAAAAAATATAAAAGACACTGGCGTCAATCAAAAAAATAAATTAAATTATAATCATTTTATACATCTGAATCATATAAATTATGCACAAAGTAGAAAGAAAATTCCGAAAAACTAGTAAAATTGATGTTTATATTTGATGTTAAGCCTCTAAGTGTAGTTCCAATTGTACTTATAGAAATAAAAAAAAAATTACAATCGCTTATAAAGATTGGTTTTTTATCATATTATAATGCTTTAAACTCTTGAATTTGTATTATTTCAACTGATGTGCAATATATATAAAAATATATCACAGAAAATTTGACGCAATAATACCACGAATCATACAAAAATAATGATATTAGAGATATAAAATTCATTTGAAAATTTCTTGTCTAGCTAAATATTACAACGAATTTTCGGTGTGGTAATTCTAATAAAAATTTGCGTGAGGGCTCTATTCTTTTACTGTATAAAATTTCCAGACGATATATATTTGTATTAAATTTATATTTCAAATGTACAAAAAAACATTTTTTTATGATTATTTACGGATCCTACGCATAAATACCTTTGAAAGACGATAATATATGCATATTTTAAATCAAAACGAATAAATATACACCATTAAGTACAGGATAACATTATACGTATTATTTTTTTACAGACGGTGCACGCATAGTACTACTAAGATGTTTTTTTTGTAGATTAAAAAAAGGAATATTCGACACTATTTTCTGAATTTATCTTGCATTAAAAAATCTTCTTGATAGGTTTTAATATAATTTTATGTATGATTCGTTTATTAAAAATAATCTGAGAAGCCAATACACCATTTAAATTTTAAAAAAAGAAGTAATTCATACTATCTTCATATAAAAACATCCAAAATCTCAAGATATAGGTTATGTATTTAAATTATTCAAATATAATTATTGGTTTTCATGTTAATTATCAAGCAGTAAATAAGAACAAATTTATTTATAGAGCATGAAAGCATTATTAATTTTTTTGAAATCGGGTCAAGGATATCTGCAATTATATCAATTGACCATTTTCTTAGATGTTATTTATTTCGCAGAGAAATTTGTCTTCTGATGTAAAAGACATTCCCTGAGCACCGGTAATCTATAAAGTAGTAAAGCAAGTTTAATGAATTTTATTTTTCTAAAACGAAAAAATAGTAAAACAAACATATTTTTGAATAAAGAAATTTAATCATTCCCGCGAAAATGAATTTATTTTTGGAAAAATAAAATTTATTGTACAAGATCTCAACATACTAAATATTTGTATTCTTAAACAATAACAGATAATTCTGGTTAAAACTACGATAAATCCATTTATATGTTTCTATAAATATTGGTTTGTTGATGAAAGAGATTTTTTGAAAAATTTATCTTATTTTTATTCGTTAAGAACAGCATCTTCAGTCTTTTCACTTTTTTTGTATATTTTATCAAGTGCTTCATCAACTTTCACCATCCGGCTTTCGTCACTTGCAAGATAAATTTATTTTTATAATATTAATATATAAAAATTTAGATTCCGAAGAAATGATATAAATGTGAGATTTATGTATATAGGTGATCGCTTTACTAGCATAGTACGAATAAAAAAATGATCCAGCGTAATTTTCTCGGTTGACACAAATATGAACGCATAAATTTGTATTTTTTTTTAATTATTATGTCAAACCTATAATGTATTCTTAAGTTTCCCCGATGATACAAGCAATAGTGCTGAGTATT
The DNA here is from genome assembly GCF_057557595.1 of Rhyacophila brunnea. Lineage (NCBI taxonomy): Eukaryota > Metazoa > Arthropoda > Insecta > Trichoptera > Rhyacophilidae > Rhyacophila > Rhyacophila brunnea. The sequence goes on from NW_028232824.1 coordinate 423,053, forward strand.
TAAAAAAAATTAAAATTAAAACACATAATAATAACGATGCAAAATTATAGTTTTATTCTGTATACTACATAAAAATGATATTTTGCCTGCTAGTCTCAACAAAAAATTTTTAGTTTAAAATACAAGATAAATTACCACTTTTTTTGTCACGTGTTTATATCTTTTTATTTATATTTCAGAAGATTTTGAGGCATTTTCAATCTATCCTTATGCGGAAACAAATCACTTTAGGCTATTCTATCGTTCAATATCATTTTTATTTTTATCAAAATATGCTTTATGAATTTCATGGTGATCATTGTGTAAGTTCAAATCGTTAGTTTAATACATATAATATCCTAAATTGTACTCTTTTAGTGTAAAATTTATTTTTGTTGGTGGTTTTGATTGCATTCATATCACATAGTGAAATATATATTTTATAGCTTGCTAGAACGATAAATTATCAAATAAATATGGTCTTTATATATCTACATAGATCATTATATTATTAAGCTTATAATTTTTTCGCTTTGTTGGCTTCTAATAAGTGGTTCAATATTGATCATTTTTATTTTTGATCAGGATCAATTTTGGTATAACTATTATATAATCTTTAAACTAAAATAAAAATTTTTATTATGAAGTTGATTTGTTAAACCCTAAGGAATTCGACAAAAGATAACCATTTCTAATAATTATGCATACATTTATTTTAAATGATTATATAATTCTATAATGGCAAACTCTGATTTTTAAACCAAAAAATTTAAAATATGGAAATATCAGTCGATGTGTTTAAGAAATACTTTTAATAAAATATTAAAAAAATATCAGAGGTCTTATTATTTCCATGAAAAATACGCATAAACACAAGAAGGGGCAGAATAATTTTTTTAACTCTTAATAACAAAATTACTGACCTGATAATGTGTATAAATTTATTTAAAATTATCTATCACAAGATAATCGTCAAGTTGAATTTAATAATATATTATATTTCTTTTTAATTGAATGTATTTCTGCACCATAATATTTTTTTGGCAGTTTTTAAGTATTTTTTTAAAATATAACTATTCGAATCAAAACATACTATTTTATCTTGTATACTATTGTGATTTAATTAAAAAAATATAGCGAATTTATATGCCTTTATGATTCATTTTTAAATTTAATTATATAATTAAATTTTATGTTTTTTTGTCCGTTATTATTTCTGATGATGTTCTAAATTAATTATCCTTTGATTACAAATAATGAGGTCAAAATCAACTATAAATTTATTTAAAGCAGCTTTCTGGAACAGTTTTTCATTGATAAAAGAATTAAATACAGTAAATTTGAAAAACAATTTTTAAAAGCCTTTTGAATTACATGATGGATGTTTAAAGCCGAATGAAAAAAAATAAAGTGGCGAAATATTTTACCTCTATCCTAAATATTTTACCTCTATCATAAATACTTTATTTCGATGTTGTTATCTCTGACGAATTCATTGGTTTTGCATAAGATTTCGCATCCAATTAAAAAAGATTATAAATATGAAACCAAATACAAAACAGATTAATCAAACCCATAACCAGTTCATGTCACATCGTTTTAATAGACGAATAATGAAAGAAATTGAAAATCTTTCTAAGATGAATGTTGTTGATCTTAGGCTGATCCTGAATGACAGTGTTTCAGTCAAGCAAGGCGACAATATAAATGACACATCAGGGGAATCGCCGCAAGTAATTGAGACCATTAATGAGTTTAAGGTTGAAATAACGGGTGCCAAGGAAACTTTATATGCAAATGAAAAGTTCATTTTACAATTTAAAATACCAAAATCGTACCCTATTGAGGCCCCAGAAGTTATATTTCAAGATATGATTCCGATAAATGAACATGTTTATTCCAACGGTCACATATGTTTATCAATTCTTTATGATCATTGGTCACCAGCATTGACTATAGAATCCATATGTATAAGCATTATTTCATTGCTTTCAGGAGCAAAAGAAAAAAAAAGACCACCAAATGATGATCGATATTGTCGTATTTCATCTAATAAAAGCCCGAAAGATTTCCGATGGTCATACCACACTTGATAGATTTATATAAATAAATGTTATTTGGAACTTGATATGTTTTTTCATGTCCTCAACCCAAATATTTACAAAAGGCTTACTCAAACTTTATATTAAAAAAAATATTTTTTACATTTTTCTTACAAAATTATATTATTTCGGCCGAGTTTTTAATAACTTGGGATGGGGTGGTTAAAAAATTACTTAAAAAATATGTTAAGGGTTAAAAATCCTGGAAGAAGTAGAAACATACATGTAAGCTCTCACACTCTGCAAGACACTTGAACCCATCTCATTTGAGAGAAGAAGAGCAGTTGATTAAGATAGATCAGGGAAAGGTGTCAAAAGATGCATCAAGGAGTTGTGAAATATTCCCAATGGACAGACTACGCCACGATAGATGGACCTTATAAAAAGAAACTTTACCCATAAATAAAAATTATATATAATTACCCCCATGTCGTACCTAAATACAATAAACACCAATACAATTTAGAGAAAGTATTACCTTTTATTTATTTCCCCTTAAATATGTTATTTTTGCCTTTTATTTTATATTTATGAGATATATCGAATCGCGCTTCTGCTATTATTTATATTCTATTGATCAATTGTAATTATGTTTTGATACCAGTTAATGCTTATTTTTATGGCATCATAAATAAATATCATATAATAATTTTTTCTGTTCATTCTCGTATTTCAAATATTTTTACTATGTGTTATATGATAGAATTGGTTAATCTTTATAAAAGAAATAAATGTAAATTATAAAAAAAAGACTTTATTTTTTATGATATATATTGCTTCCATTCTAAGTTTTTGTAAAAAAATATATATAGATGACTAAAGCTATCAGCAGCAAAAAAAAATGAAAATTGAAAGGGCGTTTAAAATATTTATAATTCATTTTTGGAAATATAATTATATCCTTGATATCTATCAGATAATATACCTCTAATCTATTCAAAATTTCTTTGTAATATTATCTAAAAATATTCAGAAACTGTTAATTTTATGTAATTTCAAATCAGCACAATATATATTCATCTTATAGCGCCTTAAAGAAAATTTTTTTAGCATAAATAAAAGGAGGAACATGAATACGTTATTCATATACAAAAATTAATTTGTAATATTATAAACCTATTTTAAATATATAACTATATTAATTTATTATTTTTATTGATAAATATTTTTCATAGATTTACTATTCCGATACAAAAATTAATTTTCAATATTATAAACCCATTTTCAATATGTAACTATATTAATTTATTATCTCTCCCAATAAATATTTTCATGGATATACTTTTCTGATATAAAAATTAATTTTCAATATTATAAAACTATTTTTGATATGTAACTATATTAATTTATTATCTCTATCGATAAATATTTTTCATGGATATATACTTTTCAGATACAAAAATTAATTCTAAATATTAGAGACCTATTTTAAATATATAACTATATTAATTATTTATCTTTACCAATAAATATTTTTCATATATTTATAATTCAGTATATCTGTTTGTAGACATCAAATTTTATTGTAAATTCATTTTAATAATCAAAGTTTTAATTTTATTGATTTAATTTGAAGACTTAAAACTTATACATTGACCTTTAAAAATATCAAATTTTATTGTAAATTCATTTTAATAATCATAGTTTTAATTTTACTGATTTAATTTGAAGACTTAAGTATTAAATATTAACATTCTAAAGTTGATGTATTTGAGAGCAACAGATTAACAAAAGCAGCTAAAAATATCACAATAAAATAATAATCTATTATCTGAAAGGAGATGATACAAACTATTGGTGCAAATCAATACAAATTGATTTTGAAATGCTTAATTGGTTCTAGAAACTCCCCTTAAAAAATACATATAATGAAAGATAATGAAAAAATGAACGAATTCTCAAACACAACTAAGATAAAATTATGTTCTTATTGCAATCAAAATGTTGATTGTAAGTGCGGACCCAGTAATAAAGAAATCGAAGATGGGTTTATAAGTCAAGAAAATAATCAGACAACAGATGTAGAAAATGGATTCGGCAGTAACGAATCTGTAAGTAAAGCAAAAATTGACCATGAAACTATTCATAAATCTAAATATACAGTTCGGCTTGATTTGAATGAAAACGTAGACGATTCAAATGAAAAATTGAAATCTAGAACGGAGATAATCGATATGGAAAAAAATAAACAAGAATTAAAAGATACTTCCGAAATTGAAGGAGATGGTTTTTTGAACGTAGCTGATACCAAAGAAAACGTAGTTCCAGTTAAGTTTAATAATTTTGGTGCTATTGAAAATACTGATTCTGTGCAAGAAATGAAATCTGAAGTTTATTCAGAGTGCAATCGTTTAAATTCTGTATCAAATTGTGGGGTAAAAAATTCACAGTTTCTAAAAGTCACTTCTGATAAAAAAATAATAGAAGCAAGTATTTTTGGTGATATTCTTGCAAAAGGTATATTTATTAAAAACTCTAACACCGAAAATTCATGGAAAAGTTATAAATCAATAGAAGCTAGTTTTGAATTCATATTTTCTGTAAATCATGATGATGGAATACATGTTTGTGGTAAATATTACTATTATCCCGGGAAAACCGATTCCAGCAGTTTAAAAAATCTAAATATCACAAATCAAACAGAAAATATGCCAACAACAAGCGATAAAAATTGTAAAATTTCTGAAGATTCTTTGATCTTAGAACGAAACAAGCAAGTTGTAATAATAGAGTACAAATATAATTTAAAATCATTTTTAGAAGTGCTTCCCCTAATTTTAAATAGCAATTATTTTGATGTTATAAAGGATTTTCTAAGCCTTAAAATAGAAATTGTTACATTTTATATTCTATGTGTATGGCAAGATCCAAAGTATATCCTTAAAATGATTATGGAAATAGATGTTGAATATTTTTTTAAAATCATGTTTTTACCAAACTCCACAGATACAGAAATCAAGAAAAATTACAAAGATTTAGAAAATTCGTTAACTACTGAACTCAAAATAAACATATTGGGTTCCTCATACGTTCAAGATTGCCTGAACTTCACTTCAACAACAGAAAAAAATATTAAAAAATCCGAGTTCTTGCTGCAATTTTTAGATATATCGCTAAAAGATGACTTTCTGAAATCTAAAATTTTCAGTAACTTCAAATATTTGTTTGAATATAAATCATTCTTTGTTGATAATTCATCTTTAATGCGAATTTTCATTGAAAATATTGCTGATTCAGAGTTTGAATATATTTTTAAGTTGCAAAATTTGTGTCTCTATGATGAAATATATAAAAGAATTGCGGGATCTTCAATATCTGATAAATTTAGACTATTTAATAATCTTGATTATGATAGCACTCGATGTTGGTTAGATCTAATTGAGTTAGATGAAAATAATGAACACAAAACTAATAAAGAAATCGTACTTTTAGGAAAAAAACAAATCGAAAAGGACTTAGATACGAACTCTACTAAGTCGTTCCGCAATAATAAAGTGGAAATAGGGTCTATAGAGACTAGAAACGAAATATATAGGGGTAAAACAGAAAATGAACAAAGCATATTAATCGAAAAAAAGATAAATACTCTTTTTAAAAGACTAGCACACTCGACTGTGGACATAATAAGGCAAAATATAGTTCAGACATATATTTATAAAACACCAATTATAGTAATAAAATGTATTTTGAATACAATAATGTATTCAGATGCACTAATCGATGTTTTTGTTTCTTTAATTAGCGGACTGCCCCAACTCTTTAAAGAAATATACTATTTTCAATCACTAAAATTACTTGCATCATTTAATATTGGCGATATTCTTGACAATTATGGTTTTTCAAAAAAATACGTAAATGTTGTTGGATTGATTAAGAGATGCTTTTTGGAAAATATTAGTGGAACTATCCCAGATTATCGAAATATAAACCATCAAAAAAACATAATTATTAAAGATGTTGTGGTGCCTATCGTAATATTTCTAAAAAACTGCTTCGAAAAAAACAATTATCTTCATATTCAATTATTCGAACATGTATCAACTGTATCCATAAGTAATCTGGAATTTTATTTGGAAAATTCATATTTTGCTGTTCAAAATAACACCGATATAGACAAAATACAGCGAATAGATATAGCAGATAGATACTACCGAATTTTTAAACACAAAAACCCAAACATTATTGAAAAAATTGATGTAACTAATATAGAAAATTTGCTACCTTCTCAGATAGAAGAGAATATTGAAATCATCAATTTAGCATCAATTTATGCATCTCTCGAAAAACTTGATAAAAATGATTATTGTACATTGAAAAATATTGTAATGTACGTAAAGCATAAATCGGGATTCTTCAGCGATGAAATGATTCTAAAAATGGAGTCCATTGAAGGGAGTCTTAGAAATGATATGAAATTACTTGTAAGTAGTTGTGTGTCAATGATGAAAATAAGAAAAAGAGATAACAAGGATCATAGTCATAAAACTACATTATCTAATGTCAAGAATAATGGGTCCATAAATAGTATTGACAAATTAATAGGATATGATGAAATTGAAACAAAAAATAAAAAGGTTGTCGCACAAATAAATAATACACAAATAGTGGATAACTCTAGCTTGACTCAAAAACCATTGAATGCTGATAATTTTATTTGTAATGATTATAAAGTTTTAGGGGTAAATTCTAAGGATAAGCTGGTAAAAGCCACTGATATTGACCTCGAAAAAATAAGATACTATAAAAACTGGGGAAAGTGTAACAAGAGTGTGCATGAGGCAACTGATTTAAATCAAACTCCCATGAAAAATACAAAAAACAATGGTGAAAGTTATAAAGATCAAACCGTTATTAAGAATAATATCAATAGTAACAATGTAGAAGTGAATGAATCGGTGTTTGGAATCAAAAAGGGTCTAAATATCACATGTAATAAAAAATATTCGGATTCTCATATAAAAACAACAGAAGAAAAAGGTTCTTTTGATAAAGAAATATGTATATCGAAAAATAATTCACTAGAAGATACTGCTAAATACAGCGATAATACCACTAAAGGGATCAATATTATTCCCAATAAAAGATATCATGACATATACCCCATAAATAAAATTACAGAATATAGTACACAATGGGGAAAGTGCGTAAAAAACAAACTTTTAATCGAAACAGATGGTCAATCCAACTATATGATACATGAAAAAGGCGTCAAAAAGGATTCGGATATGGATAAGGGATGTTTAAATCCTAAAATTGGAAAAATCGACAATAAAAATCCCGTAGATCAATGCCGAAGTGATGCTATCAGAGAAAATAATACAAATAAAGACCTAGAGCATATCGAAAATCAAAACATCATGGAAATAGGGTATAAAAACAATGGTAATGGGATCGCGAGGAATGATTTGTTAAAATATAATAAAAATGAAGTTGATAAAAGTAGCAATAACAACGGTATATGTGAAACGAATGAAAAAAGCAAATATATAAATCAAAATATACCCATAGACAAAAATATTTCTCAAAATTTTTCAGATAGTAGAGAAAACAAAAATAACATTGAATTTGAGTGCAAGATTTTGAACAATAATGTTCAAGAATGTATAATTCCCGATAATATTAATAATAGAAAATCAATTGAATCGAAAAGCGATGATTTTAATGAAGGTAACGATTGTGAAACTCGGGAGAAATATGTGCCGGGGAATTATAAAAATTGGGGAAAGTGCATTGGAGCTTCTAAGACCTCAGATACAAATGACCAAGAAAAGAATGGAAAATCACGCTATAATAGTAATGTTTATCCCGAAGTTGCACAAAACGATAATGAATCAAAAGGAGATTCCAACAATAAAGTTGTTATATCTAGACACAAGACTATGGAAAACGATAAAGCGGCTTTAGGGTTGAATTCTAAAGATTCTTTTCCCGCCAAATCATTAAATTGCTTATATTCTGCTGATCTTAATCACAAACAGGAAAATACAAAAAAAGAATTAGAAAATGAAATAACTTCGCTTAAAAACATCAATGAAATTGATAAAAGCATAGAAAAAAACGATGGGTTTAAAAAAATAAATCCTGACGGGCCAAAGGCCGAAAATATAAGCATCAACACCGTTACACCACAAAAAACCATTTTACCTTTGAAAATTCCAGACCATAGTGTTGGAAATAAAAATTCGGGGCCTCATACCACAAGCCAAAAAAGATACGAAAATAAATATGACGGGAACTTCGTTGGTTCTTATAGTCAATATTACGCGTCCGATTCTAGAAAAAGATTTCGTGGTAGTCCCCAAAATGAGAACTTTCGGGATTTTAAACGTTTTAGTTCGAGTAATTACAGTTATGAAAACAATATTCATCTGAATTCATATGTAAATAATGACAGATTTAACTATCCCCACAGAAGTAATTATTTAGAAGAAATATCTGGCAAACCTCGAATATATGATAATAGAAGAGATATTTCTTTCAATTATCACCATGATGCTGAAAGGAGATCATATTATGATGAACATCAAAGATTTCGTGATCATAAATTGAGAAAAAATACCTATCTTAGAAAATATAATGAAGAACAGCTAGATTATGATGTTAGAAGCATTGATAATAGAAAGGAATTCGGAGAAAACGACAAAACCTACAATGGTGGGGAAATTAACAGAAATAATTCGTCATACAAGAATAATAGAACATCGAAAAAATAAAAATGTTCGTATTTTTCTGCTAAATTGGGCAAATCATAAAATAATTGGATTGTATTGAAAGTATATCTTCGTAATTCCCTGTTTAAATATAAATTAAATTATTAGATCACATATATTTTGTAATTATTAAAGAGTTCATTAGATCTGGCGTTTAATTTTTATTTTCTTACCAATTTTTGTGATGTTTTAGAAAAGATTTTAATACTTGTAAGTTTATTTTTAATGTTCAAATAAACTAATATGAAAAAATATACGACCAATTATTGCTTCGAATCAAGTTTGATTTAAGGATTGGATCTCAAAAAAGAGTAAACTTCCAAGACTTTTTCTATTTTTTATACGTTGTATTACCTTTAAATATATTTTTAACCTCCGTATTTTCTTGAATTGTGATTAATCATAATTTTAAATAAAATTTTATAATCTTATGTCCCGATCTACTAAAGTGTGTTTTGAACTCGATAAAGGTTTAAATTTGAATCTTTTAAATTATTCCTTAACAGCATTTTTAATAGTAGCCTAGAAAGAACCACTAATAGACTGTTTATATGGCTTTTATTCGAATAAATGAAGAATTTTCCAACATACTTATATTTATACCGGCTAGAAGGATCGCCTTTTGAATTTAATTTTGGTCAACTTTTCTACAGTATTATATTAAAGAAAAAGTAAACCAAACCCCTAGAATATGCATAAACAATATGATTCGGGAAAAAGTTGAATATATAGGCTTAAGAAGTGATCTAATGTATTAAAATTTTATATAATGTCATTGAAAGAAGCATCAACTTATTCTATTCTACTAAATAAACTATAATTTTTAGATAACAAATTCTTATAGCTAGAAAATCAAATTATTCGACAAATAAATTTATTATATGATCAACGTATCTATTGGTAACAATAATATTGCAAAGAGAGTAATGTTTTTTACATTAAATGATCGATTAATCAGAAAAAACAAGCGGATCAATTATTTTTTCTTGTTGTAGTTAATTAAATTAAAATTAGGCTTGTATAAGGAATCATCTAAAAAAATAACAATATGTGCGATCCCAATAAATCTGTAAATAATTTATATTTTATCGTATTTATACCGAATAACCACGTTTTACTCTTAAAGTACAAACTTATTAAATCTTTAGAATTCGAAATAAAACAACAAATTCAGTGACATAAAAAATGCATAAATAATCCTCTTTCATACTGAAACTACACCAAAATATACGATCACCGAGATCAAGGGGTAGTATCTCTTACTAACATTACAGTTTTATTTTATTGTGATATAAATTAAGTGAAACACATTTATTAGTTGCACAAAACCATACAAATTATGATAATTGAAAAAAAATTTGCCATATATCTATTCCAACCTTAAGTTTTAACAATAGTTTATTTTTGCATTAAATGAAAATTAATTATACATGATTAAACTGTCAAAAATTCTATTTTACCGGCAGTTAAAGATTTATCTTTTTTATGAATTTTTTTCGGTAAATCTAGTTGATGTTTTGTTCCGATTGTTGTAGCATTGAAAATATTTTTATTGCACCTGATATAAATTTATTGATACCTATTACAAAATTAAAATACCTTTCAAACAATCTAAAAAAAATTTTATAATTTGATCGTATATTTTAAATTTTAATAAAGCTCTCTTTTTCTATTCTGCATTTTTTCCAATATATTTTATAAATAATCCATATAATTGGGACATTACTAAAATACACAAAAAGCATAATAAAATACATTCTTATCTATGAAATGTTGGATGTCATGTGTACAATGTTTTCTTCTCATTTACACATTAAATTATGATGATTTTATCATAAGAAAATCGGCAATAATCATTTATCAGTCTTGAATATTTTGTTATATTTTATTTTTTTACCGCAAAATACCCAGTATTTTGAAAAATCACATTCAATTATAACATCGTATATAAAAATTTATGATCCGGAAAAATATAATATTTTTATTTCATTTTCCTGTTTTTTGTTTGAAATAAACACAGAGAAAATTCCTAGAAGGATTTCAATGATTTTGAATATTGACAATCAAACTTCTTAAGTCTAAATTTTTACGATTAGAATTTATAAGAGAGCAAACTCCAATATTCACGGGCCAATTTAATTTTCTAAATGAATACAATTATGCAAATTCTAGTTAGTAAAGAACTATCACAATATTAAATAGGTGGGTAACTTTCTCACTATTTTTAATTAAATATGTCTATTTCTTTATATTAAAAAGCAAAAATAAACTGCCTTTTAATTTTTTTTTCCAGCATCTTTAGAATTTTTTATAATGTATTTAGAAAAAAATGATTCAAAGTATTTTAAATAAATACTAATATACATTTAAACTTCTTAATTGAATCTATACCAAAATTTTTTAGAATAAATGTGAAAAACTTTATTATTTACAATTAATTAACGGGGATTTCTCTTTCTTCTTCTTATATTATCACTTTTAAGGAAGATCGGTCTTCTCACGCCGTGCATTTTATAGTAGAGTCCACAAGCGTTACACACAAAAAGACCTTCAAAGCGCCTCCAAAGACTAGTTTTGTCGGTTCCACAATGGGCACAAATATTTTTTTGTTGCGGTGTAACTGTTTGGCTTGTGCTGTAATTTGGGGATGTTCGCTGGTTATAATAGCTATTATATTCTTTAGCCTTTTTATTTTGCATCATTCTTTGAATTTCCTCCCATTTCTTTATCGCTGAATTACCATTGTTAGGATCTGGAAATTGATTAGCCTCTTCTACGCCATAATTTAATTTATTTAAATGTTGTGGCTGAGCCTGATGCATGTTCTGGTTATTACTATAGTACCCATATTGCTCTGGTGAAATTTTGTAATATTGTTCATCTTCCTTGAATCCATTTCCGTTGGGTGTATGTTGATTTCTACCTGGAATATAGGGATCTCTAGAAAATCTCATGCGCATTTCACGGCTAACATGTCCTCTGTTATTAAAATTAGGCATTGCACCATACCTATAATCCCCATAAGAACTATCACCAGTATAATTTATTGGTGGGTAAATATATCCTCGTACCTCTTCATCTTCCATATAATCTTGTGAAAAATTTGTTGTATAGGGCGGTCCGTTACCCTTCTGCGTGACATCAAACTGTGTCTTGCCACTATCACCTCTTTTATAATCCTCAGACATATTCAAATGTTGATTCTGTAATTGTTGGTTTAAAGACTGTATAGTTTTGCTCTCTAAATCATTTATGTTCTCACCAATATACACCGACGAATCGTGGTCCTTATTTACATATCCATTGGTTTGTTCTAAATAATCACTCCTTTCGGATGAATTTAAAAGCCTCTCTTGGCATGGAGAGAAATTTGTGTCATTGGGCGCATTTTCATGCACATAACCCCTTGATCTAGGATCCAAGTAAGGCGGGTAACCCCCGTTTTCCGAATGATGATCAGAACCAGTCTCATTTGAACGGTGTGAATACCCAAGTGATCCACGATCACTATAAGCATATTTTTCATAAGCACCGATTTTATCACTTTCATAAGCATTATTTCCACCGTAAACTTGGTACTTATCTATAATAGGAATTTCCCCCTCATTTGATAATCGACCATCACCACTCAATCGGCTATCCGATAGCCTATTTTCTATATCCAGTCTGCCCTCACTAAGTCTTTGTTCGGCTTCGAGTGTTTCCTGCACAATTTCCCCTAGCTCTTTTAGTGCGTCACCCCTATTATCTAATTTCTTTTCATAGTTGGCCTGCTCACTGTTCGTATAGTAAAAGCCCATTTTCAGTCCTAATCCCTTTCTTTATCACACTTTCTTATTTATATAGATCATTGTTAGTGAATTGTTTCGATGTTGTTTTGCCTCATGATTGCGATAACGTTGATCTGGAACATTTTGAATTGATATAAAGATGCACAGTATGTTATGTGTGCTTATGATAGGGCGATGTTTATGGTGATAAGACACAATAAGCAGAACTGTATATGTAAAACAGTTAGAAAAAAACATTTTCAAAATCTTCTTAATTGACAAATGAAGCTAAAATAAAATGGTTAAAACATGAAATTATCCTGAATATTTTAAATAATATTTTATTGGTTTCTCTTTCGATTATAATAATTATAATGAGGCGTTCGAAATGATAAATCTTGGGATTAATTTGACTTCCACAAATTGTCATTCATTTTCGAATACAAATAAATACTTGAAAATATCACTTACACATTCTTTTCTAAACTTAAAATCTAAAAATATCTTGATTTCACTTACAATAAATAAATTTTATAATTTTTTTATCGCATATCTTTAAAGAATTAAAAAAAAATTATCATTAATTAGTTTCACATCATTTCAGCTGTCATTTTCAGATAGTGTGCCTTATAATATCATAATTTTTTTTTAAAATGTTTTTGGAGAGCCAGACACAATGATCATAACACGTTTTAAATAAAATCCCATTTTTTCATAAATTCTTTATTATCATATATCGTATAAAACGTCGATTTTTGTTCTACTAGTAGTTGTTATATTATTCCGGTATTTTTATTCGATATGAGCTACTAGATTATACAAGATTCAAATTTATTCAATTTTTCTCAATTTTAGTATTTTAATTAGCTAGGTCAAAAGACGGATTTTTTAAAATCAGTTTATATAGAACAGAACGGTTTGTCATGAATATACCATAAAACTTCTTACAAGATAACATAACCAATTGCATTTTATTGATTTGTTTCTAATACAAAGCCTTTAAGGCAAAAAGATATTATTCCAAGGAAATAAAAATCATTCATACATTTTTACACATATTATTCTGCTGTATTTTTAAAAATATTGTAAACTATTTGAATGAACATAATTATTTCGTTCAATGATGTTTAAAAAAATAAAAATTTTCTAAATGCCTTATCAATTCTTTAATGAAATCGTAGAAATTAAAGCATTTTCACATGAAGAAAAAACCAAATAACTCTTTGCTTTTATCAAAAAAAGTAAATTATAGTCAAATCTATTTTTATATATTACATAGTTATTAAGAATGCGTAATAGTTGGACATAGGAATCTTGACTTCATTTCTTATATTAAAAATGTGAAAATAGCATATTTCAACAAAATATAGTAGATAAAAACAAGGAATTCATGAAATGCATGGATATGAATTTATTTCACAAATAAATAAATATTTTTATATATTTTAAAAACCAGACTTTTGATTTTAACAGTGTTTAAAAGACATCCAACTATAGAATTGCAGAAACAGAATTATAGGACGGATTTATGGATGATTAAATTTGCATATTGTAAAATTATAAAGCAAAAGAAAGCTCTATAAATGAATTTGTATCGAACATAGCCGTTATCTGAACATTATAATATGTAAAAATTTGTTTGGAACGCTTATAGCAAAGAAAAAAAATAAATATAAAAAATTTGTCTATTCTTTTTGTGATTTTTGTATAGAAAGACACAGAAAAGAACATTTTTTGAGCTTTAGATTTGTGCTTTTCTTTTGAATATATACCTTCGTTTTTGTGAACAACTTCGTGCTACGAACATAAGTCGTATAAATATTATAAAAAATAGTTAGAATTACTAATCTGCTACAAAAAAATTTATATATAGCACTTGCATTTAATCAACAGTCTATAAAAAAGATAAGTTTTGATGCACACTGCTAATATACGATAGAAAAAACATAGTTTGAATGCTTTGCAAAATAAAACAAATTACATGGTATTTTCATTCAACATTCCTTATGCTTTTATTCGTAAAACTTTTACCAGGGATAATTAATGCTATCGGTATGAACAATATGGGATCCTATATGTTCATATCACATTGAATTTTAATTATTTATTATAAGTTATGCCACACGATATCATAGAAGGTACCTGAAGGAACTAGATGTCACCAACCAGGTTGAGGCATATATTCAAACATTGGGATTGAGAAAAACCCTTGAATTAATAGGTCTCGAAAGAAGGAGGGGTATTGAAGAAGACTTTGAAGAGGAGAAGATAGCCGAAAGTATAAATACGCTGTGTGTACAGAGAATCAAGCAAGCTGTGCCTGAGAGCAAAAACTAAAATTACGACTATAAATATAGCCCTTAAATAAAAATCAAATAAGTTATGCCTAGTTTTGAATTTAATTTTATGTTGGATTTTTTTTATTGAATTAAATATGTCTTTGATGATATGTTAATCTATTTATATTGTATTAAATTGATAAAATTATCTCTTTTATATCTTCTTTTTTTGCTAAGAGCCATCCAAGACTCTGTAATATTTTTTATTTTTTGGTGATGTTTGAATGGTATGTAGCAAATTAAAATAATTTGAAAATAATTCATTTTATTAGAAAGTATATTTTTATGTTTTCTCAAATTTGAACTTATGAATATATGAATCGAAGCTAAAATTTTTGGAAACTAAAACAAGCAACTTACGTTATGACATTTATGCCTTTTTAGTACATTATATACCAAAGGAACGATTTAAAGTAACATAAACGTGTCTAATTACACATAAATAAAAAAATAAAAGCCTAGTACACGATTTTTTTATTAAACAGTAGAATTGAAATTATAGCTTTAAAAAATAAAATATGAACTTAAAATGATGATTTAATTTAATAATCACAAAATTAAAATGAATTTTGTTTTTATTCAGCTAAAAATTTAGAAACAAATAAAATGCGGTAATAGAAAATAAATAGTTGCAAATAAAAAAAAACATTATATGAACCTATCAAAAAAATATAAAAGAAATCAATCTCACATATCTTTTTGTAATTATCAACATTAATATTATGGCCCCAAACATCTGTGGATACTTTAAATATCTACAAACACTCAAAGCGATAATAGGTATGCAATCGTGATGCACTTTTTCTTCTATAATATCATGTTAAAAACAAGTTCTAAGATATAAATAAAGTGTTTTTAATGGTTTTACGATACAGGTGAATACATTATAAGATTTTTTGGATTATTATGGGTGCAAAAACCAGTCAAATTTCTTTTTTGATCATGAAGCTAGCTAAAATTACAGTTAAGTTTCAAGTGTAATTTTTTTCTTCAATAATAGATGTTGTAGTAAGAATATTGTCTTTTATTTTTTTATTATGCATTTACTATAAACAATGTTTACATATTTAAATGATTTACATCGTATATTTTAATTGGATTCAAATAAACATAGAAGTATTTGTGAAGGATATAATTCCTAAATATTAGAAATGACCGGTTTCAATAGTGCATGTTTTTATTTCATTTATGTCGATATTTAAATTGTGTGAAATTTTAGATCATGTTAATTTTTTCTAATCAGATGACCAAAATTATTTATATTTATTGAAGCGAAAATTAGATTGTTTGTTTTTTAAAATTATTGTAGCGAAGATTTAGATTACTCTATAGAACATATTGGCTTGATATTTCTTTAATATTCATTTTCTTTTCAATTTATTTTTATAAATCACCTCTTTTCAAATATATTTTTCATTTGAAATTTATTTAAGCGAAACTTCAAATACTATATAGAAGATATTTGCTTAATACTTTTTTAAAATTTATTTTCTTTGCAATTTCGTTTATACATCACCTATTTTCGAATATATTTTTCATTTTAAATTTATTTATGGGATAATTTGATTTTTTTATTTTAATTTGTTCAAGTGAAACTTAAAATACTATATAGAAGATATTTGATTAATACTTCTTTAAAATTCATTTTCTTTGCAATTTTCGTTTATATATATCCTATTTTCAAATATATCTTTCATTGAAAATTATATATCATTACATGATTTTTCCACCCGTTAAAATGCAACTCGACCAACATTACTTAATGTTAAAAGTTAAAGACACATCACAAATATTATCCACAATATTAAAACTCAAAACTCAAATGCGGAAAAATGATTCCGATATAAAAGGAATCAATTTAGTTCATTTTTTAAAAGAACCAATAATGCAGCTACCAAAAATTAAAGAGACAACAGAAGAAATCGGAAAAACCAAATGGGAAGAATTTGCCGAAAAAAAAGGAATTGAAAAAAGAAAAAAGAGTTTTTTTGTTATTGATGAAGAAACCGGTGAAAAGTTTCATCGGTATGGATCTATGAGCAAGAACAACATGGAATTGAGGAAAGGTATTTATAGGGAAGACAAGCCGTATAGTAAACTTAGAAGAGAAAAGGAAAAGAGGATCAAAAGCAATAAAGAGTCTATGATGAAAAATAAAGAAAGAGTGCAAAGTGAGTCATCAAAAAAGTAGCTTATCTGCTCTAAATTAATTTATAACTAAATATCCCTTAGCATAATATTATGCAATCATTATATTATTAAAATTATATCATGGTATACTATGGCAATATTACTGATTATTATAACTTCACTATCTTTATAATATTACCAGATTATTACAGCTTTACTAATATGCCGCTGAGCCATTATTATTCTGTTATATTATTACAACATCCTAAAACACTATGCATTTTTATTTTACTTGTATTAAAATGTATCAAACATTAATTCAATTTATAAGCTTTCTAAACTTATTTTTCGGCTGAAATATGTTATTGGAAATATAAATAATCTTGCATGCTTTTAAAAAGTAAAGTACATTGAAAGTAATCACAAGCACTTAAATTAATCATCATAAATTTTATTTCTATAATGATTATATTAAATATTTATTTTTATCCATAAAAATTATAAGAAGGTTTGCTAGAAGTAAAGCCAAAAATTATTTAAAAAAATCATGCTGATTTTAAAGAAATCTTATAAAAATATCAGGGTTTGAATTTCTATTTAACACGGATTATAAGTTTATAAATTAACGCTTCAGATTTTATTTATTTATCTAAGAAGTGTAATGGAAGCTTTTTTGGTGCATTAAATTATAATATCAGCTAATATTTACAAAAGAAATTTTTACTTGAAGAGATCAAGAAAATTTATATTGAATGTAAAAATATGATTCTATTGAAGTTAAATAAGTTATTCAGGTAAATAGTCTATAATATAAGCAAATATTTTATTTTTATATTGCTTGTAGTCTTTAGTGCATAAATACACCCCATTTTATATTATTATATGAAAATTAATATTGAAGAAAATATCGTTTTTTGTGGTTTTAAAACAATTACTCAAAAGAAAAGGTTTGGTATTAGCCCCTTCCCTTTAATCTTTGACAATTTCTAGGCTTTAATTGTGACATTTAATCGTATATTAAAAAGGTGATTTTTTATCTATAAAATTGATTGTTGAAAAGTATGAAACTCTAAATTCTGTTTTATAATTAAGCATAAAATATATATAACAAATAAACCATACATTTATAATTGATTGGGGCATTGAATATATTCATTTTTGGGATGACACAAATAAATCAATGTAAAAATAGATATTTTTCTAGCTGGTTCTTGGAAATATACAGTTTATCCAATTGTTTTAAAAATAAATTTTATAAATTAAAGCACAATTAAATCGGTCTTGATTTATAGCGCTATATTACCACGCATATTTCCTGTAAAATAGACCTAAATCAGATATATTTACGATAATTACATATTCTTGATGGAATTTATTGTGAAAGATGAAGAAAGGCAAAATTTAATAATACATTGCACCAAAAACGATTGCGAAAACATTATGTCGATTCCACTTAAAGATTTAGATTAGTTGATAAGAGTAATGTGGTAAATAATTTTTAGACAAGAAAAATATGGTAAAATCTAAAACGGTATTGTCATTTATGATTTATTTATTTCAAAATTTAGAAAGCTGAAAGACATTTCTCATGTAAAAATACCAAAAACCACAGAATATACTCTCTGTGATTATATCTATACGTAAAAAAAACTTAATTCTTGTAATAAAACTCTTTTAAAACCTATAAATTTTCATGCTGAAAAAAAATTCTTTGGAAGTAAGATTCTTAAAATATAATAAACATCTGATAGCCGTGTGAATAAGCTTGTGTTATTCAATGGTGTTTAATTTTATTTTCGTGAAAATTGCAGAGTGGATACTTTATTATACTGAAAATTCCATTGTGGATATTTTATTATATCATAATTTATATGGTATTATTTAATTTTGAACTAATTTGGTATACATTCTATAATACTTTTGCTCAACGAAGATGAAAAAATTGATCAAGATGACAAAAAAGATCAACTACATCCAAATTAAGTGATATAATGAGCACATTTATACAATATGTGCGTTATGATTTACGCTATCGCTAAATAATCCGGAAAACACAGCATTTAATTTAGATAAAACATATTATATTGCCAGGATCCGAGCCTCATATCAATGTTCATTCGATTTTTGTTTAAAAATATGGTAATCCAGAATCATAATATCAAATCTGATATTAAAAACATTTTTTAAAATATTATATTCAGAGTATATTGATATTTTAGTAAAGGGAGTCGATTACCGGGTTGAAAATTATCTGAACATAATTTTATATGTAAGCCAGAAGCAATTAAATCATATATGAACTTTCTAAATTTGAAATATATTAATTCGTACACAAATAAATAATTTCCAAAAAGTTTGCAGGTATTTTTAGCATACATCAAAAAATTTTAAATTAACTAGTTTCAATTGAAATAAAAATACAAGGATCAACAAAATTATATTCTAGTAAAAAAGATCAAATTATATTGATTAAAATAAAAATCATATATACATAATATGATTTTTTTATATTATTGCTCACCATTTTTTACATTTTAATGATTCGAGATTGTTCTATTTTTTTGTATAGGACTATAAATGTTAATATTATGTCTCGGTTTAGAATGTAATTATTGATAAAAAAGATTACATATGTTTTTAAATTTTTCAGATTTATACACAAGAAAGTTTGAATGACATTAAATTGTGAATATATTTATAGTAAACTGTAAAATATATAAATTTCAAGATATTTAATTTTTAATGGCTACTAGAATAGTTTAAAATAATGAAAATTTAAATACTTTCTGGTTTTCAAGTTTGTTATATTTTTATGAAGGTGTTAAATTTTATCTAAACTTCCATTGTAATAATTAATCTAATAATCCCTCAGATACATAATATTTACTGTTTTTTATCTTTTTTAAATTTTTATAGTTAATTTTTTATAAGTAAAATGAAATTTTCTGATATCAATGTAAGTTATCGAATATAGACAATTTATTATCACATTTTTTTCTGTTTTGCTGTAAATATTAGAACACAAAAAATTTCTAGAAGGTAGTCTATGAAATAAAATGATATGAGAGAGATATTAACACATCTTGTAAAGAATTTTATATCTAACATGATGACGATATAGATTTAAAACCCGATATTCTCTTTTTTTCATATGCATCATTTTTAATCATCATTTCCTTATATTACATCGTAGTTCGTAGCCATTGATCTTTTCGATACCATATTACCATTTATTCCATAAAAATTATGTTCAAGATCAAAATATAATTTCAAAACCGGAATTCAAATTTGAACTTTAGCTTGTGAAGAGGTTTCCGCTCAAATGAAGAATGTAATCGATAATAAACTACCAGAAAACACATGTATTAATAAAAATACGTCTATGTTATTTCTAATTCGAATTGTATTTTTAATTTTAAAATATAAATTTTGGTATTGTTTTTACTGCGGTCTTCAACTCATCATATTTTAAATTTAAGTTTTAGAAGCTTAATCAATAACTACCGGAGTAAATCATGCAAATATTACCCCCTATCAACAATTTTTTGGATTTAAACAGCGTAACCCTGGGAAAATATCATTAACTTGTGTATAATTATTAAATTTTATAAAGTTACACATCATCGAGTAATTGGTTAAGTACGACTTTCAAGTTTTTTTCTGAAAAGTTATTGCTTTTAACCGAATAAAAATATAGTTTCGCCAGTAAATATACCAAATATGCTATTAAAAATAAAAAAATATTTTTTGAAATAATTAAGCTGTATCGATGCAGATTTCATAAGTTTGGGAAAACCCACAATTTCAAAGTAAAAAAATCTGAACTAGATATAAAATTAAATAAACATAAAAACTAATACTTTATTAAAAAATATGTAGATTCAAAGGTATTTTTCAAGTGTCTAATTGTTTATTTAAGATAATATATGAATGAAACATATATATCCAGGGTTTGAATATATTTTAATATCTATAATTCACTATAAATATATATGGCTGAAAATTTCCAGCTTTTTTACCATTTTTTCTAATACATTATTTCTAAATTGGTAATTTAATCTCAGAACTCGATGCAGAACAAAGTTTTTTTATGTTATTTTACAAAAAAGTTATAAAATTGGCATTTATGCGTCTAAGACATCTATAAAATATGGCAAAAGGTATATAAAATATGTTTATTAAGTTTAATAAAAATCAAATATAGCAGAAATACTAGATGTTTACAGCCTAGTTTTTTTTTGCATTGTGAGCGTAATTTATAAAGGAAAAATTAGGTGCTCAAAAACAATTTATTGCTTATCCTTGATATTGAAAACATACAAATATAAAAAGGTATTGTGTATTCGATTATTCTACTGTATTGTTTTATTTTAATTTTCTTATAATTTAAGGTGCATATCCTCTATTTTACTAGCTTGATTCAAACTTTAATACATTATAATGTTGTATTGGATTTTGATGTACCGAACAATCGTTTTTTCTAAATAATCTTATAAATTCAACTAAAAGGGTATTTTGTGGTTGACGAAAAATTATAGTCTATTAAATCAATCAGAAAATGATTCATGTTAATGCCAAAAGAACGAATACGCTGTATATTTTGCAATACATAAAATCAAGAAATCATCCACAATAAATTTTTAAAGCAATTAATCATAAACATGTGAATGATTTAAATATTAATCAATGGAGATAAAATAAAATAAGGCATAGAAATTGACTATATTCAGTAGTTTCTACATTTTTCTTATTCACTATAGAATTAGAGAGATCACACCCGCCTAGTATTTTATTATTCGCGGTAAAAAAAATATGGATAAATTTGATCTGAAGTTTTAGTTCAGTAACTGCACGCACAGATAAATTTACTTGTAAAAATCAGTTTTAATGTTTTTAGTGGACGCTCTAAAATAGTATAAATATACATTAAGTTGATTTTTAGCAACACTAATAGCATTTAATCTTGCCTTTAAAGGCTTTTCAGTTAATAGTAATCGTTATGGCAGTACATGTATAAGCTTTCTGTTTTATTAATAGGTCTTGTTTTATTTAATTAAGACACATGCCTTGAAGTCATATTTTTATTTTTTACGACAGAATTGGTGGCTCAACTACCTCTCGATTAGATTTATGTTTAATTTTGATTTCATAAAAAAATAAAGGTTCTATTAAAACCATAATCAGACCCAAAAAAAACATTTTAATATATATTTATTGTTTTATACATATATTACACACTCAGTAATTACATATAAATCAATTGGGCGTTTTGAAAAGGCTTTCATGCAAGAAAAAACTAAAGTCACCCTAAATTGATATCATGTAACCTTAGAAGAAACCTTCAAACGATATAAAAAGGGTATATGTTTGATGTATATATTTTATTTATATTATTCAAGAAAACAACTTGGATATAAAAACAAGTTTAATGAAGGTTGCATATTTGCTTGTTTCAGAATAAATATAACACAATAACTTTATTAAATGTTTTAGGTCAAAGTTAAATCATTTAATTCCTTTATTTTGACTAAAATTATAGATATTCAAATAAAGATCTAAAAAATAACATTATTACCATTATTAAAAAAACCGTCTCATAATTAAAAATAGATAAACAAATAAATTTACAAAAACAAATAAAGGCGATCGATAAAATTTGAATATACACATAAATAGTTTTCAAGCAAGGTATGCGTAGTATAGCAGAAAAACAATTTTCAAATTAATATAGAATTAGGCTTTCAACAAATATTAAATTATCCTGTGTGTGGGATTATTCGTTTATATAAATTGCAATACCACCGCGTCGATCGATACTTATTAATTTCAAATTATATATGCTGTGGTATTTATGGGGTTTTCAGATTCCAAGATTTCTTTTTTTATACATGATTACTGAAATATAATCATTCTCTAATTTTTTTATCGTTGTTTTTGTATCTATTTTAGGGGTGAGAACATTCTGCTAATGACACATCTGTTTGTTTTATTTATGACATATACTGATATGATGATATAATCTGGATCACAACAAGATAATAAATAATTTGTGTTTCGTAATTTCATCTTATCTGTGAGTCTCTTATTTTGGCCAAACACATCAAACCGCGTATATTTCGGAGGTTTTATTTTACGAAATACAAATATTTGACAGTATTTTACTTTTAATTACAATCCATGAAAGAAGCCTTTAAAGCAAATCAAAACTTTGAATCTTTACTTTCGTAGGAAAATGTGGTTTTAGTTTTAAATATCGCTAAGAAAACGTTAACAATTTTATTTGATCATAAAAATGAGTTCTATTTCTTTTAATATTAGAACTGTATAAGTATTTTAATCATCAATAAAGATATATTCTTTTGTAAATAATAATCAGAAAACTAGAGCGCTAAAGCGCAAATATAAAGGCAAAAGAGCAGTTTTAAAGCTGTTAATGCACAAAAAAATATAATGTGTTTAAAAATTGTAATTTTCAATAAATTCATTCCATTCGAAACCATGTTATGTTAGATAATTTTTATCATAAAATAAAGTGATGTATAAATTATTAACGCTTTAAAAAAGAAAAAGAAATACGATAGTAGAAATAAAAAATTATTGCCTTTTAATTTAGAAATACATGTTTATGTTCAATTTAAATTTTTATTCTTCTTCATTTCTTCGTTTTGATATTCTTTTTCGCTTTTTAATATTCGGTTTTTTTAGTGATATTGGGCGCTTAACACCATGCATTTTGAAATACAGGCCACAAGCATTACATACGGTTTTCCCTTCAAGTCTTCGCCATAGACTTGTTTCTTTTGTACTACAATGGATACAAATGGGTTCACACTGGTGATTCAAATATGACGCAGATTGATAAGAATGATCTTCCTCTGTATTATTTAAACCATGAACAGGATCATATGCATATTGATTTGTGTCATTATAGTTTGCAACTTTTGTCATGGATTTATAAAGCGTATTCCAGGAATCATAGCATTTTTTAAACTCGTGCTTAGGATCGTTGGGGTCATTATTTATATAGCTGTTAGCTGCATATGAATTCGGATGATCTTGATGATATGGCTGATTTTCCGATATATAGTTATGATAGTTTTCACGTTGTCCTGTATGGTAAGGACCTCTTAAATTTTTATGAATATCAGGTGTGTTTAAGTTTAATTTATTTCGTTTCAATTCGCCCTTTCTGTCATTTTTGTTCAGACTATCATGATCATATTT
This sequence comes from Rhyacophila brunnea, assembly GCF_057557595.1. Taxonomy (NCBI): domain Eukaryota; kingdom Metazoa; phylum Arthropoda; class Insecta; order Trichoptera; family Rhyacophilidae; genus Rhyacophila; species Rhyacophila brunnea. The sequence goes on from NW_028232824.1 coordinate 447,307, forward strand.
CAACTGTTGATATTTATTTACATTTCTTGAATTGTCATAAGTTAGAATATGATCATTTTCAATTCTTCTAAACGTATGTGATGGGCGACCTCGATCTCTACATGAATTAGATCTTATAATTCCAAACTCTCCTATGTCTCCCCTATTTGACATAAAAGTGTGCTTATCATTGTAATCATAATGATCATCATCGTTTATTTTATGTCTTGGATCTGGTCTAATCATGCTGTTATAAGCTATATCATTATTTTCATAGTGGGAACTGGCACTTTGATTTCCGCTTTTAGATTTGGATCGGGAATCGCATTCTTGTGTTTTTCCAAAGTACAAGTCCTTTATGGATAGATATCCCAATTTCTTCTTGTCGAGTATATAGCGAAAATATGTTGATTGGTTTAACATCTTAGATGATTTTTCGGACGATATAGGCACACACGGGCTTCTTCCATATCTCCTCCCAACATGTATGGTTCTTAAATTCAATTTCCATAAACGTTTGTAGAAATTAGACTGTCTTTCTTGAATGGCAAGATCTGTATTGATGCTCGCGATCTTTATCTCATCTAGGATATAATCAATATAATCGCTTTCGTTATAATAAAAATTCATCCGTGTCTGATAAATTTACAATTTTATTTTATAATTTTTTACTGATAAGGTGATAAGAATATGTGTTTTTATTTATTTCAAACCAATCGAAAAACAACAAAATTACATCATAGATGATGAAAATGGATTCAATTTTATTGGAGGTTGTTCTAAAAATCATCTATTTTTTTGTTTAATTTGACCAATTATAAAAGTATGAAATTAGATCCGTGTGATTTAAATCTTGTGTTTCTTTACAAATTTGTTTTTTTTAAAAGCAATTTAACAATCCAAATTCAATTTAATCAATCAATATTAAAAGCAAACATATATCTTAGATAGCATAAATTAAATCGAATTCAATAAAAAAAAGTCGATTTCGTTCCAAAATAGTAGTGATATCAATATTTGCATTTGAAATACAAGAAAGAAAAAATCCAAGTCATTTTTTAATCGAATTAAAAATCAAAAAATCCCATTTGATTTTTTTTGAAAAGTAAATTTATATTAAAAAAAAATTCTTTAAAGTCTTGATTTTTTTACTTAATTAATTTGTTGTTTGAAAATATCTATCTATCTCTTTACGATTAAAAACCATTGGTTATCTAAAAGGAGAAAATTATGAAAAGAGATGCATTGTTTGAGCGGGGTAAATGTTGCTAGAAGAAGCGATTAGAAAATTTATTCGATGTTTGGAGAGAATTTTAATAATAGCTGTGTATGTGTATTTTGGGATTTTAATCTTGGAATGTTTGCTCAAGACACAAGTTTTAATAACACCATTTTTTGCTTATTCACTTGGTCTTTCAATTTACTACTACACCAGGCTAGTTACGAAATCGCCCGGTTCACTTTTAGATTATAAAGGAATTGAGATTCGAAGTATTTGCGAGCGATGCAATCGACTTGAAAGCAATCGTACTTTTCATTGTGAATCATGTAATAAATGCTATTATAAACGCGATCATCACTGTCCTTGGGTTGGTAAGTGTATAGCTTCTGGTAATTACAAGGAGTTTTATTGTTTTATATCTTTTCTATTGTTCGCCTTAATTTTGAGAATTTTAAAGGGAAATGGATTTCGACAAACATTGTTCTTCCACAATTCACTTTTAGTCATACTGATATTGTTTTATGCTTGGATAAACTTTTTATTGTGTATCGATAGAACAATGATAGAATACCACAAAAATAACAATGATACGAATTTTGTAAAATACAGGACATCTTGGGCGAAAATGGAATACGATAATTATAAGTCTAGATTGATCGATCTTTTGTTAGATAACGAGGAATCAAATTTGATACTTATTTTTTTACCATTCATGTATAGAAAAACAATAGTTGTTTAACGAAAATGTATTTAGATAAATCCTTGTAAAAAAAATTTCAACTCTTACTTTAAAAAATCTAGATGCATTAAATTGGTTTTGATTTCATACATCATGCCGATTTTTAACTTGCTTATGACAATCAATGATATGGTATTTTTTTAATATTAAATAAATGGCTTAATATTAAAAGGATTAAATTATTAATGTGAGCCTTAGAGCCCACGAAAATCCAATTGACTTAAATAATTTAATTATAATGCATTTCAATTTTTCTGTTATTTTTATATTTAACTGGTTTATGATTTTTTATAACTCTTAGTTATAAATACTACAAAAGACACTGACCGAATATTTATTCTTATCTTTTCATATCACTACTAGTTTTAAATCATGTAGTTAAAATATTTTATGTATGATCAATAATATAAGTGAACATATTAATAGTCTAAATGTGCAATTTAAAACATTGAAGTAATATGTTTATCTGTTTAATAATCCACCAATTTGCACAACTCAACCGAAAAATGAATACTTTTGATATTATATTTCTTTCAATTTGACGGATATCTTAATTCGTAATCTAGAAGATGTTTTTTTAATAAACATGTCGCATTGATATTACAAATAATGGTTATGGTTTATGAATCTAGATGAACAACGAAATTAAAAACGAAAACCTATTGCTTCAAAAGGTATAATAATATTATAATAGAGACTTTCTGAATAAATACTACTCAGAAATATTAAATTGTAGGTTCGATTGTATAATTCCCCAAATGTAAACAATTTTTCTAAATCATATATTATAATTAATCGTAGACATTTCTAACACATTAATATACTTGCACAAAATTTATCATGTAAGTATAATTTTATCCAAAAATATCATCATGTTTGGAAATAAGTGTAGATTAAAAAGACATTCTCTTATCAATATAATATTTGATCGGTGCGATAAGAAGCTTTTTGCGCAAAGATTGAAATTTCTCGCTTCATGCTAGGAAAATAAGATTTCAAAACTTAGGCATACAAACACATCAAACTAATTAAAAATTGCTTATATTGATTTTGAGATGACATTAATATAAAATTTCAGTCAATTTTGGATTCGTGAACTCGAAATACGATGTAATCTCTTTTTTGCAGTCATTTAAACCGGGATTTCTCGTCAAGCATTTTATTTTTGGATAAAGAAAATACAAATGTGCCATTTAATGTTTTATTATTCACGTCTGTTCTAATAAATAGTACCGAAAATTCTAACTGATTATTTGAACATAATCTATCGCTTCATATATGAATAATACGATCAAAAAAATTAGAAGCGATTCATCAGTAATTATATATTTATAATGTTACAAAAAACCACAGGATAATATAAAATTTAAACTTTGACTCAATAAAAAAAAATTGAAAGTGGGGAAATTGTCGAAATTGTGCATTATTTTTATTAGAGAAAGTGAAGTTAGTATCCATGTCAAAGAAATTTATGTATAGCTTGGATAGATGTATGTAACATAAAAAAAATTCCCAAAATGTCACGATGAAATATTATTCGATACTGGGGTTTTAATTGCATAAATATTGTTTTAAGGTTTTTAAAGCTGGTGTATATAGATATTCCTCATGTGCGGGATTTTATGAAAATTAACATTATAAAATTTGAAACTAATGCTAATTTGTTTTTTAGATTAAATTAAAAAATTGATGCAAAATAAAAATAGCTGTACAGATGCTTTTAATTAAAATTTTTTTTGTCGGATAGTAATTAAATTTAAGCACATATACAACAATTTAATCATAAAAGGTAAATGAAAGAGCTCGAAGTCACAAACCAAATTGAGGCATATATTCAAACTATAGGATTGAGGAAACGCCTTGAACTGATAGGTCTTGAAAAGAGGAGGTATCGAATAAGACGTAGCTAAGAGTATTAATGTTAAGTGTGCATGGGAAATCAATTAAGTTAAGCTTTCAGAAAAAAACATAAAATTAGAATGTCGAAATCAACCCATCAATAAAAATTAAATAATAATTCAACAATAAATAAACGGTTTGGATTCGATTTGAAGATGTTCTGATGGTTCCTCTTCATTATAAGATTAAGAAATCATTTCATGATGCCTTGGAGTCATAATACGCAGTAAATATAACATTTTACACTCCGCCTCCGATTTTTTTCTGTAAATAATGCATATTAAACCAATAAAATTATTTATATGTTTAAATGATAAAAATTTTTTGTTGATTATTCCTTTTTATCAATATAAAAAAAAATAAAGATGTAAATCTGTTTATTATACTTTTTTTTGAAATATAAGATTTTTCCCAGTGACTTTGAGCATACGTCAAGATCCAATAAACTGTAATGTCGGGAAAATATTGTGATGTTTAATTTATGCATTTTAATAAACAAGTTCGGGAAATCTAAATTCTACGCGACATTTAAATCGAAGTATTCAAAGTATTTCATAAAAAACCTGTACAACTACTTTACTCAGAGTAGTATATATTTCCAGATTTTCGATACTCAAAAAAAATTATAATATAATAGTTAAACTCCCTTATACATGTTCTAATAGACCATATTGGATATTGAATGCAGATAAATAAAATCATACTTAAATAAAATGACATAAATACTTTTTCCTAATCACAGAAAAAATAGTAGGCTGAATTTTTTTCAGTATATTAACAATTATTTCTAAAACTTGAATATATTATGTATATTTTTTTATATGCTTATTTTATATTATATAAGGTTTATTTATTGTCTAAGTTTCTTCAATTCTAATATCTTATCTATTTCTAAGAATAGTCGGGAAAATGTGACTATTGCAAAACTCCTCATTGATATTTTCAAATCTTCCTTTGATATATACCCACCGAACAATAGTATTCTATCAAAAGATATAGCTTAGAGTTTCTTATTTTGTGATGTATAAGAGGTTTGATAGATTAAACTATAGAGCGCCAAATGTATTATGAAACTTTTCCGGTCATTAGAGTTACGAAAAAAAACCTTTACACATTCAATTTAAATTTAAAGCTTGATAAATTCTATAAATTTATATCTTCTGAATAAGAAAAACACATGAATTGTTAATTCTGGGCTTGTTAGGTATATAATAATTTATAATTTTACATGATTATTTTAATGAAATTTTTAAATACTGCATTATGAAGTGAATTTGTATTTTTAATAATAGTAGAATGTCTCTGTTCTAATAATCGTATTAAGAAATAATATTTTTAAAATTTAATGATTTCTGAATTTCGATTTTTATTGGACAACCATGTAATTTTTCTCGATAAGAAAGTAAATTTTTAAGCCATAATTATAATTGATCGACTAGCAATTTTAAATATTTAATTTACCGGAGTGAGTTTAATTAGAAAATTTACAGCTAAAATATAATCTATTCATTGGTAAAAATTGATGGATATATTAAAGGTAGTCAAAATTTAAAGATTAAAACAATCATAATTAAATGTTTAGTTTTGTAAATTTTTTATTTTATTAAGTACAATGGTAACCTATAAATATATTAAGCATGCTGATAAATAATTTTATGTCTTAGACCATAATATCCATTGAATATTAATTGTTTTTTTACTATGCACCAATCGTAAAATATATTCGAGCGAAATATAGTTGCCTTTTACTCACCATAACTTGTAAAGCCTCGGATAAAATATTTTAGTTTTGTTCTTCTGTGAGCTAAAGCAAATGATTATTATATATAATCACTTTATCATTTTACACCAGCAAAAAATCCTCACAAAAAAATATGACAGTTTTTATATTTAATCTTCTTATTTGCAAATGAAATTAAAAAAATTGTATTATATTGTTGTTATAATATTTAAAATCACAAAAATATGCTTATTTTCGATTCATGGTGTCCTTATATGCTCCAGATATCACTTAATTAGAAAAATTAAAAAAAAGCACAAGATCACAAATAACTAAAGACGCCATTCAAATTATATAATCATGGAAAATCCTCGTGCTAATAGGTCTTGAAAAGAGGGGAGATATCGAAGAGCATGTAAGAAAAGAGAATATAGCCAAGAATATAGATATTATGTGTCCACGTAAGACAGATAAGTTAGCCTTGAAGAAAAAATCTTCTATTATAATTACAAAATTAACACACAAATAAAATTAAATTTATAAAAATTTAAAGCAAACAACCCTTATATTTAAATAAAAACCTTTTATATATAAATTTGTTAAAAAAATTCAAATTCTGTATCAAAAACACATCAAGATCCTAATATAGCTGAAATAGTATTGGTAATATGTCTAAATTTTGAAATTGTTTAATTTGAGATCTTATTGTATCCACACATTATAAATTAATATGCATACATAAAATCATCTTAATGAAATAAAGAATTCCAAACGCCCAGTATTTTGTAATTTTAATTTTTTAAGATTTTATTGTGATGCATATTCACTGTATTAATATAAAATTGTCTTAAGTATATATAAAGACAAGGAATTATTCTTTATTATTTCTTTGCAATCACCCAAAATTTGGTGTAGTTTTTTTTATCGTTTTTGATGCCCAAATTTTGGCAAAATATCATGTGTTAGATATCACGGAAAAGGCATTGAAGTGTATTTCAAACCGAATGGACATTTAATTTGGGAAATAAGGCTTAACAATAAAAATAAATTTTAAATAACAAGGGCTCGGTGCCGCTGTTATTTTAGAAGTGCTTTATTAAGGTTTGAATTCTACTGCAACTCACCCTTGAATTCATCGAATTTACTCAAATGAGAAATACCCACTAGGGGGTCTGTCGAAACTAGAAAGTAAAACCATAAAAAATTTGAAAGTTGTGAATAAATTAAAAGGTTGGTGTGAAAACGCCCAAAATGTGACCGAACATTTTTTGAATCCTGATTCGTTCAGCAAATATATGATTGAGCGTAGAATGGCTGTAGTAACATAATAACCAGCAACGGATGTAAATGGAATCACATGGCTATTCATATAAACTACAGCCTGGTAAAACAGGTCTAATATATTGAAATCCATCCTGATTAGAGGAAATCTGAAAGACTACATGGGGGAGTATAAAAGATAAACGAAAAATTCCTAATAGTCATTAGCGAACACCTAAAAATAATATATATACGAGTAAATATAAAAAAATAGGTAAAACGCTCGAATTTTAATAACCATACGATTATAATATTAAATCGCAAAATAAGGGCCTGCCTGATATTGTTTAAATAAAGAAAAAAAAAGGTAATACAAAAATTAAATCAATTTTTTTTTAATTCTAAGGAAGGTATAATCAATCTATTTTTTTAAATGATAACCGATGGGGCTAAATGTATTTACAGCTCTAGAACTATAGTGTTTGGTATAAACATGAAGACACCGAACAGTAATAAATTCGTGTGAAATATACCAAAAGTAAATGTGATTTGTTTAGCAACTTTAAACTTAAAATGATTCAATTGATATGCCGGTAAAGCTTTAGAAGACCATTATTTTAATGTTATGAATTGATTACTGTTCAGCTTTTACCATCGAACTTTCGGATTTACTGCTGTTAACTGGGATTTATTACAATCAAATTCAGAAAAAAAGAAATCAAGAAATATAAAATGACATCAAAATAATAATAATAAATATAAAAAAAGAAAAATATGAGCTTGCAGTTTATATTGAATGTAATTAAAACAGCTGGACTCAGTACTGCGTTTAGAGGTGCATAAAATTGAAAAAATGATTTTCGAGTTTGGATTAAAAAATTATTTATTATAAACTATGCAGTAAAAAGGCACTATAAGTTTTTTCATCAATTCATTTAAGAAATAAACGATAATATTATCACTGTCTATCTAAAGCGATAAAAATTACTCGAGCATCATAAATTTATTCACTTTCAAAATAACAGCATAATTATTCCTTTTTCAACTATTCAAGCATTTAAGTTTCGATTTGGTTTTTTGTTTAAAAATGTAAATGAACCTAATTTCAATTTCCTTATAAAATACAGGAGATTAAAATAGAGCTTCAAAAAATGCATCTCTTTTATGCATGCTTTTTTAGAAACAATTAGACATATCCTAATTTTTTGCTATGCTTATTTTTGAACCATCACGCTTAGTATGATATAGTCTTCAGTGCTAATCATCATGTGACTCAGACTAAAATACCGATTATTTTATGATATTATCGAGTCAAAATATTAGTGAAAAATCATTTTATTAAATTATACTGATATCTCCAACACAAAATTGAAAATACATCATTTTACAATCAAGCACATAATTGATATTTCCAAAAAAGATAATTTCTAACATTTTCATTCTACATCTCATGTTTATTGAAATTAAGCATAAAAACGTGTAAATAAAATATTTTACCAATATTTATTGACCTCATGATCTAAATTGTATATTTAAAAAAATAGCCTATATATTTTATTATCATGCAAATATATTATTTAAAAATGCATATGTTTCGGTATAATTTATATTCTATAGATTATTCCATGGAAATTTAAATAAATATACCCCCTTTACTTATTACTATTATTCGAATATATTATATTGTTTGAATCGGTCAAAATCAAATTCGTAAAATATATTGCATTTAAAAAAGCCAAATCATATCATTGCAATATTTTTTTTTACACTTGTTTAAGAGTATTATGCATGGTATCCGTTTATTACAAAATATAAAATTCCAATTAAATAAATGTGAACAGAAGTAATCTCAAAAGTAAAAAATTTTTATACTGGGAATTTGTGTTAATTTTAAATTGTTGTTCCTTCTCATACCAATATTATAACATTTGCTTTAAATTCAATAAGCTATTAATTCAAATAATTTTTATTCATTGTCGAGACGTAATGCTTATGATGCATGCGATTCGTTAAATATGCCTGTATATAAAGCTTATAAATTATAAAATTTAGGGAATTTGTCGATTTTATATGGATTTTTAGTTTTTAACTTATAAAAAAAATTATTATAAATATCTTTTTATATTCGTTCTCTATAAGGCATTTATATTACCTATTTTTATTTATGATGTAGTTTGTAATGAAGTATTATATTCATTCAAAAAATTATAAATTCAGAAATAATAAAAACCATTATTTATTGCCGTTCTATACTTATCTAGAAAATTGCATCTTAAAACTATTCAATCTAATAAACATAATTTTTGATTGTCCGTTATTTATGATTGAAAAATTATATGTGATCAGTAATATTACATATTCTCAAAAATTTCAGGAAAAATTTCGGTATTTTATTTTCATCATATAAATTGAATAATAAATTTTGCAGTTATATTGCATTATTAAATATCGTAATATGAATGTTTTATTTGAGTTAAAAAGATTTAAATACACAGAAACTATATTCTTTACACTATTATATCGAGTGATATATGTCCGGGAAAGATTATAGTTTCTGTGTATATCTAAAAAATTTGTTAATATTTGAAACAAATTACAAAACCCTCTGAAAATTATGATTTAAACGAAGTTATTATATTAAATAAAATTCAATATTTTTCCATATAAATATTTATCGATTTTAAAAATTATACAATATCAAATTAAAAACATTTATATCTTTTATTTCATATAAAGAAAAAATTCGAAAACAAAAAAAAACATGAATATATTTCAAAAAAAAATACTGTCATCAAAATACAAATTTTCAAATAGAAAAGACCATTTAAAAATTGTGGTTTATTTTTAATAATGTATATTTAATAAAATTCTATTTAACTTGGTTTAGCTACATATTTTGAGCTGAAATATTCTTAGTTGTGTATTACTTCGACACTCGTGTTTATATCAGTCATTGTGGGGTATTTTTTAGCAGCAGTGGTCGCTAAATAAATCTCAATTGCGATATTTTATTTTATTAGAGCAGAATTATAATAAATCGAAACGAGGATCTACATTTTAAGCATTATTTTTGAAATTATGAAAACGTTTTTTTTGCATGTTATTAGCTGATCATTTATATTTTTATCACCCACATTCTTTCGGTTATCAATATAATTTTATGTTCCACGCTAATAACCATTTACTGACGCTTATAATTTCCTTGATATGCATAATCTTATGGTTTTTATAAAAAATATTATTGTAATGGTTAACAGAATTTATTTTCATTGTCTTAAAGAGAAATAAATTAATTTTTAATTTTTTATTGAAAACACTACGATAGAGGGCATTCAAAACTTATTTGTAGGGTGGATATAAAAAGCTTCATACTTTCTAGAATCTTGCCATATAGTTAAATATTATATTATTCCTCACAGTAGAGTATATTCCATGTGTTAAATGGGTCTAAGAACAAAGACTTTTGAAATAGTTTAGAATTTGCATTTATCACGAATAAATTAATTTTCTATGATTATAAAAATAATATAACAATCTATGTAATCCATTTATATTCTTTAATACTTCTTGAAGTTTATATGAAATATGAAGAAAACACATATAAATACATTTTCTAATGTTAACTCGTATTTACACCCAAATATTTTACGGTTTTTTCGCACATCTTATTTAATTGGAAAGTAAATTTTTAATTTTATTATCTATAGCTCTCAGTAAGTTCACAATAATAATTTATTGAAAAACTCGCAAAGAATGCTAAAATTACTGATAATATTTACTTATAACAAGCATTTAAAATGTAATTTTTTAGTCAACGAAATAGCGTATTCTGCCAAAAAAAAATATTTTGAAATAAGCAATATATAAATTTCTGCCCAAATAATAAGAAATTTATCGGCTAAAAAAATAAATACTGCACAAAAAAACATTACAATCATCATTTTGATGCATATCCAGTATATAAATATTTTTCAAGACCAGATAGAATTCAAAATATAAAAATCTTAGGCAATGCAATTTTAATAAAAAAGAATAAAAAATTAAAATTATAAATGTGTTTAAAAATATATGATGTTCTAACTAACGTATTCTTTAAGTTTAAATTGATTTCTATCTGGATAAAGTAATTTTTTTTAATGTGTCGTCTATCTTTCCGAATGAATGAACATACTACTTATAATTTTGTTATTAGAATATTTATATTTTTATCATTATTTGAATGATATTTATAAAAAGATAATATTTTTATGGGCGTAATCCATTGTTTTTCAAAAAAATACAAGGACTTCGATATCAAATTTTATTTTTGATATTGAAATCACAATAATACATGAATATATAAAGTTGGAAATATAACTTAAAATATTTACATTTACAACTCTGTTTTCTTCAAAATAATATAAAAAGTGGAACTTGATGGGGGCAATATTTCTAATCCAAGCACATTTGATGATTTTTTAAAAAATATTGCTTTAAATATATATATATTAAGATCACACACATCAATATGCCAGATTGATATTTCTAAAAAAAATTAAAGAAACTTTTTTGATTTAAAATAAGCATAATTATCGCGAATAGTGGGGAATGACTATGTTATTATAAAACACGCATGATAAACAAATTAAAACATTAAATTTGCAGAAATGAAAGTGAATAAGTAAAAGATTCAATTGCCAATATTTGATATTGTAGGACACATATGAAAACCCTTCATGGCAGTTTCTAATCATATGTCAGCGTATTTGTAAATGTCACGATAATCCACACAAAGCAGAACATTTAAAATAAATTTGTGGAAATAGCAAGTCAAAATAGACATCAATTAATTTCCTATTAGAAGAAAAATACAAATACAATAAATGATAAAAAGACCAATAATTACTGACGTAAAGTTGCAGTAATATTTATTTAAATTGTCCAATAAATGATAATTTTAACCATTTAGTTCTGAAATCACATTTTATAGTATAAATTGATATTCATAATATTATATGAAATTTATTGTTATAAAAATATCATGAAATTTACAATGCGGGTAATTTTCTTTATAATTACGCTAAGCACAAGTCAATTATATCTATTTCTGATATCATCTAATTGTACATAAAAAAGATTATTATGTGATCATATAGCAAATCAACAACTAAAGATATTAATAGATTAAAAAATCGTGGATGTACATATAAGATAATCCTTTTTTTGATATTAATAATTTGTACATCTCCAATATAATATGATTCAAAAATATTAAATCTAATAAATTGTGAAATAATGAAAAATATTTTTAACAAAAATAATACGGTTCTGGACTTTATACATCAGTAATCTATTGTGTTTCCTTCAAATATAATAGTAATGATAATTTAATTTTGCCGATAAATAAGTGCAAAAATGTCCATTCAATATAGTAATAATTCTGGATATCAAAAATATACAATTTACTTTTTTTTTGTGTAAATCATTTTTAAAAATAATTTAAACAAAAATATTATTAAGTCCAGCAAGAAGCAAATAATCAGCGAAGGCATTAAATGAATGAACCAAAACACATAAAATACCGGGAAAAATTACAAAAATAGGATGTTTGATTAAGAAAAAAAATAACGCTAGAGTAGCCAGGTATTATTTAGTAGATCAGAATTATACATAGATAGACCCCTAGAGCGAAATAAAAATTAAAATCATTCATTTATTAAATGGAAAGCCAATGGTTTATTTAGCCACACAGAAATTTATTATAGAAATTATGATTTAATTACAGCGAATACTCGTAGATTTAAATAAAATTTATTTAAGTGAGCATTTTTTAATGTTAAATAGAGCTTGGGAATTCAAAATGAACCAAAATCTTTATTGGTTTCATTTAAAATACTATGTGCATACTTTAAATGCTATAATTTTGTTTTGAATACTATAAATGTATTTTAAATTTTTTAATTGTGTTATTTGGTTTATCGAATAAAAATAAATTTATTTTTTGTTTCAGTTTGATAAACTGATCAGTTAATTTTTATTTTATACTAATTTATATGCTTAAATCTTTATTTCAATTAATTATTAGCAGTATAATTGGGGTATATACCAAATTTCATGATTTAATTTTTTATTTAACAGATAGCATTCTTTATCTACTGTCGTGGGGCCATAATAGTTATTGTGGTAGTTTATTAATTATTATAATAATATGCAACACCTTAATATATAATTATCATGCCTTTTTGAGCTTATGGTGCAGTATTTTTATTTCATATTATGTAGATATAGTGTATTTCAATATTATTGATATTCTTTATTACCTAGATTTTATTCAAATTATATAACAAATATAAATATTATATTTTTTTATTTGTTATGTGGTGAAACTTCTTTAAAGAGCTGAATCTATGCACAGGTTGTATAATGCTGTTTAAAATCATTGCATTTAAGTCATAAAATATGGACCATGCTTTTCATTATTCTGTTATATTTTTTCTGAATTAATTATTATTTCATATTATTATAAAATTCAATTCAGATAAGTATAAAAATTAAGAATTCAATTTATTATATTTTATTTATGCACAAACACGTTAAAATTGTAAATAACATAAAATTCCGATCAATATTTAGTCGAAAAAAATATTTAAAAATATATCCGTATTCTTTTTAAAAATTAAGAAAAAAATACAATAAATATTGAAGTTAATAATTCTGCATGATTATCTGTTGGGAGCTAAAAATAATTTTACATGACTAATCGGATAATAAAATTGTAACAGATAAAGTCCCTATTTCACATCTTACTTATATAATTACACATATTTAAACTCATATTTGATGACTTTTTTGTCCGTTAAATGGTAGCATAAAAAAGGTCAAATGAAAGAAATTATAAACAGAAAAATACAAAAATTATGATTTTGAGCGTTCAATAAGTTAAAAATTTCATTTATTTGTTATTTATTTTAAGAGTTCTGCCTATATATTGATCATTAAATGCAATTAGTATGGGTTGGCATGACAATTATGAAATTTAAATTGTAATTTTTTAGAAATGTTTCTATATAGATATATTTTAAGTATTATTATATACTTTATAAACAATTTTTATTGCATATAATGCTAATTTAATACATATACTGAACTGCGAAATAACATTAAGATGTAAAAAGCAGACGTTTCGGAACTAGAAAACTTTGGAAACAAAAAATTTAATGCCTCAAACTTGATTTTTTTTTGTTTTTTTAGATCAAAACAGTTCCGATTTTTTCAGCAATTTAAATTTTTTCAATTTATTTTAACGCTTCCGAATTCTATGCCACACAAGAACAGAAATTTTAAATTAGTAAAATCTAGATATCTACAAAAGAGAAATTGAAAAAAATCATAAACAGAACCCCGAGTCTATGAAAAATTTAACAAATTAGTTGTGTTAAGGAATCGAGACTAGTGTATATGTGAAAGCCATCAGGCAAAAAAATTTTGTAAGGAAATAAAGGTAGCTTAGTGCACTTAAATCCATTATGACTATAGATACTAAAATAATATATTAAAATTTGTAAGATATACAATATTTAAAGTTTAAATAATCTTATACTAAGAAATATAGGAAGAAAAATATGTGTTTAAAATATGTATATCGCAATATAGACTAACACCAAATCAAAAACATATTAAAAAGTGTACACTGTTTTATTGTGGGGGAAACTGAGAGTCGAGAGTCTTCTAAAAAAAGAAATTATATAACTCAACTTTAAAGCCTACTGAATATTCAAGAAATCGATAATATAAATAGAAAGTTTAACACCAAAATAAATATCTTATATTTTGGATTTTATTGTGTTCTGCTGAAGATGTATCTATTACGTTGGAACAATTTTATATGCCATTAATAAATAATAGCGATAAAATTGATCGTTGTAATCAATGAATCTAACTTTGGCAAAGAAAATTCAACAAAGAACAATATAATTAAGATGGTTATTTGTGAAATGATTTTACGCACGAAGAGCGAGTGTCGCACTTTACTGGGGAAATAGAGTGGAAACATCCATAAACAAATAAAACCCAATTATATTTACAGAGTGTCTATTATTTATACGGGTTTGTGGAAATGATATTGCGTGTTAGAAAGGCGATTCTCTATTCATCAAACTTGAAAATATTTTAAGATTTTTGGTAACATAAAAGCTGAACACACGCAATAAAATCAATGTATTTTTTGTGTGTTATAATAAACACTGACTGCTCTTAATAGTATATGAAATGAAATTGTTTTTTATGTTCTTTTTATGGTTTACAGCTGTGAAACTGGTAATAGATTGTGAAAAATTATAAATGCACCATATTAATTTTTTAATTAATTTTTTCTATACATGTGTTAAAAATGTAATTTATGTTTTGTAAGTTAAGTAAAAAATCTTATAGAAAAAATAGAACTACAGCCTGTTTAGCATAAAAAATAAAATTTCTTGATAGCCTAAACGTGTAGAATTGAAATTTTCTATTCTATATTCTTCAGGCCTCCATCTAATCTCAGAAAAACTCTGATGGAAGGTGCTAAAGCTTTAAATTAGTATAAATGTACAAAGAATTAAAGATTTAAACTACGTATTTTGCTTTCTCGGTATTAAGATACTTATTATAGAACAGATTGAATTTTCACATAGAAAATCAGAAGACGAGAAGTCTTTTTTTAAAAGCCTCGGATGATTTTTAATGT